>NW_028277125.1:6180000-6489375 GCF_059951505.1 Python bivittatus | reverse complement strand
AACCCTAGCTAGGACTTGAAACACCTCCTCTTTCCTCTATCTCCTGCTTTCATATACTTTAAAAACTTAAAAACTGTTATCTCTACCTACAACTATCTCTGCCCTACAACAGATATACCTTTTCCAAAAACGTGAGTTACTGATGTAGCACCAAAAGAGACCTTGAACCAGCCATAAGATGATGCTCAGGAGGAATTTCAGAGAAACAAGTGAAGGAGTCACTCCCATATCAATACCTGGACAAACCCCTAGCAGACTGATTTTCTGAACGTTATAGTATCTGTCTGTCTTTAGATAAAATAGTATCACAGTCCAGTTTCCCTGGGCCAGTGAAAAGATAGACATCACCACATGACCCTGGGTTCGGAAATGCAACCACCACAACCTAAGGTTGTCTTCTTTAATTGTAAAGGACATTCAGTTGCATGTTCCACAGCCACAGGGAAAGACCATTCTGAGAACCACCTACCTAAGCCAGAGTTCTAAAAGGACCCAGCTCTGCTCCCAATCAATGTGCAAAATTGAGGAGAGACACCTTATTAGAAAGTCAATCCTTTTTCACAAAAAGTCTTTTCTCCGCATTTCAGTCTATGCACCATGGGTGTCATCTCACTGAAATCTTCAACTAACTTAAGCTGTTGACCAACCGAAAGTCATTATTTACCTTATACCTCAACAGCAGCTGCAGAACCTCCACATCAACCTGACCTTACAGTGGCTCCCTTGACTTTGCCTCACAGATTTAATGCAGTGCATGAGGTGATGACTAGTATCTAGGGGAGCTCCTGATACACCTGTACAGGAGCTCTGTGCAAGGCTTTTTCCTGATATAAAGATCTAAATCAAAAGGCAAACTTGGCTGTCTCTCACCCTATAGCCCTAGGAGATTAAGGAGGGGACATTCTACTGTAGTTTCAGGATCCAACTCCTGTGGGGCACAAAGCTCACATATACATACATACAGTCAAGTGATTTGGTTGACCTTACCAAGTCCCTGCTTAGGAAATGATGATTTAGAAGCCACTTAAGTGCCTATTAAGCCTCAGCCTAGCATATAAACACGTAAAAGTGCAAAGAGCAGAGCAGAAGAATAAGGGAGGCAGCTGTCAGGGCACCAGGCACCAACATGGCCACTCTGTAGAATGGTCAAGATTAAAACCTTTGGGGCAAAGAAGTGGGGCAGAGGAGAGAGACATCTAGCCAGGGAAGGCACGGAAGCAGTCTGTCCTAAGCCATCTCTACCCAAACAGACCTAGATGCTTGTTGGTAATTGACCCTTCGGCAGCTGCTGCTGCCAGCATTTCAGGCTACAAAGATTTGGGGAGAGAAGAAAGCAGATACAATGCAAAAAAATGAAGGAGGGACAGACAGATGGCAGAAGTTCCAGTTTAGCACACAGAAGGCAGAGCAAGGCTCTTTCTGGGCCTTTCGGAGGGCAATGAAACTACCTAAGCAGGTGGTTTACACTCTACAGCAATCCCAAATTGTTGAGAATCAAGACCAAGACTATGTTGAAGAAGGCTGGCACAACATCACTTACTCCTTCCCCTGCACTAGCAGTTCCTAAAGAAGGGCAGTTCCATCTTCCCCAGCTTTATCAGCTCTATGATGGCACTGGAGTCCAAGATGGCACTGCTGAAACAATTGCAGCATTTAGTCCATGCCCTCTTTGGGTGCCTTCACGTGTGCCATATCTCTGGGGAAGAGAGTTAGCAGGGGGAACCAGAGTTGCTTTGAACACAACTGCACCATCCACAACAACCCTCTCCCCCTTACCCAGCAGCCAGTGTGCCTGTGATAGAGCATCACACCCGGGTAGAGAGGGAGGGGGCATTCAGCATCCCTTCCCACAGGAAGCAGTTGGGCCAAGCCAATCAAGAGGCATCCTCTCAAATGACCCTTACTTTCCAGACAGAGAAATACTAACCTCTAATCCAAACCAACAAACTCCAGGGCAACCCTTTGGGTGAACAAGGAGGAGAGCAGCTCTGAAATCAAGGATCCAGTTACTGCCTTTGGGAAGTTGATCCTGAATTAACCAGACCCCCGCCCCAAGAAGCCCAAAGGAAGTTCTGAAGATCATAAAACCAGCACAGCACCAGGTGTCACTGTGGGGCAGCACCCCCACCCTTTGTACCCAAATATGCTTGGTGAATTTACACAAAGCAGCTCTTTGCCAAGGCCAAGACATTTTTTGAGCATAGGCCCAATCCCACCAGCATGTTTATAAGAAAGATAAAAGAAAAAAAAACTGCTTTGGAACTTATTCTCAGCCTAATGACAACCCTCTCTCAAAATTCTTAATATTGGTCTATCTGGGATTGAGGCAAATGGAAATAGGAGATCTCCATTTGGAAGAGATCCTGCCCCATCCCGCTCCTAACTCAAGACATGCATGGAAAATACACAGCTCAAGGAAGATGAAAAATACTCACCCAAGTAGGAAAACCCCAGGCCAATTTCGCAAGCAGCTGAGACTTTTTTTCATCTGCCAGGCTTTGAGAAATGGATTGGGGGTGGGGGGAGGAGTGGGGAGGGAGAAAAGATCAGCCTGCAACCCGGCTGGTGCATGGCATGGAGGTTCGGGCTCGCCAAACATGGGCAAGGCAGGGGACAGCCCCCCACCCCCACCCTGGAAAGGCCAGGAACATGAGTGCAGGGAGCTGCCGGTGGTGTCAGATCGCAGAGTCTGCTGCACTGCAGAGACATAGAGACAGAAGAGAGAGGCAGCCTAAGGAGAACCAGGGAGCACCCAAAGCCCCACCCACAGTCACAGCCATTCGGTCCCAGCGCTGGTTCAGCACTGCCCAAACCAGTTGGAGGAAATCTCACACCCACGTGCCTGAGTCACTTGCACTGCACAGGCTGAAGCAGCAAGAGGAAGAGGGCTGGCAACCTTAGGGCCCATCTTAGCCGAGCCAACACCTATCTGTGCTACTACAGCAGGCACAAGACAATGGCACAGGAAACCTGGATGCTGTGCCAGTGCACAGCACTTACACCCACGGGAAGCCTTCCTTTGCCAGGGAACATGCCTGATCTCACCTCCTCCCCAAAGTGCAGAAGAGACAGTTTGAGGAAAGGAAACTGCATGTCTTACAGGACTGCTCTGGGAAAGGGCAAGTACAGAGATGAGGGGAAAGGGGTAATGGCAAGGGCTTAAAGACCAGGCCTAAGAGATAGAGTAGATGTATTTCAGGTGATTTAGCAAGCAAGGAGACCTACAAGTATTTGGAGAGGAAGTAAGGAGACAGGAAGTAAGGGGGGAGAATGCAAGGAGATGCAACTACCTCTTCCTTTCAAATGCTCTGGTTCTGGCCCAGGGATACGTGAGGTCAACTTTCATGGCATCTCGCTATTCTGTCTGCTTTGGACAAAATCACTCTCAGCCTCAGTTACCCATCTGAAAATGGGGAATAACAGTAACCCACGCCCTCTTTGCAAAATATAGAGAATGTACTCTGCCAACTGAACATGTAGCGCTAGCAATATCCAGCCATGATCCCTCCAGTAACCACTTCTTGAGGACAACTAGCTCCTAAGGACTAAACTGGCATCATGGATCAAGCATATGCAATGTCATCTTCCGGTTTCAGTTCCAGACAGGAGGTAAGAGGATCCCCTTCGGAGGATTTTATAATGGGGAGAGTTCCAGAGGCAGAATAAAGGCAGGTCACACTGTTGAGGGAAGCCAACCCAACTCTGGGGCATTCTCACCAGCAGAGGAAAACAGCAGCTAAAGAATTCAGTGACTGCCTTCTCACAGAAACACTTTTGCCCTCTGATAAAAACAATCCCACAAGTCACAGCACGTTGCAAGAAAAACGGTTCAGGATTTACCCTTCTGGCATTCAGGAAGCATCTAAAGCACAAGGATGGAAGCTCCCCCCCCAAAAAAAAAATTAGAAGAGGCAATTCCCAAAGGCAATGGGAGTGAATTGCTATGGGCAATTGGAGTTTGCAGCAGTAAAGCAATGGAGGGCCAGGAGGGAACTCGAAGTTTTCTTGGTCAGAACCAGACATTCAGCACAATTATAAGTGGCTTGTAACCTCCGTCCTACACCTCTTTTCTTCCCATGTTCAAAATGCTGTTGACAGCTTAAAAATAAATCTTTGCCTTCTGCAGAATCTACCTGAGGGGACTGACACTAGGATGATATCTGCTATCCCAGCCTTCCCAGCCATAGAGCCTTCTGCCCATGTGAGTACAGAGTGACTCTCCAAACGCATTCACACACCATGACAGAGAGAACACACAGAGGTCATCCTTTCTGTCATTCCAGATGACAAAATCTCAGCAGCCTACTTGGGGCTCAGCTCCCACCCAGAATGCAAACCATAGCAGGGTTGTGCATCTCTGGGAGAAAGCCAAAGCCAAAGCCAAGCTGGAGAGAACAACATGGAGGGATTCTGGCAGGATTATTCTTACAGGGATCACATGCCTTGGGGAGAAAGTACCATCTTCTTTGCCCCCACATTTAGGTAGGTAACCTACTGCCCCCAAGTGTTTTGGATTCCCCTTCTATTGGCCCTCACCAGTGTATCTATGACAAGGAACTTTGGGAGCTACACTCCAAAACATCTGGAGAGGGTCCAATCAGCACCCCTAGTTGATATCGGTGTTGCTCAAACCAGGCTGGGAAGAGTATTAGGAGGACAAGGGTTTTCACACAGACATTTCCAAACAGCTTTCCCTCCAGTCCATAGAATTCCTGCATCTGGAGGCAACTGGGATGAGGATCTGGAGATAACCAGGGGTAACTGGAATGGGGAAGGCTGTCTTGGAGAATTCCAAAGTGGAATAAGGGAAGAATGGGACTTATAATCCACAGTTAAGATATCCCAAATCCAAGGAGCCCAAACTGCAAAGAGAGAGGAACAGAGAATAATGACTACATCTGGAGGTATAAAGCCATACTTTCATTAACTCAGAAAAACATATGGAGGGGGCTAGAAGGAAAAGTCCAACTAGTGCATGCAAAGGGAATGACTGAAATATTGCTAATGATCCACATAGTATATTTTTCAAATAGCTATTTATTCCTAGACCAAACCCCAGCCCAGCCTTGTCCAAAATAGTCCTTGATTGGCTATATTGAGGGAGGAAAGCGGCATTACCCCCCCAACAGCTGCTTCCTGCAAAAGCCAACCAGCTGATTGCAGTCAGATTCACACTCGTTCAAGACCTCTGCCATTCAAGGTCTTCTGACACAACATGATTAGTCAGGCCAGCACCATTAAATAAACACTTGAAGGTTAAAGCCTGCGAAAGCAGGGAGGAGGAGACTTAAAGCAGCGACCACAAGGCATCATTCAACCAGGGTCTCCTGAACATGATGCCATGCACTCGAGGCCAAACCCTGGTGCTTTGGGGCTGCATACATCAAGAAGAAAACAAGAGAATAGCAAGACTGCAGTGAAGATGGAATGTGAGCAATCAGCTTGGGCAAATATACTGACCTTCCCCAAACAGGTGCTCCCCAACTGTGTTAAGATTTCACTTCCCATAATCCCCCACCAGGATGTTGGCTGGGGGTTATGGGAGCTGTAGTCCAACGCAACAGGAGGACGCTTGGTTAGAAACAGAGCACAAATCTTTTTCTCATTTCAACTGCTCCTTCTTTAGGAAATGATCCAACATCAGAAGGACCAGCATATAACTTGTGCCCTAAATACGAGTCTACACAACCTCGTTCTATTAGATCTGTCAACCTGATATGCTGGAGATTAATAATGTGACTGCACTTTTCAGGGCTGTGGTGAGGACTGCTGGGATACTGCATGCAAGACGCATGAATCCTCTTGAACTCTAACAATGTTCTCCACTCCTAGAGGACATTACCCCTAAAAGCTTGGGAGGGGATACCTCAAATGAACAGGCAAGGAAGCAAACACACATATATGCAGACAACTTGGGTTGCTGAAGTGCTTGTTGGAGCAAAGCTTTCATGATCAAGCAAAATATTCCAGGCAAGGACTGTAGCAATGGCTGGCGCTTAGCAAGTAAGCAACCACCACAGCCCTGGCCTGAGAACAGCCAGTGCTCACCAGCTAGAGTGGAATCTGGTTGTCCTTCACCAGTTTCGGATACCTGCTCCTTTAAACATAGTGTACTATAATTTCCTTCATGATCCTGTTGGCTATGAGGTCCATCATTATCGGACCTGTCATTCACATATTTGAAGGGTGCCAAGTTGGAGAAGATAACTCCATGCAGTCTACTGATGGAGGGGGCTGTCATGCATTTTAAATTCTTTGACCAAAGATGTTGAGAGACACCAAAATATCTATCTACAATCATAGCTTGTTTCTCCAACAAACTTTCAGGTTTTGTCTACATACGAACAACAGAAAATTGTAAAAGATGCTTCTGCAAAGATTATTCCAGACAGGTAGTATTATTTCCGGTCCAGACTGTGCCTCCCGTGAGAAGGACCCTGTTCAGTCAAGCCAGACTGTTTTGGGTTGCCCTTTTAGAAATGAAGAGCATCACCATAGGGGCAGGTAGAGTAGAATTCAACTTTTGTCAACATTCAAACTGTTCAGGAAGGGGGTACAGTTCTTACAAATGGCACATACACCTCTGTAGAGTTCACTTTTAATTCCTCAGGGGGGGAATTCACACATTATGGAGAGGCACTTGCAAGGTTATATGTTATGTTATTATGTCCATACACACAGAGTTGAAACAGGCCATGTAGGCCATCTGATCCAAAGCCCTGCTCAATGTACAATCCAAATTATGCATCTCAAGCAGATGGCTAACCTCTGCTTGAGCCCATCCAACACAGAGGAGACCATCTTGTTTCTGGCTTAACAAGGTCCCACTGTTAAACTGCTTTTACTGTTTTCTAATTTTTTTCCAATATTCATTCAACTCTGCCTTCCTACCGCTTAAGTAGTACTTTATCTTTTGAGAGGTAGACACAAGAATTCTAAGTGCTAGGGAGACTATATGTGTGAATGGCAGCAAGGAATGGAGTGAGAACATGCCTGTTTGTGTAAGAGGGAAGGAAGTATGTTTGTCAGCAAATCTGGAGCACAGAGACTATGCTTGAGTGTGGGAAGCATGGGTGTTTGGATGCAAGGAAAGGGTGGCAAGGGGGAGAGAAGTGATGTCCATTTGAGATTGGGGGGAGTGAAAAAAAGTGAGTGAGGGACATGGTGTGTGCAAGTTTGAGAAAAGGGTGATTGTGAGGGACAGAAACGCAGACCTTGGTCAGCATGCTAACACTCATGGCAGGCTTAGCCTAGTTTCTGTGAATGTGCCCTTAGGCACTTTTGGAGTGCTGCAACAGGACCAAGCTGGCTTGCAAAAATTCTGTAAACTGCCAAGCCTTGCCGAGAAGCATTTGTGATGCAGACCAACCTCACCCTGTGAGGTTGTTCTGTGTTTCAAATGCTTCTTCACCAGGACAATAAATATGAGGCAAATACCTTGCGTGTCCTCAAGAATCCATTTAATTACTAAGACAAATTTAAAAGTACTGCAACTTCTTTCCATGGGCCTGCCCTTGAAGATCACTTGGAAGCTACAGCAAAGGCGCCTCTCCATTTCCCTCAATTAACATTGCTACTGTATGAGCCATGTTGGTTGCCAGTTGGGTTCCAGATGCAATTTAAGATGCTGGTAGGCACTGTTGAAGTCCTATATGACTCACAACATAGATATCTGCAGGACAGTGTTGATGAGACCCTCCAAGTCCCAACTTTGAAAGATTATCACCATCAAGGACCATGGGGGCATGCCTTCTCCATTTCTCTTTCAGATAGCGCTCCACCCAAAATCAGACATCACCAAATCCAATCATATTTAGGAAAGCTGATAACACTTTGCTGTTTCTCAGAGCCTTCAGGATTCCCATCCTGCAGGAACTGATCACTGTTATAGAGAAGGGTTTTCCTCAATATAATAACGAATAGAAAAGTTTTATTAGCAATGGTATTGACTGTCTGAGCATGAAACTGAGCAAACTCAGGGAGGCAGTGAAGGACAGGAAGGCCTGGCGCAATATGGTTCATGGGGTCACGAAGAGTCGGACACGACTTAACGACTAAACAACAACAACAACAATTGACTGTCTGGTTTGTGTTAATAATTTCTAGGTTATTGTTTGTACTGTACCATTTGTAAGCCTCTTGGAGCCTTTGGGGGGGGGGGGACTGAGCAATAATAAATTACAATAAATAAATGAGCAAATTACTGATAGTTATAAAGAGGTGGTTAAGAGAAAGAAAATCACTTCTTCAGATGTCTAGGCTAAACTGCCAGTAACATAAAGACTAAGCAGTAAAAGCAGCCATGCTTTTGTATTAACAACTGGGGCAAGTACATGAAGCTTACTTAGGAGGCAGAGGGCAACATCAGGGGATTTCCTTCCACCTTTGCTGGCTTTGTTACTGATAAAGTTGTGATTGGTCCCAAGCTTTAATTTTAATTTTTCACAAGGCCTCAAATGGAGTGTCACTATACTAAGTTAAAATCCTGCCCTGTCAGTCCTAAACGCCAGAAAAAAACAAGACATTTAAGGAGCAGCACTGGGCAGGTGGCAGTCATAAATCTTCTTGAGACTATGGCCAGAGGACTTCACAGGCTGATTACAGGGTTGTTCTTACACCAGCTCACCTACCTGGGTTGGTAGGCACCTGATTAAACCCACCCTGTTGTTGGAATAAGTATGTCAGGATTGTATCTCAATTGTCCAGCCCAGCAGATCAGTTAGAGTCTATTTAAATACCAAAAAAAAAAAAAAAACATAAGTGGTCAACAGGGCTAAGGCATGGTCTACTTTTATGAAACAGGTTGTGTAATTCAAAACAATTACAGGATTTGCATTTGCCAGAGAGTAATCTTATTGCCTTAAAATTCCCCATTTGCAAAACCACTGACAGTAAATATGAGCTGCCCAAGAACTCACAAAACAGGAATTGTATTTTGTTTTTTCAACTACAGTACTTATGATAGTTTCCTATTCACTGATCCAATAGCATTTGCTTCTATGGTTCCGGCAGGCTCAGGTAGACTTATTCCTTCAAAGCATTTCTGAAGAAAAAAGTCCATCAAATATATTAGTTAACTCACTAGAACTGTTAGGAAATCCAAACTCATGTAAACCATTTTGCTAACATTTCTTCCCTTTGACCCATCCATTTTCCTTGTCTCATCTCCCTGTGCCAGCACAACTTAAGACTATAGACTCCTCAGGACAGAAGACAGCACTTTTCTCTTAAGTTTTATACCTACATATAACCAATGGCATTGCTAAAGTGAAAGCAATAGTAATATATTCAATTCTCAATTCAGTAGTAATACCCTTCAATTCACAAAAGCATCAAAATAATATTCTCTCCATTTTTTATCCCTTTTCAATCAATCTTCTGCCTTTTAGGATGGTCATTACAGGAACAGCAGCTCATTTTTACAGGAGAGCAAACTTACCCCAGCAAAGACATTCCTTTCACACAAAATACCTGTTTTAGTAATGCCCATATACTTTCATCCTGCCTTAATGCACATGATCTTTCATTCTCCATCCACAATTCAGAACACCAAAGATAACCCTTCCTGTATTACTGAAGGCCAATTCACCCCTTGTTACTTCTTTAGCAACATTATTCCGAAGGCAACAAGGTTTTCCAGAGCTAGTTCTTCAAATGTCCCAATACTTGCTAGAGTGTGGTAATTTTAGTCTAATATCTAGATCAGTGTTTCTCAACCTTGGCCACTTTGACTCCCAGAATTCCCCAGCCAGCATGGGGGGGACTTCAACTCCCAGAATTCTGGGAGTTGAAGTCCACACATCTTAAAGGGGCCAAGGTTGAAAAATATGATCTAGAGAGTCTAGCTTTGGGAAGGCTGAAGTTATTAATCTGCATTAAGCAATGCCAAACGAGTACCCATGGAGTTGTCAGACTTATCTAAATCTGCCTTCCCTACCACAGGCAGTAGATAGGGAAATACTGAAATTATGGAAGGAGAAATGTTTTTCTCATTTGGCCCATATTCTAATTTCAATTCTAAACAGAAATTGATGCAAAATTTCCCTACCAAACCAATTTTACCACTTTAACCACATCAGATATATAATTTCTAATTTGCTACAGAGACCCAGGTTTAAGTCCACCCTCAGCCACCAAAGCTCACCAAGTTACTACAGGCCGGTCACTTTCTCTCAGTCCAATTTGCCTCACAGGGTTGTTGTTGTAGGGAAAAATTGTAGGGAGTATTATGTATGTCACCACGAGCTCCTAAAGGAAAGGTAGGATATAAACCTAACAAATCAATAAATAAAATATTGTACATATTTAAGAAACTTACCAATGTTGTTTAAATGCTATCTGCCACCACTTTTTAGGAAAAAAGAATTACCACGGCTCTTTGCATTAGAAAAAAAAATCAATATACTTTACTCAGAAATAAGGCTTCTTCTCTATAATTTAGAGTTGCATAAGTAAGGAAGGGATTGCAGCTGTACGAATATCGGTGCCATAAAGTTTAGGCAGACACACACACATTCATCCGGCAAAAGGCTTATAAGACTATATATTTACTACAGTGAAAATATGTCCAGTACTGGGGGAAAAAAGAGACAAAAATTAGATGTCGTTTGAAAGGCAGGGAAAATGTAATAGCTAGAAATAAAACCACAAATTCTGTATTAATAAAAAAGGTATTATGTAGAGTGTCAAACAGCCACAAAAACTGGAGAGCCAGTTTGGTGCAGTAGCTAAGATGCTGGCCTAGAAAGCAGGAGGCTGTGAGTTCTAGTCCCGCCTGAGGCATGAAAGCCGGCTGGGTGACTTTGGGCCAGTTCCTCTCTCTCAGCCCAACCCACCTCACAGGGTTGTTGTTGTGGGGAAAATAGGAGGAGGAAGGAAGATTAGGTATGTCCACCGCCTTGAGATATATATCAAAAAGGTGAGTTAAAAGAAGAAGGAGAAGAAGAAGAGGAAGAGAAAGACTCACAGAATTATTCAGATAAGAAATTAACTTTAAAACAATAGTAAAAACATTAGACAGATCCAGATTTAGAACAGGCCCTATGAAATCAGGAAGACAAGCAGGTCAGGATCAATTTAGATCACAATGATTTCAATTGCACTATTCTAGGTTTATCTAGGTTTAGAGCCAAGCCCTTTAATTCTATCACAATTCTATAATGCTACTGCTTGACATAAAAATATTGATCTTACACATTTTAAGTAAATAAAACAGGAAGAATTTTACTTATTCCAAAAAGAACCTGTTTAATGGATTATCTGCTACCCCACCCAAGATTCACTCAAATTGTTAACAGCAGAAGACATACTACGGTATGATTGCATAACATCTCTACAGAGAATTAGTGAGCCACAATATGAACCACAATATATTCAATTAACTCAATTTTCTGGGTTCGCATAACACACTGTACCATAGTCTAACCCCATGGACTAGGTTCCCACAAGACACCAGATTAAAATAGGGCTGACTCCATTACAACTTAAGTGTCTTGTGAAAACACAGGCTGTATACGTAGGAGGCTCTTTCTCCGAGTTTATTAGGAGTCTGCAGTGAAGGTTAAGCTCCAGTCTACCTCACTGTGTAGATGAAATTTAGCAAAGGGAGGTTCAGCCATTTTTTCCCAGGAACTTTAGGAACTGGAGTCCCACATGTATCAGCCAGTTTATTCTGCATCTAAACTGATTTGTGACTTAATCATTTTCCCTAGGGTTTAACTGCATCCTTTTTTTTTTTTAAAGATGACATGGGAATCCCAAGACAACCATCTTCTCAAAGAACTAGGGCTTAGGTATGTTTAATGTAGATCAGTTACTCTTTAATACCCTCTAATCACCTCCTTTATTTCGGGGCCATAGCAGAGACTTCCCTAATTCTGCAATGAATGGAGAAATGAGGATTACAACTTTACTGTAGCAACTACAAATATAAATCTTGAAGGCAGGTTAACAAGACTGAGGTAGCACTTTCAGGTATTTGCACACACTGTCTTAAGCAAGCCTTACTTATTTCTTCATTACATAAAGCAGACGGAAGAAAATTTAGGCAGCGCCATGGCAGACCGGCAAAGCGAATGGCTATGTTGGGGCAGCTACACTGAACCTCCAAGATCAGAAGCAGTATACCTCTAAATACTATTCGCTAATTATTATTTGTTTGTGGGATGACCTCCCAAGAGTTCCTGCCCATCCCACACATTCTGACAGGGAGGACATAGTCCAGGTCCCTTCTCTGAAACCATGTCACCTTGTGAGAGACAAGAGATCTCACCTTGCCCTTTGGAACAATCTCCCACCCAATATCTAGTTGCCCCCCACCCTGCAGGCCTTTAGAAAGGCTTGGGTCAGGATAAGCAGAGCTCCCATTTTGTAGGAATAGCCAATTTTAGTTATGATCACCATTTAATTGTTTCTTTTGTTTAACTGGCATCTATTGTTCTTCTTTCGCATTTTTGTTTAAATGATTTTGTATGCTGCCCAAAGTCATGGGGTTTTGAGTTGAACAGCCATATAAATGTTCTAAATAAATAAATCTCAATTCTGGGGGACCACAAGAAGAGGGCTAAGATCTTGTTTATGCAACACTAGTAGATGTGTTGCTGATCAGTATAAGAAATGGAACTACTTGGATATTTGTCCTGCTTCAGCAAGACTACTTTAATTGATAGGGAGGTTGGACTAACAGCCTCGTGACTGAAATGAGATTTCTATTGGAGAATTCCTAGCTCATAAATCCACATTACTTCTCAAGCAATACTTATTTCAACTTAGAAGAATTAGATGGAAGAACTTATTTCTCCCTTGCCTCTGGCCATTTCATTTCCTGAAATGTCCTTTCTAAGAAGGCACCTGGAGAGTTACCAAAAACCTGGATAGCAAGATTTTCTTCAAATCGTGAAGATGAGAAAGGGGGGAAAGGAACATTTTGCACCTCCACCCTATTTTTAGTTTCTTTTTCCTGCTGCTCCTGAAGGTAAGATTTGATTCCTTTGGCTGTGCAACTGGAAGTAAACTAGGAACCAAGAGAAACAGGCACTACCACTGAGAGAGGGTGATAGGAAAAGGACTTTCAGAATGAGAGGACAAGTCTCAAAACTATAAAATATTCCACTGGACAAGCCCAAAAGCAAAATATATCATTTATCTAGAGATGCTGTAGAATTAGAAACATGGCTTATCCTTATTATACAACTTCTGGTCAAAATGGAGCACTTCAAGTAACTGCCATCCTGTTTCTACACAGAAAACTACACATAGATTTTTGCACATGAAGAACACAAGCTTAGTCTGTCAATGAAGATATGTACTGATTCTATAAACTTTTTGCACTGACACACAGAGATGTGTATCTTATCACTACTGAGGACAGTGTAGCCAGCGTAGCATAGTGGTTAACATGTTGGATTTGGACCCTGGTTCAAGTCCAGACGTTGAATCACAAAGTTCCCTGGATGACTGTGGGCCAGGCACTCTCCCACACTGTTGTTGTTATAGGGTAAAGTTACACATCGTGCCTTGATTCTCAGAGAAAGTATACAATATAAATGCAATAAATAATGACATGGTAAAGTGGGTACATGTAATTTCTCAAATATTAAATTAGCATCTGTGACCACTGGGTGAAAGGGAGCTACTGTGGCAAGATGAACAGGGTCATGTCCTTGGACAATGAAAGGCCTTGGGCTAAAATCCAGCTGGGTCACAAACTCACTGAGCAGCCCTGGAGAAGCCACACTCCCACAGCATCAGCTCCTGAGCTGCATAATGAAAACAGCAATACTTAATATTTACGCAGCACATTTTTTGCACATTTCATCTAAACAAAAATGTTAAAAGAAATGAAACAGAGTTACCACTATTATTCTCACATTTCAGAACAGGGACTGATGCTGGTTTATCAAGTAATTTACTTGCACCCTCCGTTTCTCCTGTTATGGAATTCCAGGCTGCACACGCAGGGGTTCCCAGATGTCCCCCTCCTGAGCACTAATCAGCTGCATCATGAGATACTGGGAGAGGTGAGATTTTCAACGAGGACCTTCATGGACTACTGCTTAGTCTTGTAATGAATGCATTTGTAAATGCCAATGGCAGAAACACAATCCACTGAAGATACTTGGAGGAACCATGAATTCATCAGGCAGCAGACAGGACTATTCAAAAAGAGAGCACAATACTTTGCCTGCAAGGGGAAGTAATTCCCAAAGGATAGGGACAACTACTTTAACGCATGGCCTGAGGAATACAATGGAGGCATCTTGTAGATGATAACTTCTAGAAATTCAACATTCAGAAGAAGCTACAACCACCCTCTAACATGGTTTTCAAAACATATTTGCTAGGACTTTACTGACTGCTGGACACGGATGAAAAGCAGGTAACTGTTTTTATGTAGTACAACTCCTTCCATCCCCATTGAGGGCTTGTTCCTAAATGCCTTTATCCTGTAGCTTAGGAATTTCAAATATTTCCCCAGCCCTTCTTTTGAGGCACACACCCATGGCTCCAGAGTTATAAAGGAGAACCACTGTATTCCCTCCGCACAGCCAATCTTACTAGAGGAAAACTCAACTATAACACTTTGCTCTTTCTTTTATGGGTCCAATACAATCTTATCAAAAGGGTCAAATACACTCTTATCAAAATGAGTGTACATTCTGCCCATCACCAGGAGTAGCCCAGAAAAAGGGTTGGCTAGGACAAAATGTGCACCATAAGTTACCAACTTTCCCCGGAATCCAGGTTCCCTGAAAGGCCAAACCAGGAAATGTACGAGAGGTTCAAAATGTCCTCCTTCCCCCATTCTTTTAAGGAGAGTTGGAGTTGCTCCACGCAGCAAATTCCCTTTAATCCCCGTCCAATCCCACCTCGATGGCAGTCAAGCAGGCTACAAAGAAAATACAGTTAACTGCATGAACCACATCCCACCGTCTATAGATACAGACACCTGTCAAAGCCAAGTCTGGCATTCCAAGGGAACACAAACTGCAGCGAAGCCTGGAAAAATCAGGTTATGATGCCGCTGAGCCTCCTTCCCTCGCCCAGAACAGGCGAACATATGTTGGAGGCAGAAGAGACAAGGAACCGCCACCTCCCCCCGCAAAAGAATTGAGAGACCCACCAAATAAAAGAATCCAGACGCGGGACAATCAGGAAAGACGCCAAGGCTTATTTTTCCTTCACACCTTTACAAAGGGAGGGGTTTTTTCCTAAGAGCCTCTCTGGGGAAAGGGCTGGGGGGAGACCGAAGGCAGCCGGAAAAGGGACGGGCAGGGCTGTTTTGGGGAGGGGGCAGCCTCCCATACAGAAATAATAGCCCGAAGCCAGCTCTTACCTTTCCCTCCTCTTCCAAAGGCCCCCAACCCGGCCATCCCGCCGAGCAGAAAGGCGAGACAGACTCCGGCTCGACCCCTCCCGCAGAGAGCACGTGGGACCGAGGGACCCCAGACCCTCCCTTCCTTTCCCCCTGCGCGGGGACGCCTCTCCCCTTGTGTCCAGCGCCGGCCGGCCAGGCAGCCAGCCGGAAAAGCAGGCCAGATCCGCCTGATCCAAGGACACGTGTCCCAGCCGGGCGGCCCAGAGGGGAAGAAGGCAGGCGATCGCCAGGCCCACGCGGCGGCGCCTGCCGCAAGAGCAGCCGCGGCGCGGGGGAAAAAGCCAGGAGGCGGCCGAGCCCCCCCCCCCCCAGCGCCGCTGCCGCGGACCGTACCGATTTCAGCCGAAAGCACGTGGGGCCGGCCGGATCGCGGAGGCGGACGCCGAGCCCAGGACCGGCGCGGTGGCGGCAGCAGCAGCCAGCGAGCGAGCGGGCGGGCGAGCGAGGGGAGGGAGGAGGAGGAGCCGAGCCAAGGCCAGCCCCGCCACGGCCTCGGGCAAGGCAAGGAGCGGAGGCAGGAAGGAAGAGGAAGGAGAACACGTGGGGCCGGCGGGCCTCGGGCCTAGCGAGCAGAGAAAGCCAGCCCGGCACGGGCGCCGGCTCCGAGAAAGGGACCGGCCGCAGAGCGGGTGTTTCGGGCCCGTTTGCGCCCGGGGGAAGGCCGCTGCCACGTGCGCGCGCGCCGGGGCGGAGAGGCAGCTCTCGGCCGAGCCGGGAGCGCGGGGAGGCACGCGGGGGTCCGCTCAAGGGGGATCCTCTCCTCTCGCCGCAGCGGGTTCTCCCCCCTCGCCGCCGAGCCCACGTGGGGGCAAGAGCTCTCCGAGCGCCTCGGGAGCCCCGAACTGGTAAAAGGTTTCAGGATACGCTTTGCACGTAGGAAGATCTCCGCTCCCCACCCCCGCACACGTGTGACAAACGCCTACACCAGGATTCCTCAATCTCAGCGACTTTAAGATGGGTGGACTTCAATTCCCAGAATTCCCCGGCCAGCATGGCTGGCCAGGGAATTCTGGGAGTTGAAGTCCATCCATCTTAAAGTTGCTGAGATTGAGGAACCCTGATCTACACTATCCTACCCCATAGGATGCCATCGTTCCAAAGCCACCGGAGAACAATCACTGTGCTATCTGGGGAAGATGGAAGCTGTGCTCTTAGCACCACATCTGGAGGGCCCCAAGTTGGGAGCACTCAGAACGATTCACAGCCCTCATTTTTCCTCCCTTCCGGATGAAGAGGGAACTGGGGGAGCAAGTACGTCAGTAGCCGCAGATATTCTATGGCTTTCCGACCTGAGAAAAACTGAATATTAAGCTCGGACAATAAGCTCAGAATTCCATAAACACAATAGGGGAGGGGAGGACTTCAGACATACAAGCAAGCACTACAAATGCAAACCAAGAAGGTACACAATAAAAAAAAAAATGGCAACGTTGACAAGGGGTTACAGGAATTGTTGTCAGGAGGGTGCCAGATGAGGCAACACTAGCATAAGTTGCGTAAGTTGACTTGTGCTAGGCAAAGTATCTTTTTGAGTGACATTTAGTTTACACATACAAAGAAAATAAGTGGGCTGTCAGACTTACAAAGGGCAATAGAGCGAGAGGGAAAACAAATGCCTCTTTGGATGTTCATCTTTACAGAATGGATTATTTTCTAATACCTGTGCATCACTAATTCAGATTTAATTGCAGAGGAAAAAACCTCCCAGCGTACAAGAAACTTGCTCAACCTGGCAAACGATCAGGAGTCTGGTAGTACCTTTTCCGACTAACGCTTTTATTAAAAGGCATAAGTCTTTATGGGACGTAAAACTGGACCAATGTGGCGATGGCAAGGTGTTTAGGAGCTACATGAAGGTTAAAGGTGGTTTTACAGACTGCAGAAAAGAGGACAGATTCCAGATTAAAGTACCAGAAGGTGAAGCAGGGGATCCAAGATCACAACTCAACCTGTAACATGGAGAAGGGTTTGCAAGAGGTAAACATACCTATAGAATCTCACTGTTTAAATAACTGTGTTGGGGCTTATTTTCAAAATAATCTTCCAAAGCTAAATGGGAAGATGAAGGAGATGTTACTTTATATCTCTCCATTTAGCTCTGGAAGATTATTCTGAAAATAAGCTCCAACAATTTTTTAAACAATGAGATTCTATAGGTATGTTTACTTCTTGCAAACCCTTCTCCATATTACAAGCTGAGGTGTGAACTTGGACTTGGGTGATCTTCTGGGTATAGCCAATTAATTTTCTTGGAAACAACATGAAGATGTTTTATCATGGCCACCAGTCCAGTCATTTGGTCTGACTCAACTTAGCTTTTTGAGATCAGTGAAGTTCAGGAAGAGAACAAGAGAGCTGATCTTGCCAACAGAATGGAAGTTTTCCATTTAGGTGAAAACACTCTACCAGAAAACATTTACAGGCTTAGAAAAACAAAAAAAACCCCCAGTATAATCGATGAAATAAAACCAACCCTTTCTCTATATGAAATTCAAATTTTAAGTCAAGATGATATATTCCAGCCACTAAAAAAAAAAAAAAAGCAAAATCTTAAAACTGCTATAAATTCAGAGATTCATTAGATGTGGTTATGACAACTAATTTGTCTCATAAACACTGGCTGCTTATACTCAGTTTTATAGAGTATAAAGTCCACATCCTACAAATATTACCAGTCCTGTAATGACTGAATGAAGGTTCCGGCTCTCCACATTTGTGCAAGAACATGGCAAATGCATCCTAGATAGTGTGTGCCTTAGATTCTGGGTCCTACAGATAAGGAGGGAGGGGAAAGGAACAAGATCATACAGGAAAGGAATAGGTGGGAAAAGAGGGTTTTGTCTAAGAATATGATGTGTTATAAGCAGCTAGTTTTACTTCAAACATCTTTAAACATCATAGTAATGAACTATCATTACACAGATTGTAGTTTTGCTGCTCAAAGGCAAGAGAACTCATACATTCTTTGTGTTTACATGGCCTTGGTATTTGAAGATATATTAGACACTACAGCTATGACCAAATTGATGACAAGTCAAAACAGTTTCCTTGCTGAACTAGTATGGGACTCTGGGTTCAAGAGCAAGGCTCAGGGTTTCAGGTATAATGGTTCAGGGAACAGGATTTTATGCCTTGAACAAGCCATAATTCAAGAGTTGGAGGGACTTCACCCCCAAGGATGTTCACAGGGAAAACCAAGCTGTAGAACTGGATGACCTGTATATAGATTCATTAATCATTTCTATAGTACTTCATCAGTGCAAAATTATTTCCAATTCTTGCTCAATTGGGTTGTACACAAGAGTGGGACTTTGGACCTATCCCTAAGTGTAAGGAGAAAGCCAAGAGAAGACACTCTAGAATAGGCTTTGATTTGTATTATATTTTGTTATTGCCCGAGTTGGTATAGCAAACAACCATGGTAGGCTGTTTAATGTGCACGACCATGTAAACCTTATAAACATTCACACTGGAAGATACTTAATGAATTTTCAAAGCCTTAGTAATTGAACTAAGAGCTTACAGCCAGCATAGAAAGAACAAAATGTTTCTGAAATAAAACTCTCAGTATTCACACAAATTAAGGTTCAGCAGTTTTCCCAAAAGAATGGATACGAGAACAGATCTTGATCTCAGTAATATCCCATTGCTGAGAGCATATTTGCTTGCGAAGCGCAGTCCTCAAGAATGCTGAACAAAGAAATAGCACAGAAAATACATGTACAGTTAATTAAGAAAACTTGCCATAGATAACTAGCCAAACCAGGTTTGATTATGTGCCTCAAATTCTGTGATTTCTGGCTTGCAGGGAGCAGAGATCTCAGCATTTCTCACACATGTAAAGGTCAAACAAAAAAATTCACTTGAAGGGAGGGAAGAGTTAATACATTTCGTAAGAGTTCTGAAGCCAACAAACCCTCAATCTGCATTAAATAAAACGGGGTGGGTGCCTTGACCAGTAGCAGTGAATTCAGTGTTGTCTATACGGAGAATTCGTGGCTGCCAAGAAGTCTGAGAGTTCAATAGTCCAGAAAGCCAAAGGGCGAGAGAAAGAGAGGAGGCCGAGTCAGGCCTCAAGAGCCGGCCTTCCCCAACCTCTTATCCTCCGGATGTCTTCGACTGAACCAGCCGGTGCCCTTATGGGCCATGCCGGCTGGGGCTGATGGGAACTGTAATTCAGCACAACGGCTGCGTTCACACGACACAGCTTAACATTATTCCCAGGACACCCTCAGCCCCCCAACCCAACTCTAGGTCAGCCCTAGGCAAGCCAAGCACGTTTGGAGAAGGGGCCCGCGGGGCCTTCGGCCTGCTGGGCTGGGGGGGGGCGGGAGGTGGGAGCTCGGCCATCCAGCGGGCGGTCAGTGCGGGGAGGCGGAATCAGGAGGGAGACAAAATGGAGCGGGCCGAGGCGAGAGCCGGCCTGGTAGGCCGGGGGGCGAATTCCACGCGGCCGGGCCCGGATAGGGCCTCCGGCCTGGGCTCCCACGTGGTGCTGAGGCGAGGCCTTGCGGGAGGGAGGGAGCAATGGCGGCCGAAGCCCGGGCAGGGCGCGACGCGGTGCGGGAGAGCAGAAGAGCCCGGCGGAGGGGGCGGGGCCTGCCTGGTCCCCGCCCCCGCCGCGGCCTATTCGCGCGACCCTCCGGCGCCCCCTCCGCCCCGCGCGGTTACCTTCAGTCGCCTTCAGTCCGGGGAGCGAGGCCCAACGCAGCCGTAGCGAAGCCCAGCACGACCATTTCCGGAGCCGCTCCGAGGGGAGGGGCGGGGCCGGGAGGGGAGGGCCGGTCACGGGGCGAGGGCCAGAAGAGGGGGAAGGGGCGGGGCTCGCCTGAAGCCTCGCTCGGGAGGGGAAGACGGCCCTCATCACGTGACCCACGCCATGCTTTACTGCACGGCCTCGGGGAGAGAAGAAAGGGCGCCCGGGCGGGTCAGCTGACCGCTCAGCGATCCGGCTCGGCGCCTCGGCCATGTGATCTCCCACGAAGAGGACGGCGCCTGCGTCACGTGGCGCCGGCGGCTTCCGCCTCCTTTTCCCAGGCGCTTCGAGCGTTGCCGGCGGAGTGACACGTGTGTGCGTGTGAACCGTTCCCATCCTAGGCCCTTCTGGGCGGATCGCACTTCCCCAAGTTCCCAGCCGGTGTGAGAGCTGCCGGGAGGCACTGGAGCGGGAAAGCTGGGTTGAGTCTCCGTCAGGCGGAAGGAAGAGGGGCGAACGAGCCGCCGCTTCTCCCACCCTAAAGCCCTCAATCCAGACACGGAGCAGCAGCTTCGTTAGGGCGTCGCCTTTGAGTTCATTAAGACTAACCCCGCCCCCTCCCAGGAAACAGCCTTTTTTTAACAATCTTGTGCTCTTCAGAGGAGTCTTCCTGGAAGGACAACCTAATCAGGACCGCAGCCTAAAATGCAAATCCTGTGCCCTGCGTGCCTCCTTAAACTGACTTCCCAATGGACCTCTTTTCTGGGTTCCCATAATACAGCGTTTCTCAACCTTGGCCTCTTTTAAGATATGGGGGATTCTGGGAGTTGAAGTGAGCATATCTTAAAGCAGCCAAGGTTGAGAACCGCTGCCGTAGTGCACTGAACTCCATGTTAACTGAATTAACTGGGTTTGCATAACTCACTAAGCCACAATCGGCTGACCAAGTTTAATGTGTGAATGCATCTCCATGTAGTTTAGTTCAGCATGTGTAGATACGGGCATATTTTTGGGCTTTTAACTTTCCATACACAACCCAGAGTGATTGCTATGAGATGAGCAGATGTAGAAATCGTTTAAATCAATCAAGAAAAAGTACAGTTTTTGCTTCCTACTGATATTTCTTTGATGGTTGACCCTAAAAGGCAGAAGCTCCCCACCACTTTGATACCTTCATTGTCAATTCTAAGGCTGGTTGTTCTACCTGTTCTCATCAGTTTGGTCTTCTTTATATTTCATTTTAGTCCCATTTCTTTACTGTGCTCTTTGACTTTTAGTACTAGGCTTGTGGATCCTCTGCATTTTCAGCTATCAGGATAGTGTCATCAGCATAATGCAGGTTAGTGATGTTTCTTCCTCCAATTTTAAAACCACGCTCATCTTCTTCCAATCCAGCTTCCCTTAATATATATTCTGCATATAGGTTGAATAAATAAGGGGAGAGTACACAGTCTTGTTGCACTCCTTTGCCAACTGGGAGCTAGTCTGTTTCACCATCTTGTCTGTATTGCAGCTTCCTGACCTGTATATAAGTGTCTCATGAGGACAGTGAGATGTTCTGGGATTCCCATTTTTCTGACCACATTCCACAGCTTGACGTGATCAACACAAAGGTTTTTCTATAATTGATGAAGCACATCCTGGCTTTTTTTGGGATGGGTGGGTGTTCTTTGGCTTTCTTAATTATCCAGCGTGCATTGGCAATAATGTCTTGTGTTCCTTGGCCTTTTCTAAAGCCAGCTGGAACATCTGGCATCTCTTTTTCCATGTAGGGCTCTAATCTGCATTGGATGATCCTAAACATTATTTTGCTAGCATGTGAAATTAAGGATATTGTACAATAGTTTACACACTCTGTTAAGCCGCCTTTTTTTGGTATTGGAATATAGATTGATCTCTTCCAATTGGTTGGCCACTGTGTTCTTCTCCAGATTTGCTGGCATATCTTGGTTAGAACTTCAACTGATTTTTCTTCCTTTGGTTGCCATATTTCAAGGGGTATTCATCTGTTCCTGTAGCTTTCCGACTTGGTAATGACTAAAGTGTTGATTTAATTCATCTTCTAAGACTAGAGGCTTTGTAAGTACGGAGTATCTTCTAAGGTACCTTGGACGTTGACATCTCTACTGTATAGCATTTCACTATACTCCTTCCATCTTCCTTTGATGTCCTTTGAATTGGTTATTCTCTGTCCATTGGCGTCCTTTAGCATATCAATTTGAGGTTTGAAAGACTTTCCTTGATTTTCCATGTTTGTTTCCATCTTCAATGTCTTCCCATATGTTGTAATATTGCTTCTTGTCTCTTCTAACAGCTTTCTGAAACTCTTTGTTAAGTTCCTGTCTGAGATTTTTGTCTTTTTTTGTCTTTGGCTTCTCTTCTCTCTTCTTGGCAATTTCCCACAACTTGTTCTGACATCCAGATTGCTTAATTCTTTTTCTTCATTTTTGGCAGTCTTTTTTCACATTCATCCTTAACGACTTCTTTAAGTTCATTCCATAATTCCTCTGGTTCTCTATCAATGAGGTTCGTAAGTTCAAAGTGATTTCTGATGTTTTCCTTGAAAATGGTGAGTATATGTTCAAGATCATATTGTGGAAACTGACTGGCTTTCTTCTTTAGCTTAACTTGGAGCTTGTACAAGCAGTTTGCAATCTATTCCACAGTCAGCACCTGGCCATGTCTTTGATGCTATAACTGAGCTCCTCTACCTCCTTTTAGCAATAATATAGTCAATTTGATTTCTATATACTTCATCTGCTGATGTCCATGTACAGAGGCATTGTGTTGATTGTTTGAAGACAATGTAAGCTATGAAGAAATTATTGGCAGAAATTGATAAGTCGGTCTCCTGCTCCATTCTGGTTTCCTAAGCCATACAATCCAACTACATTTTCCTTTTTCAGGTTCCAGCTTTGGCATTCCAAGAAGAATTGAAGAGAAATCAAATCCTACGACAATATTTGAATGAACTAAAGATTAAGACTGTTAGAAGTAAAAGGAAGGAATGTAAAGTTGGTTTATTTGATCAAGGTTAAAATAAAGCTTTTTTTTTTTTTTGACAAATTTCTGGCAACCCTTTACGGACATTTTGCTGACACAAGAATTTAAAAGTTGATGTTTTATGGATTTGCTTATAGATAAGGGATGGGATATGGGAACAAGAGATATTTGTTTGTAACCTTATAGGGGGTGAAGAGTCACTAAATTTGTCTATACTTGTCGTAATGAAGGTTGGAAGTTACTTCTTTGTGTATTTCTTTTCTTTGTATCATATTCTTTTCTCTTCTTTTTTCTTGCATTTTTTATTCTTACTATCCTTTTTTATTTTAATTTATATTGGTTGATGACTATTTAGTTTACTACTATTTAGTTTGTATTATTGATTAGTACTGTAATCAAAATCCTTAATAAAAATATTTTTAAAAATTGTAAATAAGGGTCAAATCACAAAACAAGTATATGGAGGAGTGAATGGGTTGGGAGGAAAGGGAGATTGAGAAAGTCTGATAGAGCTAATAAAAAAAGAGAAGTGAATTTAAAGAACAAAATGCAGTGAATCATATGGTACATGGACCCTGTAGAAACACGAATAGTTTGCAAAATTAGAAAATATGTACAGATATAGTGAATAGTGTTGGTGTAATCCAGATTTAGATTTATTTCCTTCTCTTTTCCTTTTTTTCATGCCTTTACTTTCTTGGACATCTTATTTCATACTCTTTCTCTGCTCTGTGTAACACGGCTTATCCTGAAAGGGAATAGAAGTATGAGAGGTCTGCATGAACGCGTGTTCAAAACGTGCTATGCCCAAAGACACAGAAAGTGGGCGGCCCAGCTCTTTATGCAATGCCTTATTCTAGCTGCCCCGAAGTGGTTCTCGATCATTGCAATTAAAATGGTCCAGTTTGGGTTGTTTTCACTTCTGCTGAATCACTCTGCAACCTGCAATCAGATTTAGCAGCTGAGGTACTCACAGAGCAAGGGGTGTTCCACATGCTGTTGCTCATTTCACCGACAAGGGAAATGTTGGCGCATTTTCACTGGCACTATGTACACTCCTAGATTCTTGGCAGCCTTTGCTTTGTACCACACCTTTCCCAAATGAGCAGAGGTTTGTGAATCAGCCGAACCGTTTGGAGAGAAGGGGAAAAGATCCTTTTCCCGCTGCCTTCCATTCCTTAGCTGACACGATGTATTGACTAGCCCTGACTCAGCAATCAAATCAGCTAAACGTCCCAGGGTTCTTCCCCGCCATCAGCATCCCATTTCTTCCACAAAGCAGAGCCTTGAGCTGACAAGAAAGCACCCTCCTCCATCCTGTCAGATCAACAAGCCCAACCCTTCTCCATCCCTGCTCTTGCAGGACTGGCAAGTGAGCCTAGCTCCTTACATTAGCGGGGGTCTAGGTCAGTGTTTCTCAACCTTGACAACTTGAAGATGTCTGGACTTCAACTCCCAGAATTCCCCAGCCAGCATGGCTAGCTGGGGAATTCTGGGAGTTGAAGTCCAGACATCTTCAAGCTGCCAGGGTTGAGAAACACTGGTCTAGGTTTTCCAAGACACATGGGAAACTTTGATTCCTTGGACCTCTTGCCACCCATTTGCTCTTCAAACTCTCTTTACAACTAGGCAGTCTCTGGCCTTACTTCATGCCAGCAATTTGTCCGTTTCTTAGAAATGCTTGATGCTATGCCAGCACCACCAAAGGATGTTTTGGCGGTGGGGCAGAAAGAGAGGAGTTTCTCAGCTATGAAAATAAATGCGTTAGCCAGGCTGTTTGTGCAGTACAGTCCTTTTCGTGGCGTGTCCAACTCCAGTCTATCCTGAGCTCATTGGAACTTAATCCCAGTGAAAGGGACTAAGATTGGGATCTGGAACCAGGAAGAATCAATGGTTTATTGAGGCTGAGTTCACACATCGTCCTAAGCCCTGTTTGCTGATCTAGAACCAAGCGGCCAAATAAGCACGCCTCACTTAGCGTGATTGGCAAAAGACAAATCTTAAATGCTACTACCTGCCAAGTTTTCTTCTTACTGTATCCCATGGCAGTGTCATTTCCCCGCTCTGTTAAGAGTATATAAAAGTTCAAGACAAATTCCATTTTCTCTCACAACTCATGGGGAAAGCAAATGGTAGTTGTCCTACTACCCTGCCTGTCCTATCAGTACTTTATATAAAGGGCTTCTCTGTTCCTCTCCTTTCCTAGCCAGCTGGCTCCAACATAACCGTACATAAATGGAGACAGGTTCTTCTTAAAGGGACAAGGTAAACCCAGTTCAGAAGCTTGTATCGGCTGCTGCATCTTATATAAAGGGGCTGTAGGGCAGGCTCTCTTAAAGCAGAGGGATCCCTCCTTTATTTGGGAAAAATAAGTTGAGCAAAGAATTCCAAATCATAATAGCTGTTGGCAGATTTCTCTGGATTTGCTGAATAGAGAGGAGGATGAAAAAAACGTATTTATTTACCATGTTTTATGCCACCTAGCTCAATGTGACTGCTGGTGGTTTACATAAATTTAAAAACAACAGAATTCCTACAGACGGCCACCATGCAACCACTGTCATAAAACCGCCAAACCCCCAAACCAAACAGTTTTGACCACTAATAGGAAAGGTGCAAGACAAGGGCTACCTCCAAGGACGACTTCAACCTCCTCCTGAATTTGCAATATCCCTCCGCACATGAGCACATGGACTGGGCAAGTTCCGACTGGAAGAGACAGTCCCTAAGGAACCCTGGAGCCAAACCGGGCCCTTGCAGGTCAGCAGCAGCCCTCTGAATTGCATCCAGGAACCCAGGGGCAACCAAGGCAGAAAATGAAAAGTTGATGAAGTAGTTGTGTGGCCACTCGCACCAGCTAGCAGCCTAGCCATCATTTTTTGTATCAGCTTCCAAAGGCAGCCTTGTGTACAATGTGTTACAGTAATCCACTCAAGTGGTGATAGGGGTGTGAATTACTGTTGCTGAGGCATCCTGGTCCTGGTAAGGCTGCAACTGGTGCATGAGGCAAAACTGGGCAAAGGCCCCCTGCCTTCACTTCTTGTTTCAGCCAAAGCCACAAGTCCAGGAAGCCTCCCCCCGCTCCCCACCTCCCAGTACCTGAGATCAACCTTGCCTAGAGCTAACACTGGAACCATCTTGAAGCCAGGATGTTTCTGGGCAACCAGCCATTCCAGCCTGGCTCTAGAGCAGTGTTTCTCAACCTTGGCCACTTGAAGACATGTGGACTTCAAGTGGCCAAGGTTGAGAAACACTGCTCTAGATGCTGAGTTAGGACTTCCAAAACATCTGTAGCTTCACTTGGGGTAGCACTGTAGAGTTAGATATCACTAGCGTACTGATGGTATTTCACCTTAAAATGGCGGTATGACTTTCCCAAGCAGCTTCATATAGATGTTAAAGAGCTGAGCTCTGTGGAAAACCATACTGGACAACCCACCAGCTTGAGCACTCCTTCCTGTCTGGAACTGCCCAATGGAGAGTGGAACTAATGCAGAATGGTCCCTCCCACTGCCAACCCCCAAGGCACTCCAATAGGATACCATGGTTGATGGTATCATAGGCTGCTGAGAGATCTAATAGGCTAAGAGGAGAAGGCTCCCACCCCTCTTTAGGTCCAGACGTATGTCATCCTGCAGAACAACCCATGCTGTTCCCATCTCATGCCTGGCTCTGAATCCAGAGTTAAAGCGATCCAGATAATCTACTTCTGGACCATCTTCTGATCTCCATCTTAGCAGAGCATTATGTTTTAACGTGGCACAGTTGATATTTATTTTAGAAATAAAAGTACAATCTGACTATTTAACCACCACAAGGGTGTGGTAACAGAAAAAACTAATTCATTGCATACTGTGATGGGCATCCAAAAGATTAATTGAATCTTGAGACACACCCACAGTCCTCAGGGTGTTTGGGGCTCCAGCCTCCCAAAAATCATAGAGTTGGAAGAGGTCGCTAAGACAATCCAGCCCAACACCCTGCTTAATGCAGGAATCCACATTAAACACCCCCAACAAATAGCTGTTTAGCTTCTGCTCAAATAGATCCAATGAAGGGAAGCCTACCTTCTGAGACAGAAAGGGTCTTGACCTTCTGATGTACAGCCAGATTTCAAATTTATGAAAGGAACTATACTGTCCCCCCTCAGCAGTCTGAAGGATAAATAGTCTTAACTCCTTCAAAACCTCTTCCTACAACTTGGTTTCTAGCCCTGATCACTACACTTCCCTGAACTTGTTCCCACTTGTCTAAATCCTTCTTAAAATGTGGTGCTCAGAGATGAGCAGTGTAGCCAAAGTCGGCTCTGCTGAAAGCAGAATCAAGCAGAACTACTAATTCTGTATATATTCATCCAATCAAATGAAGCTAAAAACCATGCTCAGCTTACATAGGGATAGCCATCTCAATCTACTGCAAAGACCCAAGGAAGTCTACAGGCAACCCCATTCGAGGGCTTAACGCCCAACTCATTTAAACTTTACCTTCCTGACCCCTTCAGCCAAAATAAAAGACCTCCCATCCTATTTTCACCCTTCTAGTTCTAAAACAAAAAGAAGCCAGTCTTATTCTGAAGCCAGTTTATTTTCCTTGGACAAACACTTTTTGTAACAAAAAAAGAAGAGAACAGTCCCCCCAAACCCCCAACCCCAATCCCCAGGCAATTCAAACATCATAGTTGGGATTCTTGCGCAGGATTACAAAGCCTTCCAGGATAGGTGTGACTGGTATGTGCTCTTCAGTGGCCAGCTCTGCCCGCTCACCATGTGCCAGCAGCACTGGCGTAGTGTGGGTCTGGAAGCCGGTGATTGTCTTTGGCTTCCCAGCTTGGCCCACCACATCCACCGCCTGTAGAAGGGGGCCAGGCATTAGTGGTGGCAAAACAGTCAGACAGCCACCATCCAGTTCAAAACTAAGGCCCCCGCAACAGGCACAAAATACTGAAGTCCAGGATCCCCAAATATCACTGGGACCCTAACTATCCCTGCCCGGTTGTTCTTTTTGCGACCACTTACCTGCCCCACTCTCACCGACACTGGTAGGGGACGTAGCTCCTCATCAAAAGTCACGAGCATGCGTGGCTGCATGGCAGCCACAAGGCCATAGAGCACATAGTGGGACTTCCCAAGGATGACTAGAAGAGAAAGGAGGACAAGGTCCAAAGCTTGAGGAGACTGGACCAAAACAGAGGTGCTTTCTCCCTATTACTACCATATTCTGTTCATTTGCGAGTAGAGTAACATGGTTCATGTGATGGACCTGGACTGGGGAAAAACAGCTTCAAATCCCCATTCTACTTGGGGGTCTTTCAGTTAATTATTTTCTCTTAGGCTAATCCGCCACACAAGATTGCTGTTTTTTTTAATTATTATTTATTTATTTTATTGCTTTCAAAATAATAACAAAAGAAAAAAGAAAAGGAAAAGGAACAAAACACCAAGGTCATTCTGATGGAAATACATATCTTGTCAAAGAGAAGGAAAAAAAACACATAAAAAGTGCTTTAACAAAAAAGTGAAAGAAATATGACAAAGGGAAAAAAAAAAAACCCACAAGACTGCTGTTGTTGAGGTTAAATTAGGATGATCCACTCTGTAAGCACCCCGAGCTCCCAGGGGAAAGGGGGATATAAATGCAAGAAATAAAGTATCACTGGACGATGCCTATTATGCCATAAACATAGATAGGGTCAACCACACACCCTTTTTCCAGGAAGGGACAGAGAAGTAAAAAGAGAAACTGATCTCTCAGATGCTACAGTGTCTGCATTTTGCCAAGAGGCAGTGCTTTTCCCATCTGGCGCAAAGCAATGGGGCTGTATCCAAGCATCTCTAACCAAGCCCAAATTGTAAAACAGGATCTGGCTCAAACATACAGAAAGGATCACCTTAAAGCAACGTTTCTCAACCTTGGGAACTTTAAGATGTGTGGACTTCAACTCCCAGAATTCGCCAGCCAGCATGGCTGGATGGGGAATTCTGGGAGTTGAAGTCCACACGTCTTAAAGTTCCCAAGGTTGAGAAACACTGACTTACATCAACAACTAACAACAGCATGCTCTCCAGGATCTCAAGGAGGGTTCTTGCCTGGCTATTTTAAGAAAGAAACAAACCTAGGATGTGTTTCAGGGGTAGAAATGGAGGGAGACTGAAATGAGGTGCTACGAGGCTCTTCCCTTTCACTGCAGCCTTCCCCAACCTGATATCCTCCCAAAGTGGCAGGTGCACTTTTAAGCAAGGCAACCTTGTACCTTTGTAGAACTAGACAAAAGGTGTTCCAGCACTGGCAGCAAGAAGTTCTCTTACCTGGGATAGGCCATGAGCCCTATCACGGCGGCAGCATTAGCAGACCATTGTAACTGGGACTGTAAATATGGAGTCCAAGCAATCTTGCCAAAGCTCCCCTCCCTGCCCACCACGGGAGGGAGACCTTTAACGATGGTATTTGCTTCTACCGGTAAGCACCCAGAGAATCCAAGAAGGATACTTACTGTTACGCACATCCAGGAAAGAGACTAGCACAGTCAAAAGGCCAGCCACGGCAACCTGGCTCATGAGCTGCCGGTCGCTGTGGTAAGGGCAGAGGGTAAGTGTTCCCTTCCCAAGGTGTGTCAGACCCTGCAAAGCAAAATAAAAATAGGATGTTGGCAAAGCACCTTCCCAGGCCTGAATCAAGAAACAGCTTGTCATCTCTAACTCCACAGGCACTGAACAGGCCAAGAGGCTGCCCGCTGTCAGAACGAGGGGCGAAGCTGTGCCTGTTGCCCCCCATTCATAACGAGGACTGAGCTTCTCAGCTTCCTTCCATAGTTGTCAGTTATTCAGTACTGTACCAATTAATGGTCAAGAGAAGGCGCTTTGAACTTCCTTTCTCAGTTCTTCATCCAGAGTCACAAGTATGAGATGGGTGGCTATACTGAATGAACGAATGAACAAATGAATGAATGATCAAGGCCAGGGGTACTCAGGACTTATAGCAATCAGTACCCTCCTCTCCTATCAAGTTTTCCAGCTTCTTTTCTCAACCAAGAATGGAGCAAAGAGATTACAGTATCATCACCTCCCCAGAACAACCAAAGATTCAAATCCTCTTTCTACCTCAGGATCTTCTGATTGCCCTTTCCTACACACCTCCCATCCTGAGATCCATTTAACCAGGACTATGATGAGGTCAGCCTGATTCCTCACAAGTTCTCTAGATGAAAAACTCAGAGGACAAAGTACAGCCAAGTAGCTTCAGAACAGATGCTCCAGGGCTTGAGAGCTCCTTGTTCCTTTCCATCACCAGCAGAAGTACATTAAATTAAAAATAAATCTAAACTTATAGGATTACACACAAGGTGCTTCATTTATAAACAAATTGCAGACTATCAAATGCAGAATGCGTTGCTGTTGTTGTTATGATGGAAATACCTGAACTGTTCAAAGAGAGGGTTCACATTTCAACCAATTATGAGGACTGTGATTTCCTTGCTGAGTAATCAAGAAACAGGGTAGAACTTGCCATATACAATGATAATGAGAGTCAAATTACCCTTGCTTTTTATACTTTTTATGGATCACTTTTCTATTAAAAGCAGTGAAGCAGGAAGAAATTCAGGGACTTCGTATCTTCTTTCCTCATGTACCAGGAAGATTTAAAATCATGCCATATATTAAGGAGAGTTAGGACAGATTCTGACTTGTCATGGGCTGTATTTAAACCCACAATACCTTTTGAGCTTTATGTGCTATGATTCCATGAAGACTATATTATATACCGCCCTCTTCTTCACCAGCCATGTCAGAGTTCTCCATTGCCCACGTCAGAACCTAACTTGAATACTTCCTTTTTCTCAATCTTCTGGATTCCACCCATTTATCCCCATCCTCAGATCCTTTGGGGGAGGGATTTTGTTGTTTTTGGAAAAGTCAAGTTCGGTTAACCCAATAAGATACCCTTTTTACTTGCCGAGTCAATTGCACGTTAAGCCATATTGCGCTTAGGCTTAATGTGACTTTCAAACCCAGGCCATGGCAAACAGCCTCATCCACAATCTAAACCATAGCTTGTTTTAGGTTTACTTAGCTAAACTCTGGACCAGCATGTAATCCAAATGGGGGGGGGGGGAGAGACCTATGGTCAACTCCCCCTTTTGACCTCTGGATATAAAGTCCAATGGCAAGAACGGTCTTCAAACAAAATCATTTGCTTTATTTCATTTCCTACCTACTATGTGCACAAACGAATTAGAGTAATAATTAGCCTTCCCCCTCTCCCCAGCATGCAGTAGCTCTAACCACAATCAGATTAACTTGTGTCTGTGCTTTTGTGACTATCCAGGGAAAAAGAAAAAGAAAATGGAGCTGATCCCTAATCATCTGCTGTGAAACTAACTGGGCTATCAGCTGGAGGAGAGGAGGACTTGCAAAACCCTGCTCGCAACAGTTTGCTGTGCAGTCTCAGGCAAGAGCCAGGGGTAAGCGCTTCAGAGGCAGTTAACGGTAAGTTATGCCATACTTAGTGTTATAGGTGAATGTTGAACATCCAGCATAACCAAAATAAGAAACATACTCATTTCTCTGTGTGTTTCCTCTAAGCTTAAAGATGCCACAAGCTGTTTATTGGGCCAGAGGTTAGACTGCATGATTACCTGAGCCAGTCGCACCATGAAGAGGTTATTGGGATCCTTGGCGTGATACTGGGCCAGCTGCCTCAGCATTGCAGCCAGACGAGCGTTGTTGGTACCTACGGACACAGACAGAAGGAATCAAAATGATTTCTGAAAAAGCAGAAAGCCCCTGTTCCATGTTCAGGGAGGCCTGCCTCATCCACGAAACACAGGTAAATAAACCTGTTGAGAGTATAATCCAGTGTTTCTCAACCTTGTCAACTTTAAGGTGTGTGGACTTCAATTCCCAGAATTCCCCAGCCAGCAAGGCTCACTGGGGAATTCGGGGAGTTGAATCCACACATCTTAAAGTTGACAAGGTTAAGAAACACTAGTATAATCAATCAGAAATATCAAATACCTTCAGCTTGGGTATTTGGTTTTAAATCATGCTAAAAGGAGAACTGAAGTGAACAGATCAACCAGATGTTTACAGTATATTTCTACTGCACATGTTCTCCATGAGAAAGATTCCAGGTGCTATCCAAACAACTTTAGGTAGTGCTAGGAAGGCTCTTCCTTAAGACCCAGAATGCAAATGAGGATTGCGTAGAGAATGTTAAGTGGACAAGTAATTTGAAATGGCATGGGGTAGCTTTCTACATCACAAATCCCCAAGTCTCTAAGTGCCACAAAGCTCTGTTTTGCTACCACAGACTAACTTTACTACCACTACAGAAGAGCCCCAAAAGGAAAAGATCTGGAAACCAACACAAGTTGGGTTCCCATTGCAAATATTCTCTCACCAAACACTGTTGCACATCCAGCTGAGTTCACATAGCATTGAATTCACCCTTGTGTTGGGTTCTCACACCCTCAACCCTAAACTAGCCAAATGGCATAGATCTGCATAATACACTAATTCTCCCCACCAACCAAACAAGGTTTACACTAACAAAATGTAGAATGTTGTACACATGCAAACACTGAAATTTGAACCGTCCAGGTTAAGTGGGTTGAGTGAACCACAGCCAGATCTCCACTCCCATTTGTAGTTCAATAGTTCTCTTTCCTCAGAGCCCAGGGGTAAGATCTTCCCTCTTCTTTTCCCACCGCCTTTTCCTGAAAATGCCTCACACTGGGTACATTAATTTTACATCAGGTGGCTATTTAGAACACATTTCATAATGCCAGTGGTAGGGATTTCCAATGACCAATAATGCCCTCCCTTCATCATTACAGGCTTACCGCTGCCCACCATGCCCATGGCGAAGATAGAGTTGTAGGACACCTCGGGGTCAGCATCGTGGGAGAACTTGCTGAGAGTGTCAAGGATGTTGAGGCGAGGGTTGGAAACAGAGATGAGAGCTAGAGCTAATGGAACAGCTCGTCGAAGAGTCGGTTCCCCGTATCGTAGCTGCAGAAGAAGAGGACTGTTAAGGCATCAAGGTATTCTCCTGCAGAGCATTGCAGCCTCTAATCCTACCCACAGCAACTCGTCATGGACAAAAATAAACTTTTTGATCACAACTGTGCAGGTAAGAACAGAAATCAACATCCCCAGAGACCATCCGTTAGTTAATTGAGTAACAGGAAGTAACTAAATTCACATTTTCTGGAGCCAAATTTGTACTGCCTTGCAGGCCATGAAATGGTTTCCCAGAGAAGATAGATTGCAGCCCCCACCCAAATTATCAACTGAAAAAATAAAGGTTGAAATTAGCTGTTTAAAGTTCAGTGTTTTTACATTCTCAGATTGCAACCTTTTTTGCTCCTAAATTCACATAAATTTATTTAGATTAACTGGTCTTCTCTTTCCCTTCTCTCTCACCTTTCTGAACAGCTGAGTACATATGCAACTTTTTTTTCAGGACTCAGTGAAATGGACTGTATAGAATAAATTTGTTGATCTTTAACCCTATTGATTTTGGAGGGAAAATATAGTGCGATAATTTTCAGTTGCCTTTCACACTGCATTACATTGCCATATGAATGCCATCCCCTGTATTATTTATACAACAACTCTTCCCAACTATACATTTCCACTTGTACTAATAACATCAAAAGAGCAAACAGCCTTGATAGTGACCAACTTCTGGTAGGAGGCAGCACTAAAAAAAGGTCCTTAAGATGCCACAAGATTCTTGGTTACTCTTGAAATGGTTGTGTGGCAGTCGAGGGAAGGGGTATACGAGGGCATACAAATTTGATTAATAAAACAAAATATAAAATAGTAGCAAATCATTATTTCCTTGGCTGATGTTGTCCTCTCTCTTTCGCAGCAGAGCAGATGAAGATCACCCACCAAGCAACGTGAAGAAAAGATAACTAATAATACGGATCACACTAGTGCAAATTCTGAGATTTACATGTAACACTGAACAGGGAAGATTAAATTTTAACTCTGCTCCCACTCTCTTGGCACACAAATGTTCACATTTTGAACTTCCTCCAAAGATAAATATTTAAAGCAGTTAGTTGCAATAAAAAGACACACAGCCTTGTTTAGATAGCTCATTTCTATCCCAGAGGGAGACTCCGGGAATCTGATCTTGTCTGTGCTACTGAAACATGGCAGATTTTAAATTTATAAGCTCTCCCTGTATCTCCTTGCCTAAGGACTGTCTAAGTCCTTGCCTAAGTCCTAAGGACTGCCACAAACAGCGGCGAAGAGAACGGAGGGGTGTTAAGCACTCTACAAACACACCCTTTGGCACAATTTAAGGGATTAATTCTGCTCATGTTTTGAAGCTAGCTAATCACCATTTGGGAGTTAAAGAAGAGCCTAAAGCCACATTAGTTGGTAATCCTTAAAGCATTTATTCAGTCTTCCTTGGCTGGGTTGGTACCGTGTGCTTTATTGGATCCTATATAAACTCCTTTTCTGAGTTCACACAATACACTGAATCATAAACTAACCAAAGGTTGGGTTTGCATACGGCATGAAAAGCCAAACGGGTTAAAACTACCCATTGCATCCTTCACCTGGCTGCTTCAGTCTCTTCGGCAAGTCCCGCGCTTACCTATGAAATGATCTGCAAACAATTACCGAAGTAACTCAGCTTTGAAGGCAGACATCGTTGTTGGGCTTTCTCAGCCATTAGCAAGTACAATGATTATAAACAGATCAAGCAAGGAAGTACAGGTAGTCCCCGGGTTAAGAACGCCCAGTTTAAGGGCGACCCATAGTTAAGAATGGAGCCTATTGTAGCAAAATTTGAATTGAATACAGAATGATTCAAGTTCATTGTACAATATTACTTATACTAATGTTTCTCAACCTTGGCAACTTTAAGATGGGTGGACTTCAACTCCCAGGATTCCCCAGCCAGCATGGCTGACTGGGGAATCCTGGGAGTTGAAGTCCACCCATCTTAAAGTTGCCAAGGTTGAGAAACATTGACTTATACAGTATTATTTAACAATACTGTTCTGGCTTACATACAAATTTGACTTAAGGACAAACTTTGGGAACGGAACTCGTTCTTAAACTGGGGACTCCCTCTATGCCAATGCTTTGCCCCTCCAGCTCAAATAACGACACAGTTGGCCATCAACCCAGCACAATCCCAACACACGCAAGGCCCTGAGGCTAATAGCTTTGCTGCCCCCATTCCCCAGGGCGAGAGCACATTCCTGTTGCCTTCCACCTTGTACTCACCAGATGACCAAAGGTACGTAGAGCCATCTCTGCCCCGATCTCCTCACCCATAGCAATCAATGCAATCCCCAGCACTGCCACTCCCTGCAGCAGGAGAGACCACATTTGAAACCACAGGACATCTCATAACATAGCTAAATAGGATTTTTCTGGAGAAAACTGTGCTGGCCCAAACTGCTCAGGCAAGACAAACATAGAGCTACAATCAGGTTTTGTTCTAGGAGAGTGGAGAGAGAAGCAGATTTCCTTAACTGAGTAAGCCAACAATAGACTGCCATCCCTCAGTTTTAACCAGGTTTCTGTTCATTGTGTAACTCTAATGTTCAAGCACCGAATTTGGAATAAGGCACAATTTCCACTTCTCATAGTTTAGATGGGTAAAGTCTAATGAATTTCAGCTGCTCAGGGCAAGATGGTTGCAGAGGGTTTCTACTGATATCTGGACCTCATCAGTCTTTCTGCTATCCTCATAACTAGCAGAAAAAGAAGACGATTATGCAAAACAAGACTGAAAGAGTAATTGAGAAGCACCACTCCACTATTCCTATTATTTTGGAAGAAGGTTCCATACAGAAGGTCAAAGTTTGATCCCTGGAAAACACTCTTGCTGGAAACTATGGAGGGAGCTCCAAGGAGAGGAGACAGTGATGAGCCAAATGGACCCAACTGCCAACAATTCCATGGAGTCTCAGAACATGATGTTTTCCAGCAAATTCAGACTGGAAAACTTTGTGTACTTAGGTACCACAACCTCTTCAATCAGAAGCAAGAATGCTTCTGTCCAGCCCACTCTCTGGCTCATCACAAATTAAAACATGCATATGTATGCACACACAGACATATGTACAGGTAGTCCTCACTTACCAACTGCCTTGTTCAGTGACTGAAGTTAGGACGGTGCTGAAAAAATAACTTTACGACCAATTTACGACCATTTACAACCTGCACAGCGTCCCTCAATCATATGACTGCCATTACAGTCAGTATGCGTTGTCCTGTTCCTGACCTTGTTTTTCTCCCCGCCACCTCGCAGAGCAGAGAGATTGGACAGGAAGGGATTAGAAGAGAGTAAGGCAAAAATGGGGAATATAACATAGAAAGCAATGCATTGGTGCTGGCAGCCGCAAGCACGCTTGGCAAACAGCCGGTGTATTCCCCTTTGTGTTCTGCTTACTCTCTTATAACCCCATCCTCTCCAATCTCTCTGCTCTGCAAGGGGGGGTGAATTTCAGGCACAGGAGAGATTGCCTACTGAAATCGCTTGGTGAGTTCTTTTCTGGGGTGGGCGGGGGAGAAGAGAGGCTGCGGTTGGCACGTGGGAGGATAGCAGGGAAGCACCGGAGCTACTTGGACATCAACAAATTAATCAACATTAATTCCATTCTTGTTAGTTATCCAGCGCTGGGGTAAGCATTCCAAAAGACTGGAGAGTGGTTAGGAGGCAAACAGAAGCTGAAGGTGTGAAACTGATTGGCCTTGTCATTTTCAAGACGGAAAGCACAGTTGCCATCATGTGATTTCCCATTCAGCTTCTGCTTCGCTTAGCAATGGAGTTGCCAGTCCCAATTGTGGTCGCTAAACGAGGATTACCTATACACATTTGGGCTTATGGACTAAAAGTCAGAAGAGAACAGTTCAATTTTTGTGCTGTTAACTGAATACTACCTCACCTTTTAGCATCTGTCTATCTCAAAATACAAATTACAAAAAGAAATTGACAAAACTTTATTTTTTCATATCAGGCACCACCTACCTGGTGAGCCCCCATGTCAGCTGAATTCTCTTTCTTCTCCTTGTCCTTCTTCTCCTTCTTCTCTTTTTCCTCCTCCTTCTCTTTGGAATCAAAATGCTCACTGCAGATATGAAGAAGCTGCTGCACCTTCAGCACATTGCCAGATCCTGGGGGAATACCACAAGCTTGTCACTGAATTCACGTTGCATGCTTAACAGGATTATATTTTCTGGATTCACACAGCATGCTATGCTATAAAAAATCCAACCAAAATGAATGTGCTGTGCAAATGCAGTTGCTAGATCTTCACCTGACTTGATTATGTTGTGTGAACACAGCTCAGGAATAAAACAGGACAGGAATCTCCCAACATCCCATTCTCACCCCACTGACCTGCGTAGGCACAGATGTCCACAAGGGTGTTGGCAAAGCTACGAAAAGGTTCAGACACAACCTGCAGGGCAGCCAAGATTGCTTCAATGGCCTCACCCTTTCCTGTAAAAATTGGGTACAAAAATAATTCAGCATCCACTCAAGTGACTGATGTGACAACTAGACATTCTGAAAGGGAAAGGCTTCTATATCCATTGTCCAGCACAGGTCAATAAAATCAGCAAAGAGCCTCATGAGAACATGCAGGCTTCAGAGGACACAAGTATCCATGGCTAACACAGACTCTAGCCTGCAAAACTTGATGCAGTAAGAAAACTGTGCTTCTTAGAGAACATCACTGAACTCAAGACATACACACACACACACAATTTTATTTTCATATTTATCTTTCTGATATACTATTCTGATATACTATTCTCTTTCTCCTTTTGATCCTGATTCTCTTGCTCCCCATGCTTGGAAAAGAACAGATTCCTCATTAGAGGTCTGAAGTCACTGATTTCAAAGGCACGGTCCTAAACACATCTGTTTGTGCTGCAAAGGATTGTGGGAAGCAGGTCACAATGTCTCTGCTTTTTGTTAGCTGTGGATCAAGCTTGTATACAAAAAAACTTGTTTTTCAATTCAATAAAGGAACTGAGGATGGGAACTAATGAGTTCAGGTCATGTGTGTGAAGAAGAATCAGAATGTTCACATGAAATATCTCACTAATAGTTCTGATCCCAAGTGAAGTGCTATTTCTTAATGCAGGTGTGTGTGAGAAAGATGGCAGGATGCTGCTGGAATAAGGAGGCTAAAAGCCCTCTTATAACGGGGCACAATTGCTCAGGGGTCTTTTGCTCCTGCTCCAAAAAAGAGAGCCCCAAAGGGAAGAGAAGAACAATGTCTTAAAACATTTCAGAAAAAAAGAGAAAGAAAAACTACATTGAGAAGCAGAACATTTAAAATTACTGGGTAGGAGATAATAAATAAACCTAAAACAAAATTAATGAAAAGCAATTTACAAAGAAGCTCTATGTTGAACAGTAGATGTGAGGAAAAAGAACAGGGTCTGGAGAAGACAGGAATACAATTTTAGAAAAGAGAAAAGCCAAACCAGTAAGCTCTCCACTGCCTGGCTGGGGCTGCCCAATTTCTGTTTCTCCTCTTGATTCTACTCTTTGGCTGCCCCCCTGAAAGTCCAGAAGAGGCACTCTTAACGGTTTCCCATCTAGGCTAATAAGGAAGAAACTAAGCAAGAAAAACATCCATTTTGAACTGCCGCTCCTGGATATAAGGAAGCTATGCTTTCCCTGCTAGAAAACAGTATACAGTGTTCTTTTCAGTTTCTTCCCCACCTAAAATTCAGAAATGATGCTCCTGTTTGGAGGGGGAGGGAGAGAAGTGACAGCCAAGAGGGAAAAAAGAGGAAGAATTGCCATTCCTCCACGGAAAATTACAATGTACCTCTAATTAACACTGAAGGGCAATTCTAACACCTCCTCCTTATACAGACCGTTTGGACATCCACAGAGTACCCTAGGGAGCATACTTACCCAGATGGTTCAGGCCCAGGCCAAGAGGCAGCCATCTGGCATAGGTGTCCTTCAGCTCTGTCTCAGACTTTTCCATAATTGTTTGGAGGATGGTGGAGGTGACATCTCCATTGCAGGAGCCCACAGCAATGATTCCGCAGGCCAAGGCTGTCACACCAGCCACCTGGAGAGAGAGAGCTCAGTTCACATCATCACCCTCATAATGTCTTAGAGGAAACCACAGAGGGAAAAAAAAAGTTATCAGGCAGAGCCTCAAAAGAAAAGGCTACTATTTATTTATTATTTACTTAATTTATATGCTGCCCATCTCCCTTACTTCTTGCAAGCTAGAGCACCCAACACTCTCTGCTTGCCTGTGGAACACCAGGGGATAGATATGCCCTGAAATGTATCCTCTCTCCAAATCACAGCAACTATTCTATGCCTCTCTGGGCAAATCGGAATGCAACTGTTGGAATTAGTTTCATTCCATGGGAGCGAACAAATAGTTCAAGTGTCTTAATCCGGCTTTGTGCTTGAACTAACCACTGCTGATAGGACTTGAAAGGTGGGGCGGGGCGGGGGAGGCACACCCAAACATACCAAGGGCATCTGTCTGCATTCAAAACCTCACTACTGTGCACTGTTGTCACTGCTGCTAAATACAGTGCTGTGCTTTATGGAGGAGAAGGGTGGCAAAAAACATCAGCATTTCAGCCTCTCTCTTTATTTCACAAGGTTTTTCCAAAATGTGCAAATGGTTTTTGTCCATGGAATCCCAAAGCACCCTCTTCCCAGATGTGCACGTTCAAGAAATCTCCTCTCTGTTCTATTCTCCATTATGATTTCCACAATCGCTCTTTTCACCAATTTTTCCAAGTTACAGAATCAAATACAAAACTGATCCAGAGTGATCAGATTTCCCTACCTTTTGAATCCTGGGTATCTTTCTAAGAGTTCTGTTAACCTCCAGCTTGGATTGATTCTAAATGGATGATCTTAGAAAGACACTCAGTATGAATTCACCCACTGTCTGCATGATCTGGAAGTTCCACCAGCAGAACATTAGATCTTTATGGGGGTCAGGGAGAGATATTTTAGGATATTTCAGACATTTTGGAAGGATTAGAATAGGTCCAGTTTTGCAACCAGCTGCCCTCAGCACTTTTTATGAAAAAAAACCACGAAGATGGAACTCCAACCCCATGTCCTCACCCCATTCCCACAACTGATCTCTGAGCCAATCTTGAGAGACTGGGACTCTTCTTCCTCACCTCCATGCTGGATTTGGAATCACCCATAACAGGAAGCAGCAAGGTCAGGACATCTTCTCGGTTGGACCCTGCATAGGCCAGCCCCAGCCTGCAAAACAGCACAAAGTGGTTTGAAGAGTACCCTCTGCTGTGCTGCATGAGAAAGAAACGGAAGACTAGGCAGATCCTTACCCAAAGATGGCACCAATTCGCATGGTATTGCTGTTGTGAAGGATGTAGTCTGAGAGCAGCGCGAGGGCAGGGTCGCATTCATTCCTCACACCAGAGTTCACGATGCCACAAGCCAGAAGAGCCCCTGACTGGAGGAAAGGCAAGGAAGAAAGACACAGTCCAGAATACAGGATACAAGCGAGATCTAGTGATGAATGAGTCCCAAACAAAAAGCGTTCAGTCATGAATGGACGAGGACTGATAGCATGAAAAGTGAGCCGCAGCACTTTTCATCTCCACATGAAGGAGGAGGAAAAATGGGATTTCAGGTCAGACAAAGGTCCTGAGGGACACGGACAGAAGAGCCATTTCAATGTCTGCCTCCTACTGATGTTACCAACGCAGCAAGACACAGCACAGAGAGGGAAAGCAGCCCAGGGTCCAAGCGCACATACTTGACCAAACATATTAGATTCAGTCCCTGCATCTCACCAAAGAGTTAGGAAATTTGGATGATGCCTTCCTTAGAATATTCCAGAAGGCAGTCAAAACAGAGTTTTCCAACAGAGCTTTTAATTTAGGATGAACAGTGGGGAGGAACTGGGTATTTGGGCATTTGGCTATGGAATTGGGTTAGGGTTATATCGTTTTGATGTCTCATTTTTTTGTAAATTGACAGGTGTCCTTGCGGAATCTACAGTACATAAGGGCTGCTAATAAACAGGTACATGATCTCCTGAAACCCTGGAGACATACTGCCAGTCGGTGTAGCATAAACGGGTAGATGGAGAAGCAGTTTACATTAGTATAAAGCAACTTCCTAGTTATTATTCAATTATGGCCAAACTGCCTCAACAGGTGGTAGCACCTGGCTGACCTTGGGGGTTAAGCAGGATTTAGAGGGGAGGAGGGCACCTGGGAATTTCAGGGCTGTGGACTGGATTGGGAACTTGGAAAAATATTCTAGAACAAGGTGATGGGACACTACTTTGCATCAATGCAGTTTTCTTGGCAGTGATTTAGAAACAGTTTCCCATCAACCTTGTTCTGGAATGTTTTTTTTCCAAGTTCCCAATCTAGCCCATAGCCCTGAAACCCCCAGGTCCTCCCCATCTAAGTCCTGCTCTACAGGAGTTGAACCCAACTCAAGGTAATTTTCACCATTTTATGGCTAGACTGCCCTACATGGAAGCATTCAGGTTAGGAGGAGAGTCGGTCACCTTGATGTAGTCTTCCGAGGAATACAGGTACTTGTCAATCTGTGTAAGACCCCCATCCACATCCCACAACAGGATCATCCCCAGCGAGGCTGCAGCACTCAGCATCCCTGCAGAATAAACAGAGCTTCTTAGAATGGAGTCAAGCCTTGGATTATGAGAATATCAGCACATTTACAACCTATGGCTATTTTTATTAGTTTATGGCTTACTCACTGCTAGTATTAATCAATGCTGGGTAATGAAGAACCTGAAAAATCTTGCATCCATCTACCCCTATCTACTCATAACACAGGTAGTCTTTGACTTAACAATCATTTGTTTAGCGACTGTTCAAAGTTATGACAGCTCTGAAATAGTGACTTACGACCAGTCCTTGCACTTATGACCACTGCAGCATCCTCACTATCAAAATTCAGGTGCTTGGCAACTGGTATGTATTTACAATGGTTGTAACATCCCAAGGTCACATGATCGCCATTTGTGACCTTCCCAGCTGGCTTCCGACAAGCAAAATCAATGGGGAACCATGTGATTCACTTAATGACTGCAGTGATTCGCTTAACTACTGCAAAAAATGTCATAAAATCAGGTGTGGTCACGATGCCTTGCTTAACAACCGCACTGCTTAATGACAAATTTTCCAGTCCCGACTATGCTTGTAAGTCAAGGACTACCTGTATGTTGGGAGATAGTTACTCAATTTAAAAATAATTAAAAAGAATACAAATCAGGAAAATTGTACATTGAAAAACAAAAAGAACAGTGTATTCAAACAAATCTCAAAAGATACACTGACAACAAACTATTCTAGTAATATAAAAATACATTCTTGTTTTAAGAATACTGTCAATGTTTCCATTTCCATGAAACCCTCCAGGGTATTAATTTGATCAAATCTGCAACATTATAAATTTCCATCTAATTTCAATTTCCAGTGCTCTTCCAAAAATGTTTTACCAAATGGCAGTTTCCAGTATACCTGCTGCTATAAATATGAATATAGTCTTTTAACAGGTAAAACTATTCAACAGTGAAAGATGGGCCAAAATGTCATCTTTCTATATGTAAATGCTAGAAGTCTATGTTCAGGAGTAAGTCTATTGAAGGCATAAAATTACTCTGGCAAAGTTTGTCCCTGGGCTCCAACTTCAGATGTTGATCGTGACAAAAAGTGATCCCTCCTGTTCCCTTCTGGGAAACAGGACTGTTAAAGATCAGAGAAACCTTCAGATCAAGGATATGGCTTCAGTTTTAAGCCCAGATGCTTCCAGAATGAAGTGTTATTGGATAAGCCATGATAGAATTCAACCCCCTTGCATTACTAATGGCACAGTCCATGCTATCTAAGAGTGGAATGGATTTCAAGCATCAAGCAGAGAAGGGAAGGCACATAGCTATGCAAACAGACTTGGAAAGAAGATGACACTGTGCTCCACTTGCTTTTGCTCTGCTCATTCCCAATGCAAGGAACCCCCTCCAAAAAAAAAAAAAAAGCTCAAAAGCAAAAAAGGGAAAAAGAACAAAACCATTGGACTGAACTTCAGCAGTACAAGCTTTCCCCAACTGGATGGGAAATGCTACATGATTTTAAAAATACAGTCTAATAAAGCCTTGGAAAATGAAGTAATCAGTTCACCAGTACTTTCATGGGTCAAAAAGAGTGGACATCATGATTCCTGGGGCTGTCCTCATTCACATATATATGGGAGGGGGAAGGAGTATGCGTGTGGAGAGGAGTGGCTCCCCCCACCCCTGTATTCATTCTAAATAGTCAATTCTCTAAGCTCAGTTCGAGGCATGGAAGGGAAAGCAAAATGCCTGAAACAATAGATGGGTGGGAAGTGAAGCCTGCAGCCCCCTTCATAAAAATGCATTTGCTATTATAAATGTTAGACTAGGACTACCAGATCCGGTCTGCAAAAATCCAGATGGCCACTACAGGGCAGCCAAGAGATACAAGCACCTCTTTGTTGTCATCTAGTGACTGGCCCACCTTCTGCAGTCCGGACCTGGTAGCCCTAAATTAAACCTCCTACTATACCTCACTGAACCATTAAAGCGATCAAGAAGTAATAATACAATTCATCTGCCCAGTTTGGCCTGCGTGAAAGTAAATCACCTGCCTGGATCATATTCCACAGCATTCTAAGACAGCTGTCATATTCAACACTTAGCATTCTCACTACCCAGTAAAATAAAAGTTCTAGTCTAATTTCGAGTCAAACTGGACTCTTGAAGGCTTCAAGGACACACCCATGCAGTTTTCTTGGCAGTACTACAGAAATGGCCTGAAAATGCCTTCCACCACAATAATGGCTTCTCAGTTCGGGTGTTTCCTGGCAATTTACCATCCAGGTACTAATTAGGCCTGATTCTGCTTAATTTCTGAGTTCAGGCAAAATCAACCAGATCCTGCCACCTGCCAAGTCACACCAGTAAATTTCCAGTAACCTAGAAAGTGGAGCACAGAAGCAGAGTTTTGAATTCTACCCAGTAAATGCACTCCCAAATCTCTTGGGAGCGCAAAGCTCCCCACTCTGGAGCAAACTGTCTCCACCTTATCCCTGTCCCCCACCCCAGATGTTGGGCTCTTGTCCCCCCTCACCATGGTCCTTGTTTTTGTAGAGCCACTTGTTGCCGTCATCCGTCAGCAGCTTGTCTTGGCCAAAAGCAGCATTCACAAAACCGTTCACAAAGGAGGAAGCCAAATTCATGCGAGCTGAATCCACTTGCGAACCACTACCACCAAACCCTGAGGGAGCAGAGAGTACAAGGATGAGTGGGTTGCTCCTGCCTCAGATCAGAACTGTGAAACATCTGTATAACAAAGGGGATTGTTTTTAAAAAGGTACTTTGCAGGAAGCTGCAGCCTCACCAAGACATCAAAACAACTACAATATCAGTGGCGATTGCTTAGTAGAGAAAGTTGCATGGATTTTGTGATTAGCAAACCATGGACAAATGGAACACAGGGGGTTGACCTAGAGTGAAACAGAATGCCTAGTTTCCAAATTCTTGGGGGTCTCTCAATTCCTCAGATAATGGTTCAGAGACAAAAGAATATTCTCCAATGGAAACATGGAATCTTCCACCTCATGAGTAGCCAGAATCCCAAATAAAGTTGGCAATATCTAACCTTAAAGAGATTCTAACTATGCAATATATTACTTCTGAACTTGACTCTGTAATGAGTTGCACTTGGGACTAACTTTAAAAACAGTTTGGAATCAGCCAGCTCTGCCTTTTTTCCAGAGCACTAATTCATTCTCTTCTAAAAGACACCCTCAAATTGAGCTTCCCTCCCACTGACCCTATCCATTCAGTTTTCTTGGCAGCTCTGTGGAACTGGCTTGCTATTCATACTGAAAATCTATCTCTAGGACCAAAGTCAAATGTTCATTTTGTTTTTTGAAGCCCATCTAAGCCAGGAGCCCAGAATGACTTTGGGAAGGCCTTCTCCTGTAAATAATGTTCCACTACATCTCTGTGTCATGGAGAAGATCTATCTATGTGGTCTCTGGGAGTAGAAAACAACTTGATGGCACATAATCAATCAATCAATCAATCACATCTCTGTGAGTTCTGACAGCTGTGAAGATATCGATCCAAGTGCCACTACATTCATTTTAACCCCAAACTATAGTTATCACACATCAAGAATTATATGTTCCAAGTAACAAGAGTAACTTTCAAATAGTGCAGCAAGTCTTCTGTATATACAGATGCATTTTTTCACACAAATTAATCTCTACTAAGAATGATTCTTTTCAATGATGGCATTAAAGTTGTGACACTCTGGGCTGGGAAAAAAACTGTCAGACCAATTCTTCTGAAAACAGAAATATGCTTATGTCACAAGGCCTTTTGTGGCCATTCCGTTTAAAGAACTAAACTTTCTGGTTCAAACTACTATAGGTATATTCCACAGCAATCAAAATTGCAAATTTACATACTTTTCCATCCCGTGGCAAAAATCTTCGTAGCAAAAATCTCCATGGCAAAAATTCTTGAATCACAATCTTCAGAATGTGATTCAAGAATCTGGGGGAGAGGGACACATGTAACAAAAAGGGCAGCTATATATAAGTTTGCAAAAGAGAATTCAAACTGAACTGGGCCATTTAAGAAGTATCATTATGTAGTTAGAACTGCCTATATCTATACTGCAAATTAAATCCAAACAGTGCAAGTCAGACTGATGACAGCAGTTATAACCACCCCAGATATCCCAACTTTCTAGTGAGTCCAGAGTCAGCAATGATCCCACTATTTTAAGCCCAGCACTTACGGTTATTTTCTAGATGCGTTTTATAAATATCATCTGGCACCTTGGGCTCCATGATGTCCAGCTGGAAGCAAAAGGAACAGTTATCTTCCCTGTCAATGTATAGAACAAACCTTCACCTGACTGCTGAATTAACCTGCTGTCCCGGTTTAAAACATACAGATTCATAAAATGACCAAAAGGGATGTTTCACGATACTCTAAGTCACCAAAAAAAAAAAAAAATCTGAAATCAGGGTCAACACAAACGTAACGCATTGAGCACACTCACCTGCTGGATAAGCATAAATAAATCAGTGGTAAAGTAATAAATAAGCCACAGTGTCACTTAGGTAGGAGGACCTAAAATTCATCTAATTTATCTCCCATGTCCCACCATCACCCCAAGTCAGAGCTTCAACTTGATTTTCCAAGATCTCAACACCCACATCCAGTCACTTTGAGGGAAATACAAGTTCCTAAGCTTGCCTATGTCTCCCCAGGACATCACAGCAGATTATTTTAAATCCACGGTTTGCAAGAAGGCTTTGCAGAGCAGTGAACTGGGCTTACTTTAGAGTTTTTGTGTTACTCAGTTCTCAAGTAATTGCCCACCACTTTTCAACCACTGCAGTTAGGGAGAGCCTGGGGAGACTAGGAAAAAAAATGTGTCTTTGGGGCTATAAGTATTACGTATTAAGGCTAGAAATAAGTTATTTTATTCAACATCATCCAGAGTCGCTTTGTGTGAGGTGGACGGCTATATAAATGTGATATATAAGTAAGTAAGTAAGTAGCACAGGGGTCTCAGGTTCCCTGGAGTATTGGATGAATGCCCAAATCAAAGATTAGCTGAAAACTGAAGATCATTTTTTGTTTTTTAGCCTCACTGAACAGATGCCCTGCTGAGCATTACTCTTCATTAGAAATGGTGAAACGTGTTGAATTTGAAATGTGATGAGTTTGAAATAACTGTTTCAAGTTAGACCAGGTTGTTCTGACCTTGCCAGAAATATTGTGAGCTCAACCTGGCTGTTTTACACTTGGAACACTTCTGGTAACCTGGAATATTATCAGAACATTCCAGGTGAGACCAGAACAGCTCTTCCAAGGAACTGTTTTGAATTCAATTAAATTATACAAATTTGCACACTACTGCGAAATGTGGCCGCAAAAGGTTGGGAATCAAATAACTGATCAGCCCCCACCAGTACGTGGGGATGAAAAAGGACTCTCTGGCTGCAAATCCTGCTTTATCTATAACTGAACCCTAGAAGTGGGGAATAGTGTTGGCAATCTCTTGAGACTCCATTTTTACAGTAAATTATCCAGATAGCATTTTACCAAGTCAAATAAGCAGCTTTTACTATTAGAGGAAAAATGGTGGGAGCATAGAAATCATTCGTAACTAGGCAAGCACTTCATTTCAAAGAGATATATTACACACGTGCTCAGCTCTCCTAAGGAAGGCAAGGGGACCCCAGTGTTTAGATCGGACTGCAACGTAGCCACAATTTCTTCAGTATAAGACATTTTTCAAAAGTTCTTATTATATATTCGGTTCCTGAGCACTTTCGTTCCAAAAATTAGATGACAGCATACCCAGCTTTATTATGTCTCATAGTTTAAATGCTAAATGTCTTTGCTGGCTTACAATGAAATATACAGAATTAAATGTGTTTAGAATTACAACCTAAGCTTCATTCTATCCAGACAACTTCAGTGTAACATGTTTGGCTGAATGGTTTGTATTATGCATGAGTTTTAACCTCTACATTCCTTTTTACAATTTGTTAAACGTTTCCAGATTGTTTACAGTCTGTATTATTATTATTGTGAATTAAATTTGTATGCCACCATGTCATTCAATATCCTAGCTGTTTACAAGATAGATTTTAGTAAAACATCCATGTTAAAACAAACAAACAAAAAAACAAACAAAAAAATACAATAAAATTGATGCATGTTGAAAAATCTTCCATGCCTGAAAAACTATTAAAACTCATTGTTGGGGTTCTTACCCCAAATTAAGAGCAGTGAAAACTTTTCTGCAATTGTTCAATCTGGCTTAAAAGTCAGGAATGTATTTCAGGTAGTACTCTTTTAGTGATCACAACTGGGACCGCCGTGGTCATTAAGCAAAGCAGTCACTAAGTGAAACCATGACTGTGCTTATGATTTTATTTCAGCTTTCCTTTGCCCTACAGACCTGCAAAGGTCATAATGTTACTTTTTCATCACTGTTCTAACTGTGAATGGTTGCTAAGTGAGGCAGTCGCTAAACGAGGACTACATGTATTATTTCTTCATTTTTGACCCTCTTTTCAAAAACACAGTGGCCATTGTGAAAAAAATCTATCAGGAAATACACCGACAGTATCAGCAGGCTTCATTCTTCTGGCTTGTTTGCAGCAGGAAATGGCAATAAGATTCAAAATAACACCACAGGATGGGGGTAAGGAGGTATTTCTTAAAATTAAGCCAGATTGCTTTGAAAAGCATTCCCTGGAATCTACCCCTTATTTGTCATTCAGTCTACATTTATCCCTTGCCTTGTTCGAAATGGACCTTCTGCAACACACCACACACTCTTCAAGATTCAAAATCCTATTAGGAAAAAAAAACTTGTGGTAGTGTGAGAGAACTTACTTCCCTGGCCAAGGCCAGAAAGTTGCTGTTGAGCTGGACATTAGACATGATCTCTGTGAGATCCTCATACTCTTCTACATCCTCACTTAGCTCCAGAAAGACACCATGGCGACCCAGCATGAAGGCCATTTGCTTCTGAACCACTCTGCAAAAGAGCCACCAAACCAAAATTATTAACGCTAGGGTGGACGTCAAGATGGTGAAGATGAAATGTCATTTACTAAATCTCAGCCATATCCTGTTGGTGGCCTTCTATTTTTTTTTTTAAAGCTACAGACCCAGTGCTTTCCAAGCATACCAGCATCCCCCCAGAGATCTGGATAGCACCTACTCTCCTGGGATTCCAAAAAGCCCTTAAAACCTAGCTTTGGTCCCAGGCCTGAGGTTAATATGTTTGGAGGGGAGGGCTGTCACACTGTGTTTTAATGGCTCTTTTTAGTCCAGGCTGTTCTGTTTTGTCTATGTTTTTAATTAACTTAGCATTAGGTTTTGTAAGCTGCCCGGAGTCTGCTGGAATGGGCAGCTATAATAAATGTAATGAAATAAATAAATAAGATATCCCAACTCAGGAAGAGAATCATGATCACCGATAACACTTCGCTACGTTCACTGAAAGTCACCGTTCCTCATCCTAGCTTGTTTCCAAAAGTCAAGCAATATTAATTACAGCTAAGCAACATTTTAATTTCCACTAGAAGTTTATAATATTGGACCTGGATGATCAATTTCAGACTGTTATTACTATTCATTGTTTTATTTTGTACCTCTATTTCTTCTATTCTGGGATGAACTAAATTCCCATAATTCTTTGCTACTGGTCATAATAGATGGGGCCAAAAGGAGTTGAAACCCTAAATTTATGGAAGCAGGATACCTACACCTAGCTTTAACTGTTAAAAAGGTAATTGGAAATATGTCACTCTTTGACATAATCAAATCAGATTCCTTCTTTGCCGACAACTGCAATTCTATGTTCCCCTCAAAAAAATAGAGAAAAATTATGCATAATAAGTAAACATGCAGATTACTACAACGCACTCTGCACGGGGCTGCCCTTGAAGACCATTTCAAAGCTATAGCTGGTCCAGGATGCAGTGGCGCAGACATGGATGGGCACACTGCATTATATCCATATACCTTCACTCTTTATGAGCTGCACTGGTTGCCAGTTGGCTTCTGGCTGCAATTCAAGGTGCTGGTTATCATCTATAAAGCCCTACATGGCACAGAGCCTGGTTACCTGAAAGACCACCTGTCTCCGATAGTTTCTGCCCACCAGTGAGATCAAGCACAGGGGCCACACTCCAGGTCCCCTCAATCAAGCAATGATCCATCAATCAGAATCATTCTCTGTTGCAGCAACTTCCCTCGGAAACAGCATGCCCCGGAGTTCTGTGTGGCTCCCATCCTACAGCTGTTCCAGAAGTCCTTGAAAACATGGCCCTGCTCCCAGGCCCGGAGATAGGGTGGATGCTGAGCCTTTGTTAGCTTTTGCTGGTTTAGGGTATGTTTGGTTGCTTTGCTCTTCCAAATGCATCTTTTTTTTAATCTGTTGGGGCTTGTAAGCCCCTCAGTCTGTTGGCAGTCAGATGGACTCCAAATCAAATACATACATACAGATGTATTTGCCACACATACATGTTCAGAAATTAGCTTTTCCAGGCACAGAATTTTGGTTACCCTTCCACAGAAATCTGATTTTTCTAAGCAGAGATGATATGCAGGTCTATCAATAAGCAGTAGCCAGACATTGAAGATCTTGATCTCTTCTCCTGCCCCAATGAGGTTCTTAAAAGAAATACTGTACTTTGTATTTCATTCTAATCTACCTCTGGCCCTTTCATAAAGTTTAATTTTTCAAAGTAAGAGGATCTCTTTATAGTTAAGGAAGAGCTAATTTTTTAGAATGTCAGAAGGACTGGACAGGTCATGTCAACATTTATCAAATCCTTAACCAAGAGGCAGAGCTATCCACTGGCAGACCTTGGTCTGCATTCCCCCCATCTCTGCCTGTTCCAACCCTTCCATTAATCAGTTTAGGCTACCAGGCAAATTTTAGTTCATTCCCCTTCTTGATGTACAGTGTGAATCAATGGGTCCTTGGTCAAGCCTCCAGATTTCATTAGCACTATTCTCGATTCTTGTAACCCTCAATCCTGTGGATCTGTCAACAGCAGCCCGCTCGAGGGACCACTACTTACACATCTTTGCAGGAAATGAAGATGTTTTCTGCCAGTTCCATGTCATTCAGCATGAGGGCCAAGCGCAGGGCTTCAGGGTAACGATTGAACTTGCGGAAGATGCTAAGGGCACAACGAAGGAGGGCAGAATTCTCGGGCTCGGGAACATAGCTAACACAGCTGGAAAAATAAAACAGAGAGGCAGACAGACAATGAAGTTTGGCTAGCACTATGGCTATTAGCCAACTGGTCCCTTTTTCATTACAACAGTGTTGCACAATCTCATAGGGAAGCTCCCCAAACTTTGGCATGACCCCCAGTCCCTCTAAAACTTGCTGCCAAATTAGTTTTCAATATGCAATGGGAAAAATCATTAAACTCATGAAGAATATCCTTTGTAGGTGGGATGGGAGGGAAGAAAAACATAATGTACACATTCAGATACACAGGAGCCACAATTTGCCATGGTATCACCATGGAATAGTTGAAACAGGGAGTCCCCAGTTTAAGAACAAGTTCCCTTCCCAAGGTCTGTCCTTAAGTCGAATTTGTAAGTAAGCCAGAACAGTATTATCGTATAATACTGTATCAGTAGTATTGTGTATTTAACTTGAATCATTGTGTATTTAACTCAAATTTTGCTACAATAGGCTCCATTCTTAACTATGGGCCATCTGTAACCCATGTGTGCTTAACCCAGGGACCACCTAGACAGAAATCCTATTGAACGGCAAATTTCATTTCTATAGGAGTTACCTAAATTGGGAATCTTTCACAGAGTGGGGGGGGGAAGCATTTTAAAGAATGAGCTGATTGACTGATCTATTTTAGAAGTAGGGCTAATTATATCTATCTTATCAGATCCAGACACAACTCCAGCACAAAACGCAACAATGAGTGTACGTTTCAAGCCTGTCAGAAGGATTCGGGACTTGGGCTCTGAATACCCTAGACTTCAGCTCCCACATTGATAGCAATTCACATTTCTTTGCAATTTTATTTTGTAATATTCCTTGCCATATTAGGGCGCATCAATAGAATTAGAGTTTCTAAGACACAGGAAATAATAATTCCACTTCATTCTGTACCAATCAGACTTTATTTTGAGTACTGTTCTGAGCTCCACACTTGAAGGAGGAATCAAGTTCAAAAGCTGGGCAAAAGGGTCACCAAGACTTGAAACTAATTCTTATAAAGAGAGGAAGGAATTGGAAATGTTTAGTTTTGAGAAGGTGGATTGGTGAACAGGATAGCATTCTTCATGAATGTGAAAAGATGTCACACAGACGAAGGTCAGGATCTGTTCTGCATTGCTCCAGAGTGCAGGCAAAGAATAAAGGATTTAAGTTACAGGAATGCAAATTCCAATCCAATGTTAGGGGGAAAAAAACTCTGAAATAGTAAGTCAACAGTAGAACTGATTATCCAGAGAAATGTGACTAAGCAGAGGTTGGACAGCTATTTACCATGGATGTTTTAATCTGGATTGAGGGATTGCTTTCAATGGCCTAATTCACCCTTGCCGACTCTATGGGTTGAACTCCATGATTCCCCAAAAAGTCCAGCTCCCTACCTGGTCAAATAGAGACAGACTTTGGCATAGGCATTGTCATCAATATATTCCTCCAGCATATCCATCTGCTCAATCTCCATGAGCAAATCACAGGCCTCATGCTCAGCATTATGGGCCATGTTGTATGGCACAATCTCCTTCACAAGAGTTAGAAGCGTGTCCTTCTGGGTCTTGTCTGCCTCATCAATTTCCTGCCACTCCTTGGCCACTTCACCAGCTAGATGTCTGCAGAGGCAATGGAAGAAAATAGCATGATTTAAAAACAAACGAAACGAAACAAAAAACCCCTACACTATTCATTTTTGTCTGCCAAATGTATATCTCATTTTTCAGCAACTATGAAATTCTGGAGGTAACTTTACTGGGCTTGGATCTTAAATCTTCCCCATCTACTTTATTGTAAGGAAGACTTCAAATAAGAGATTATTTGTTGAAAGAGACATCAGCAGCCTTGGGTTAATAAAACACCTGCTGCAAGAGACTACTGACAAAGCAACTACTATAAATAAAGCTCAGACAATATTGACCAGGACATGACTTGAGAGTCTTCTGTTTGCTGTGTTGAACTCCGCAGATGAAAGGTGGTGTTTACCAATGAAAAAGAACTATACAGTTCAGAAGAACTATACTGCTGATTTCTAGCTGGTCAAACATCTCAGCTCGCTCCTTACCTGACATATTCATGTCCCCACGAAGCTAAGGGTTCCTGGGACCCCACCAACCGATATTTCAGACACTCTCGCTCTCCACTCATTGTCATGGCCAGAACAGATATTATGTCAGCAGCAAAACGCTATGAGGAGAAAGCTAATGTTAAGAATATGTCAAACAATATCTCTTGCTAATTCTTCCTAAAACTGAAAGATGGCAGTACGATCCTATGTTATACTTTGCGACCTGCCTGGATAAATAACAATAACCCAGTTCAGAACCTCCAGTGATAACTACACAATATTAAGTCCCACAAGAACCTTCTCTCCTAACAGAAAAATACTTTTGGTTTTCTAAAGCTAAAAAAGTGCACGTCTTCTTGTGCCCCCTTCTCAAAGGAATGAGCAACACACTCATTCTGCTTACAAATAAGTCCTCTTATAACACAACTACATAGGAAGCTTTTAAGTCATATTGGAAGAGCTCTCTTTGGCTCTACCTCACTTGCCACCCATTTTATGCTGTGCTATTTTGGAGAACATCCGAAAGTATACAGTGAATATATTGATCTTTGAAACAAAGAAAAGGAGCAAAGCAAGTAAATCTGTGTTTAGATTTGTGACAACAAGGAACCAATTCACTAGCTAGCTATTAGAAAGGACAAAAAAGTTTGCAAAGTACCACCAACACTTTCTCAAACCAATCCAGGTCACATACCTTGTTTTCCCCTGAAGCCATGCTTTCATAGATCTCTTTCAACTTGCCATAATGCGGCCGGAGGAATTTCAAGGGCTTAGGTACAGAAGTCATGGAAGTTGTGGAAGAACGTATCTGCCTGCGCAGCTCCTCCAGGGCAGGCCGATAAAGAGCAGTGTCGTGTTCCTACAATCAGATCAGCTGTTATGAGGGGGGAAAGGAAAATTTACCTCCCAAGCCCTCCCTGCAAGAGTGCTGCTTCTGTTAAATATTGCCAGTGTGCATCAATCCACACCTTTGCTACGGGACCTGCACTAAGAGCACATTTACTAGAAACAGGCATAACTAATTTGTTAAGAGTCCTATTGGATGAGATGAATGGTCCATTCAGTCCATCATTCTTGGTCACATGACAATCAGTCAAAAATAACCAGGAACTTCACAAACATTTGAAGGAGGATGAACACTTTCCTCCGTGTTACTTTCTCCACTGTCCAACAGGAAGGGGCCCAAGCCATTAAGACTTTTCTCAGAAGTTCCTTTTGTGGAACCCTCCCTTTTAGGAATAAGGCATGTGATAACTGCCCCATTTTATTTTGTGCTACTTTGGAGATCATCTAAAAATGCAGTTAATATATTACAATTTGAAAGAAAAAAAATGGTGCAAAGAAAGTTTTAGATTTGTGACAACTGTGAACCAATCCAAACATTTGTTTTACTTGAAGTATCTGAACCCCCCTCGCATTCCAAAGGACTTTGGGCAGCAAACAATGTTAAAATTACTATAATAACAAGCCCACAATTGTTGTCAGAAAGAGTGCATCCTACAGAGGACTGACACTGCAATGTGTGCTGTATGGAAGCTCCATAGGCCCTGGACTTGGAGAAGCAGTACACTCTGATTGATATTCCACACGTTCATAGTCAAGAACAAGAACTTACTCCCAAGCGCTCCACAAGCATTTCCAGCTCATCTTGTAGCTGTTTGTCTTCCTCTGACTGCAAGGAACGAAGGAACAGATGTGAAAATCCAGGCCCCTGTGAAATCGTAAATCTTTCAACTATTCTGAACTGCAGCTCAACTGATGGATGAAACAGGAATACAAAGCAGCGCAACAGCAGGGAGATGATGGCGCCGCAATTTAATCATTCACACAAGTGAAGACAAAAAGAGAGGAAATTCAAGCAGTGAGAGAAATCTTCCTTGAGCCCACTGAGAAAAATAACAACAAACCACAGGCTTAACCTCACAGACACAACCATTCATTTGAATTTCGGGCAGATGTGGCAAGTAAACCAAGCCAGAGAGGAACAGGGAAGGATCACAGTTGCTGCTTACTGTTGCCCTAAGTATTTAATCTCTCACAAGCCCCCCATCTCAGTAACAGGTTTTTAATGACCAGACCTCCCTTTCGCTCCCCAGGGTGGCAATTCCAGGAAGGGCCTTGAAGACTCTGAAAGGGGCAGGTGACCAACCAGCCACAGAGGGCCTCCTTTGGCTTCCAAGCTCGTTGCCAGTCCTGGGAGGAGGTGTCCTTTAAGGCAGGGTTGCTCAACTTTGGTGACTGGAAGATGTGTGGACTTCAACTTCCAGAATTCCCCAGCCAGCCATGCTGGCTGGGGAATTCTGGGAGTTGAAGTCCACACATCTTCGAGTCGCCAAGGTTGAGCAACCCTGCTTGAAGGCACCGGGAAGCTCCTTCCTTATCACCACCGTCCAAACGCTCGCTTCGCTGCTCTCCGAGGTCTCCTATCCAGCAGCACGGGCTCGGGCTGGCCCGCCTGCCCGGGGCAAAGAGAGGGCCCAGCGCCGGATCCCAACCGGCCATTCATCCGCTTCTCAGGAGGAGGAGGAGGAGGAGGAGGAGGACGGCTCGTCCTCCGCACGGAGGCAGATCTAACCAGCCGTCGCCCAAGACGCAGCCCTGGAACGGGTCCTTCCCCCGGCCAGGAAAACGGGCTCGTTTCCGTTCGGGTCGCGGTCGCCACTCTGCACATGCTCAGAAGCACGGCGTTTCTCTGCCAGCCCTGCCGGGACGGGATGGCAGGCGGGGAAGGACTCAGCAGGGGCCTCCAGCCCGGAGCGCGGACGCAGGGCCGGACGACGCCGGGCCAGGCGCGCTCCCCGGTTCCGGGCCTGGCCGTGACTCAGCGCGCCTCCCTCGGCGCCCCGCCGGGCTCTCACCAGCTCCTGCTCCTTGTCCACCGCGGGGGTGTTTGGATCCTTCTTGTCCTTGCTCCAGGGCCCCGCCAGCTTGTCGTCCCCGGCGCCCGGCGCCGAGCCGCCGGCCTGAGACCGCCTTTGACAACCGCCGCCGCCGCCGTCCTCCATCGCAGCCGCTTCCTCGCAGGGGCCGACGGAGGCAATGCGCAGGCGCCGGGGCGACACCGGGGCGGAGCCTCGGCGGGCCAATGCGCGCAGAGGGAGAGAGAAGGAGCGCGGCGCCGGCGGCCGTAGGCGGGGCTGGGTGGCAGGGGTGGGGCGAGGGGGTAGGGGTGGAGCCAGGCCAGCAGAGGGGGCGGGGCGAAGGCCACGTGCAGATCGCCCAGTAACTGCCGCCGGTGGGTCTCTCCTCCGCTTTTTATTGTGTTAGTATAAATCTTGATACAACGTGTTATTTCATTACAATGATATTTATTATTTATTTATTTATTTATATTTCAAATTCAGATACCGCCCATCTCACGAAGAAGTGACCCTGGGCGGTTCACATAAAAATGTATATAAAATTATACAATATACTTAAATTCTTTAGTTTAGTTACCTATTAGTTAGATACCTTAGGGCAGGGTTCCTCAACCTTGGCAACTTTAAGACTTTAAGCTTGGCTGGGGAATTCTGGGAGTTGAAGTCCACCCATCTTAAAGTAGCCAAGGTTGAGGAACCCTGCCTTCGAGTACTGAATATAGAGAAGAAGGAAGAAAAAAGTGGATATTCTGTCAAAATTAGTTACAGTTTGGGATATTAAGGTTACAAGCATTAGGATAAATTGGCTTTTTCATTCAGAATTAACTATAACCTTGGAAATGAAGAGATGAAGGAAGGGCATACATCAAGGGATTTGTTCTGCAGGGGGGTGAGTCTCTTGATGTGCCATTCAGGAAACTGTGTGTACAACATGGCAGGGTTTAAACATTAATAACGAAAATAAAGAGGACTTGGAGGGTGGGGAAAACCTTCTACATGAACTGTGCTTGAGCCAAAAGCTCTGCCTCGTCTTTGTAAGTAGAGAACCGGGGCGGGAAGCAAAAAAAGGTCTGAAAATTGATTTATCAGAGAAATTGCCGAAGAGTTCCATTTCTTAACAGTTGCTTTTTAAGTTGATGCATAGAAAGATAGAAGTGCTCCAGGTTGTCCATGGAAGGACAGCAAATGGAGACATAAACGAATTAGTAAAAGGAAGAGAACCGTCTCACTCTGCAGGTTCAGTTTTCAGCCGTCCCTGAGCATGACAAAAATAAAAAAGGTCAGAAGTACCATTTCACTGATTGAGGGACTAGACATTTCCTGCAACAAAATCTCTAATCAAATCTTTGACATCTTTTCTTTTTTTCTGGATATAAGCGCTCTCTATTTAGGTGTATCAAGCGGGGGACAATGCACACCACTGTTTTTGCGCAAAGTCGATGGTTTCCTTGCAGGATCTGAGAACGTAAAATAGGTCTAACTGAATAACCCAAGTTGAGCAGGTTGTGTAACTGTGTTCCCTTCTTCAACGAAGGTTCTCCAAGTTTCTGTTCTTTTTTTGTTATGCCTTTCTCCTCGATCACGGGACGTCATTTGGCTTAAAATATACCATCTCTACCCTGATGACAGCCAGGTGTGTTGCTTTTCCTCTGCGATAAAAGAGGATGTGCCGACTTTCCTGACTAGATGCCTCTCAAACATCTTGTCACAGAAGACTGAGCATCGGTAAAACTCAATATAAAGAAGACCAAGATTCTAGTAGTTCAGCAGGTCCATCTTCCTCCTCCTTTAAGACCGTGGTTCTGAAACTCAGGGTAATTTGGGCCTATCATGGGGGGAATGGAGCAATCTGTAAGTTTCAACAACAGAATCTACTTTTTTTTTTTTTTTTTTGAGGGGGGTTGCATTGACATTATTCAAGACCAGGAAAAGGGGTAGTTGGGTCAAACAGTTTAAGAATCACTGCTTTGTTCCCTTCCTTCTGCTTCCAGATACCATGGCTAGGAACTTCAGAGTTGTGCTAGGTGGTGTATTCGCCATTTATAGTGGCAACTGCGAGAACGTGTCTTGCTTCACTTACTGAACATCTGCTGAATTTGGTGGCCCTTGTCCTGCTCTTTTATTAGTTCACGATCTGGTGGAGCCCTGTTTCTCAGTCATAGCAACTTTAAGACGGGCGGACTTCAACTCCCAGAATCCTCCAGCCAGCACGGGAAGCTTTTTGTTGTCGTGAATCTTACTAGCCATATTAGTGGGGAATCAAATGTAGGGTGTTATCATTGGACACGTGTTATTTTTACTCTGATTGTAGAGATATTTTATTGCTTTCGTATTAGATTTAACTGTTGGTAGGGTTTGCTTGTTAATTTTGCTCGTGGTTGGACGTGGAGGGGTGTGTTATAATTAAAATTGTGTGGCTGGATGTGTTTGGAAACACAGCCTTTGGCATTAACCAGGTCTCTCCCCTTCCCTTCCTCAGCTGACAACTGACTCCTCACTATACTTGTGATCTTTCCCAAGGATCCAGGAATTCAATCCTCTAACCCAGTGTTTCTCAACCTGGACAACTTTAAGATGTCTGGACTTCAACTCCCAGAATTCCCCAGCCAGCATGCTGGCTGGGGAATTCTGGGAGTTGAAGTCCAGACATCTTAAAGTTGTCCAGGTTGAGGAACACTGCTCTAACCTTACACTCATCAGTCCCCGATGAACTGCTGTTATTTTCTCTGACATTTACTAGATCTGGGTGGCAAAAATCCAGACAACACAGGAAGATGGTTTTCTTTTGGCAACTCAGGCCTAGTGATATTTCTGGGGTTCTTCTGCAGCAGTCCTCCTTTTTGGTCCTAATTCTGTGTTCCTGCCTCCCTCCTTCTCTCTCTTCCTTTGCAACCTGGCTGTGCACACACAAGTTCCTGAACTGGGTTACTGAGTGTCTGAGATTTGTTCAAAGCTTTGAATCATGACTTTACCAACCAGCTGGGTTTGTTCATGTAACCAAGGTAAACACGAGCCAACCTTCGGGTGTTTATTGATTTATTATATTGATTCACACAGCCGTCTCTCTTGCCGGTGGCAACTCCGGTTGGCAAGATTAAAAACCACGAAAAACAAAAGAAAGCACCAGCAAGAAAATACAATAATAACAGAATGATTTCCAAGGGCGATCTCACGGAGTCCATACAAACAACAGTCGTACTGAAAATCAGATGGATGTTATCCGGTGTAATTTATTGTAATGTGCAAAGACAGCCCTTGTTCTGGACAAGTAATGTGATTGTCTGGCACAAGACTCGTTCTATGTCACTATTGGATCCGTTCGGCTTTTATGTCCTGATAACTTGGTTAGCGTTCCAGCCCTGGGAGCTTGCCTTGATTGGCTCCTGGATGAGCTTTTTCTCAATATTTCGTCTTTCTTTTCTTGAGCAACGCATGTTGCCGAGGAGCTGCCAACTGGAAAGTAAGGACAAGGGTGTGGAGTTTTCTATGGAAGCTCTGGATATATTTGGAATTTGAGAAATGCGTTGTGGGTACTCTCTGAAAATGACTGCCATGGAGACATGACCAGTTGCAAAGGTTAGGAAATTGCTGTCTTTTCATTAGAGCAGGGTTTCTCAACCTCAGTGACTTTAAGACGGGTGGACTTCAACTCCCAGAATTCCCCAGCCAGCCATGCTGGCTGGGGAATTCTGGGAGTTGAAGTCCACCTGTCTTAAAGTCGCTGAGGTTGAGAAACCCTGCATTAGAGCCTTTTCTACTCTTGGAGGAGCCTCCCTGTTATCCTACTTACCTGTGATCTTTTCCTGGACAGGTGATCCCCCTTCCAAACTCAACCTTGGCTGGCTGTGCCTAACCATTTCTATTCATGGAACCCATCTGAGGTTCACCAGCATTTCTGGAAATGAAGCTGATGTGGAGGCTGGTGTCATTTCACAGTATTCTGGTCTCCTGTTTCCATTTACACGGTCTTAGGTGGCCCTGAGAGAAACTCTTGCCCGGCACATCTGAACATAAGCATCTGATCAAAGTCCTGATGATGTCCCATGCAACGTATTGTGCAATGATGTAAAGATGCGTGTGACATCATTTGCTGCCCCCTGCAGACAATCATACCCTGGAAAGCACCAGTTAGCGAAGGTGGCCTAGGTCTTTTCAAATTTTTTTTCATCCAACAAGGTTTATTGTTTTAGATTTGTTTTAGATTTTATCCCGCCTTTGCTATTTTTATAAATAACTCAAGGCAGCGAACATCCCTAATCCTCCTTCCTCCTCCTATTTTCCCCACAACAACCCTGCGAGGTGAGTTGGGCTGAGAGAGAGTGCCTGGCCCAAAGTCACCCAGCCGGCTTAACCTAGTTACCGAATTAACCCACTTTGGGACTTGCGTAGTGCATTGAATCATAAAGCCACCCAATAAACTAAGCGCATTCAATAGGCCAAGCCACATGTACGCAAACACACGAAAAATACCCTAACCAAGGCCAACAGGAATCAAGCCTAGCATGTTCCAGTGTATCTGACCTGGTTAACTGGGTTGTGGGCCAGAGTCATTGGCTAACTAGCCAATTTTGATTGCTGGATTTGTTGTTATTCTATTGTGGCCCTTTTGGGACTGCTCATGGATTATTGTGCTTCACAGTTCTTTTAATGAATGTTTAGCCGCTGACAGAGCTGTTTGCAGATGAGAAGCGTGTGTGTGCGTGTATTATTGGGGGGCTGGATAGCGTAGTGGTTAGAGTGCCACCCTTTGACACGGGAGACCGGGTTCATATCCCGGCTGGTACCTCCCTTACCAGTAGGTACCAACTGGGATTGATTTGTTCATGACTTGACATGAATAAACCATACATGGATGAGACAAGAGAACCTGGAATTGATGGAAAGCTACTACAACAGCAGTCCTAATGAGAGGGGACATATGAAACGTATGAGGGAACTATGGATGGACAGAAGACGTACATCCACACTAACTGAGAAACAGCTAGTTACCCAATTCTTCAATGTAGTGAAGAGGAAGCTGCTCTCACAACTTGAGGTAGACCAACTACACATTATATCCTGGACTCAAGAAGACCCAGAAGGACAACTGGATGTGCAGCCAACACCTGAAGCTGGAATGTCACTGCCACACAGACACACACACACACACACACACACACCCATTACAGAGCACAGCAGCTGATATGAGGCATAAGATCACAGACTAACTAGACAAGGACCAGAAGACAGTGGTGGTGATAGATGTAGTGGTGCCAAGTGACAGCAACATCAGGAAGAAGGAGGATGAGAAGCTGGAGAAGGACCAGGTCCTGAAGGAGGAACTAGAGAGGATGTGGGAAGTCAAGGCCAAAGGGGTCCCAGTGGTGGTAGGAGCCCTGGGGGCCGTGACTCCTAAGCTGGCCGAGGGGATCCAGCAGATCCCAGGAGCAACATCAGAGCTCTCTGTGCAGGGCTAGGAACAGCTCAGATCCTGCGCAGAACCCTCAGACTCCCAGGCCTCTGGGAGAGGACCCGAGACTGAGGAAGACACAGACCACCCACAGGGGTGAGAGGGGATTTTAATAAATGTCTGTATGTCTGCATGTGTCCATATATGTAATGTGGATAATGTGGGCTTGCTTTAGTCATTGTCCAGTTTGTACCATCTTTTGCTCTTTGCGTTTATCATTGTATTATTTTATCGTTCTGTACGCTTTTAATTTGTGAACTGCCTGGAGTCACTGGATCTCGGGCGGTGTAAAAATGTAATAAATAAATAAATAGCGTTTCATTAGCCAAAAACATGAACATGAAAGAAAGGCAATTTGTCCCTGGCTGATACATGTTTTCTTCGGATGTTACTAAACACGCTCTTCCTGGTAAGTGACACTCTTATCTGGCACTTTTCTCCCTGTGACTCAGAGCTCATTCTCACCATATATTTTATAGACAAAAGCAATGAAATGCCAAGTCCCTCCACGTTGAGCTCCAGATAGCATAATACGAAATGCTTGCTTTAATTACTGATTACTTCTGACCTTTCGTTCTTTGCGAAATAGCCCTTGAAAGTTTTAGCTGTGGTAGTTTTATTTAGGCATACCACAGCAGACCTGTAAAAATCCAAATGACTTTTGGATGGCGGCAGAATTTTCTGTACTCTTTACTGCCACCTCGTGGCCATTCCAATCTTTGCAGCCAGATAAGATGGCTCTAGTTTTGTTTCACGTTCAATAAAGAAAATGAAGAAAGCCTCAGTGGAAGCGAAATTATTACAGAGCAGGGAATAGGAACTACCTCAGGAGTAACTGAGGAGGCTATTTATCAGCTTGGCTGCTCGCTGCCACGCTCAACAGAAACCAGTTTCAGGGCAGAAGTTACAAGCAGGAAACTTTTCATTACAAACCCAGAATTCCATAAAACCCCTTTAGCGTTTTGCCAGTTCAAAGAAAGCTTCAGAGGTTGCTGCTGTAATTTCAGATTCGTTGAAGGAACAGCCACAAATCAGGCCTGAAAGCAAGATGTTGGTAATAACTGTGGGGTTCACAAAACACGCTGACGCATTTCGTTTCGGATTGACACGTACAAACTTGCCACTTGTTTCTCCCTAAAAAGTGAGGTGAGCAACTTGGCACTTCTAGGCCAAAGAGCCAACATTGGAGTGATCTCGATCAATGAGCCTCAAAATCCTCAGATTAGGAAACAGATTGGATCTGATTCCATGCACATTGCTAAGTGTTTAGTGGCTTAGACCCCCCGCATCTTTAGGGGATAGGACCCATGAATTGGAAAGCTCCACTGTGAAATAAAAGGAAACAGAATGGCTTACTGGAATTGTTAACTCTCTGATGGCCTTGAGGACTTCTTAGAATTGGTTGCCATCTTTGGAACTCTTGGAGAGTTTCCACCACGTTGCCAGTCCTGATGTTCTTGGTCGCAGTTCGCTTCTGGATGGGCACTGCTGCCAGCCAGCCATTTCTTCTATTCCTGTTCTCTGCGGCGTAAGGCCTTATCTTTCCCAGGAATCTGCTTCAATCACCCTTCCAGACGAAAATGTCCCAATTCATCTGTCCTCCATTGTCCCATCCCCATCCCCACTTTTCCTGTCTTTTTTATTTTACGTGCCCAGCCCAGTTGCTTTCTCACACCCTGCAAGCCCACAGGCTCTCTTACAGTTCCGTCTAACCAGGCTGCAATATTCCGGTTGCTTCTTCATCATCGGGGTTTCAAAGAGAGGAACAATTTTTTGTAATCAGAGCTGTTGGGATGGCTTTTGTTTTCATTTTAGATGCTCCTTGCTTTGCACGTGAATTCTCAACTCCCAGAATTCTCAGCGATGGGCATGCTGATGGGGAATTCTGGGAGGTGAAGTCTACTCCTTGGGAAGCAGCCAAGGCTGAGAAACAGCGGCTTAGAGTTTTATTTGAATACAGAGGCCGTGGCTTCCAAACCAAGGTTTGTGGCCTAATGCATTGTGCAAATTCAGCTATTCAGAAAATGAAGTAGATAAAGAATAGCTTAGCACAGTGTTTCTCAACCTTGGCAGCTTGTGGACTTCAACTCCCAGAATTCCCCAGCCAGCCTTGCTGGCTGGGGAATTCTGGGAGTTGAAATCCACACATCTCCAAACTGCCAAGGTTGAGAAGCACTGGTTTAGTATGATGAATGAAGCCTGTCAATAAATCAGCACTGAAACTTCGGCTTTTGACCTTTCGGTCCTGATTTCTGGAGCTAAAGCGCCCGGTTATTCTTAAGAAAGCCTCTGGATGCCCGGATCGCCCGCCTTCAATGCAGTCGATGTGCCACGGAGGTGCGTAGCCTGACTGTGAGTGTTGAAGGGCAAATCCGGAGAACCTGAGTCCCCCGAGCAAGAACAGAATCAGAAACCGGGCCAGGGAGGAGAGCAGGGCGTCCCGGGCCACCTGTCCCACGATTCGCAGGTGAGCGTCCCCAGATCCCGCCACCCATCACAAGCGAGCGGGCTGGGTCGGCGGGCGAGCGTGCGGCGGTTCCGCATCCGCGAGGACTCGAAACTTGAGATGGGGATCCGGCTCTAAGACGGCCCTTCTCTGAAAGTCAAGAAATCCGGCGAGGCGGGCGGCCAGGACGCCGCGGATGCGCAGGCGAGGGTCGGGAGAGCGCGCGGGAGCCCCCAGCTCGCCCGGGCGGCCGCTGAGCCCGCGCCCGAGGACCCGAGCCGGCGGCGGCGGCGGCGGCGGCATTGCAGGGCCTGCCGCTGCTCCGCGGCGCGGTCCCGAGCGCGCTAACCTTGCCCTTCCCGAGGACTGGCGGCGGCGGCGGCGGCGGCAGCGGCGGCGGCGGCATCGCAGCCCTTGAGCGGCGGTCTCCGCGTGGCGCGCTGGGCAGGGAGGGACGGGAGGCCAGCTGTCCGCCCGCGGCCCCCTGGTGGAGCGGCTCCGCATGGCCCGCGCGCCGGACTCCGCCGCTGCTGCCACCGCCCCTGCCGCTACCCGGCTCGCCCCCGGCTGGCTACGGAGGTAGAGGCAGCGGCCGTCTCCTCGTCCCTCCCGGTCGCCAGCATGAACGTCGCTCTCCAGGACCTCGGCAACAGCGTGAGTTGCGGCGGCGGCGGCGGCGGCGGCGGCCCACCCGTCCCCGGCGGCCGCTGCTTTCGGGGAAGGGAGGCAGGGGGCCCGGGGAGCCGCGCGGGGGGCGGGCTTGTTTTCGAAGAGCGCGGCGGAGGGCCGGGCCGGGCGCGCGGGCAAATGAGCCGCCGCGCAACCGCCCGGGTCTACCTGCCCTGGCCAAAGGCGGAGGCGCTTTGGAAGGGACGGAGGGAAACGCGGTGCCCGCAACTTTGATCCTTCGCCCCCGCCCTCTCCGTGCCCGGGCGCTACATTTCGGAGCTCGGGACCTTCGTCGCGATTGCTCTTGCGCCGGGACACGCGCGCCCGCGCCCAGCGCCGTGCTTCCAAGGTCGGGGGCTGGAGAGCACGGACGCCTTTCCAGCCCGGCCGGCCCCGTTTGAGTCAAGCGCGAGCCCCTCCCTGCTGAACTCCGTGGGATGGACCCCCAGACACGAGGGGCATAGCCCAGGGCCATTTCCTTAACGGACCAGTGGCCTCATCAGCTTCACTTCCGATGCCCACTAGCCTTGCTTGGGTGCCTGGTCCACAGCTCCCATTCCATGGCCTCCCTTCTCATGGTCAACCTTCAAAAGCTGACTGTAGTTATGCATTAATGAGCCCTTGTGTGGTGTCAAGGGTGGGTGAGGGTTCAGAAGTGGCACACCTTGGTTGTCTGATTGCCAGGGCTCGGTAGTTGAGAGGCTCCCAGCTGGAGAGACCTGGGCTGTCCAGAACTTTTGGAACTGGTGGGCTCTGGAGAGTAGAAGGAACCCGAGTTGGGACCTGGAATCTAATGCTGACCTAGAGGTGCTTGGTGCTAACGTGGAGTCATGGTTAAGTTCTGGAGAAGGACTTAGTTCACCCTAAGCCTGTGGTTACTTTAACCCAGCGTTTCTCAACTGTGGCAGCTTGAAGATGTGTGGACTTCAACTCCCAGAATTCCCTAGCCAGCAGTCCACACATCTTCAAGCTGCCAAAGTTGAGAAACACTGGTTTAATCAAATCACAGAGTGTATGAGTTGGAAGAGATCATAGAGATGTTCTGCTCCAATACTTGCTCAGTGTGGGAAGTCGCTAAACCAGTGTTTCTCAACCTTGGCAGCTTGAAGATGTGTGGACTTCAACTTCCAGAATTCCCCAGCCAGCAAAGCTGGCTGGGGAATTCTGGGAGTTGAAGTCCATACATCTTCAAGCTGTCAAGGTTGAGAAACACTGAGCTGAACCATCCTCAGCAAGTGCCTCCCCCCCCCCTCCTCCTCCCCATTTGAAAGGCACCAGCAGTGGAGAAGGGAGTCCAGCCTTGTTCCACTTCTTACCAGCCTGTGCCATCAGGAAATTCTTCCTAATCATCCTGAATCATTCTGTTTTTGAAGTTTCAGTTCATCGGTCCTTTTCTACCCATTAGTCCATTCTTGTATCTTGCCTCAGTTTTCTCTTTCTTAAGCTAAATGGGGCCCACACCTTTGACCATCTCAGTGGGTTTGATTTCCAGGTCAATGGGACAAACCCAACCTTGAAAACTAGGATGGAAGGTAAACAAGGAGAGAGTTGGTGGAGCCCAGGGCAGGACTTTATGTGTCCCTGGCCTGAAGTTTCATTCACTAGTTTACTGAGAGTCCCATCAAGGTGACCATCGTATCCTGCAGATTTCAGGATTTCAGCTAATCCCATTGTGGGGTTCTCCTAGCCTGTTTCATATGGCCACCTTCCAATCTTATTACTTTTATTTATTTATTCATCCAATGTATATGGCCCCCCATGAAAAAATGACTCTGATTCCCCTCATCCCTGAGTACTTAGAAGTGAAGATTTTCATCCCAACCTCCTTGGTCACTATCTCATGGACTTATTGGTGCAGGTGTCAGTTCATTTGGAACCTTGTGAATTGTGGCTTTTTGACAATGGCCTGATCAGGAGGGGAACACATCAACATGTGTTAATGGGTAACAGCTGAAAAGAATGATGGGAACCTTCTTAGAAAGCCTCTGGCACCTTCTTTTCCCAGAAGTATTGCCCCATCAGTGGTCAAAAGGACATGTCTTCTTCTGGAAGGCCATTAGCTCAGCTCATTATGTGGCCTCTTGAAGGTTTCCTTCACTCTCCTCGCACTGCTGTGGCTTTATGTGGGGTTGTTTTCTAATGTTAAGCTAACTTTTTTGCAGAGTCCCCAGATGTGAGATGAGTGATAATGCTGGTGAGCAAAAGCAGATGTTTGTGGTGTCCCTGATTTTAATGCAGGGCCTGTGAGAGAACTTTAGAGAAACCTGCAAGACGGGGCATTTGATCTTTGACATCTCTCTACTATACCCCCCAAATGGGGGTTGATTGATCAGTTAAGAAGACACTTTGCTGAGATCCACAACCCTTAAACCTTTCATGTTGTAGAAAAACTCATCTGTGAGTTGGGGAAGATTCTGAACCAGGATTATTCAGTTGGCTCAAGTTGCACGCTCTCCCCTGCCTTCTTAGCATGTGAACTGTGGCTGTGTTCACAGGTGAGGGGAAAGATGAGGATATGTTTGCACAACATGCTAAGTTTTATTGATATTAACTTTGGTTCATTTTTCGTGGCTTAGAGCTTATGCTGTAACAATTGTGTATCCAACTGTTTGGATAATGTATGGTTCAGTGTTTTGTGCCACCCCTGAAAATGGGTTAATTCAATAATCAGGTTAAGCAAGCCAAGGGAGTACAACCACTGAGTGTGCTTTGCACTGTTAACATTGTGTTGCAAGTGTAGTGAGCAAGTGTCTTTAGAGAACCCTGCTCACCACCATCTTCTGGAAGGACTCCCTGAAAAAATCCTGTTGGAAAAAAAAATGTTGAAAGTGAAATGTTGGTGAACAATATTTGGAAGGCTGAAATCAGGAGGGAGCCTACATAGAAAAATACACAATGTAATTTTCATATTTTATGTGGAAATGGAAAGAAGGAGGCAAGAAAATTCAGCATTTGGTGTGCGTAGCTGGGGTATGCGTGCATCCTTTTAATTTCTTTTTCCAGGAGAGGGGTATTCCTCAAGCCGCTGGGGCAGACGAAGGATTGGATATCCTCCTTTCCAGTGCCCACATGGAAAGCAGGCCCAGTGTTGCCAACGGTTCCCAGGAACTTTCTACCGTTCTGTTTTCTCTTTTCCTGTCAAATGTATGTTCATCACAAAACAGAGGGTTTGCTCCTGAATCAGCAAGGCATTTGTTCGTCTGCCAAGCACTGAGCACAGTGCAAGGTGAAGGTGACACCTTCTGGTAGTTTGTCTGGTGGTAGTGACACCTTTGCCAGCTGGATGCTGTGGGAACAAGAGAAAAATTGGAATCCCGGGGGTGGGGTGGGGGAGTCAAGAACCACAAGTCTGGAAAGAAAGCCATTCATATTTTCCCCCGTTTCCCAGCAGTCAGGTTGTAGTAAATGTGAAGAGCCAGATCTTTCCGCATGTGGGACTGTAACATTCATCTCACTGAATGCTGAAACCGAATCCACTCTCTTTTTCCCAACCCAGGAAACTTTTGTAGAACACAGAGGCTGCATTCACACAATACGTTCATCTGTGTTTTTCTGGATCCACACAAAAAAGCAAACCATAAGCCACCCCAGACAGGAAAAAACTCAAAGTAGTAATCTAGCTTAATTTTATCCAGGCTTAATGTGTTGCACAGAGGTGGTTGCCAGAACTTTAACTGATCCGTCCAAGTATACACAGCCAATATAATTTACTGGTACAACCTCAATAAAGTTTAGGAGGAGAGAAAAATCAAACTTTTAGTTAAATTTAGTACAGGTAGTCTTCACTTACCAACTGCATTTGGGACTGGCAACCCTCACTAAGCAACAAGGTCGTAAAGGAAAAAGTCACATGACCACGCCCGACTTATGACTACAGTTTGTCAGTTCAAGCTGTGGTCATTAAGCAAATCACTGCAGGTTGTTAAGCATGATGTCATGTGACCTGTGACTTGCAACTTCCTGCCAGCTTCCTGCCAGCTGTGAAGGTCTCAAATGGTGATCACGTGACTGTGGACGCTGCAACTGTCGTAAGTGCATGCCGGTTGCCAAGCGCCTGAATTGCAATCACGTGACTGCAGGCATGCTGCGACAGCCAGAATTTCGAGAACTGGTCGTAAGTCTCATTATTCAGTGCTGTCATAACTTTGAACAGTCGCTGGACAAGCGAGGACTACCTCTATTTATTTATCTAGAAAATTTATATGGCCAGCCAACTCATACACAGTGACTCTGGGCAGCTTACAAAGTGGTGATGAGGTAGCAATCATTATGATGAACTCTTTTAAAGTTACCATTACGTTACCGTATATTATTGTTTTACTTTTTTTATCCTACGTCCCCATCACCTCCCTTATTACTGCTTCTTCTGGGCTAGCGTTTCTTTTCCTTACCCATCGGAATGCTTTGACGAGCGGAGAGAATATTCTCATAATAAATTGTTGTTATACTGGGAAGTGGAAAGAAGAGACAGCGCATACTTTCTGCAACACAGTCTTCATCCAAGCCTATGAAATAGCTGATAGTTGACAGATATACCACAATTAAGCAGCCCTCCTTGTAAGCAACATCACCCCTCCGTGTCCATCTGGCAGATATGAGCCTTCAGAGTGCGATTTACAAGGGGAGGTTGAAAACCAGCAACTTACGGAATTTTCCTCCTCCATGGAAGATTCCTTCCCTCGGTACAGCAGCCATTTTACAGCACATTTTACATTCACATTCACATTTTACATTTTACATTTTACAGCAGTTCGTTCAGCAGCCATTCGGCTTACTCAGGATGGGGCCCTGGATGCCAATTTAAAATACCTGAAAGAAGGAAATATGAGTGACTTTATATGCAGACTTAGTCTATTAAGAGCACAAACTGTTCTTTCAATCTTGGAGCTGCTGGCCCCAGTTAAAAACCAAGAAGATTCACTAAAAAAGTCTTTTGTAAAGTTTACTGGGAGTCAACCAAATAAAAATCGCCCGATTGTTAAAGCCAATGAACTGTGCAGGATGTGGGCTTCACAAATAGCCAGCGGAGGACAGAAAGAACTTATTCCCGAATTTAGATTGAGAGAAGAAAATGAGAAGAATGAATGGAGAGGGTCGAGCATTCATGCAAGGGAGAATCAGAGGCAGGTTCTGAATAACCAACTGCTGAAAGAAGAGAGGCTCATGAAAGACCAAAGCTATCTCTAAAGTAATCAGACCACTTCTGCAAATTAGAAACAGCAGAGTAAATAGAGGTCGATGAGGGGGAAAAGCAGTTATTGGGTCTTTGAATCGGTTTTTACACTGCAAAAGACAACTGGTAGATTTATAGAAGGCTGAAGAACATCCATCTAGAGGTGGCTGCTGGTGAGTCCTACTGACATTTGGGCAACCTACAGCTCCCAACGTTGGTTAAAATAAAGCCTTTTTGATGCTCTTTTTTGATTTCCCAATCTGTGTTTTCCATTGGAGAAAACCAGCTCCCTTCAAGCTCCACCTGGCCAAGAGGATACCAGCATTTATGTATATAACCATAACAATTTAGACTCAGATAACCCCAAGGGTGTTTTATAAACAGTGCCCCTGGGAGGAAAAGGTTTAAGAAAAACAATCCACACATTTACTGAAGAATCCTTTGAAGGAATCTCGATTAACTCTTCTGTCGGACTGGAGCAGGTTGACTAGATCAGTGTTTCTCAACCTCAACAACTTTAAGAGGTATGGACAACTCCCAGAATTTCCCCAGCCAGCATGCTGAGATGCTTTCTCCAACTCCATTCCACCTTTGGACTCAGATTTCTCTTATTTGACCACTGACTTGGCTGTGGCTCTTCCTCCTCTTCCTCAAGGTTATTCTCACAGCCCATTACAGTCTCCTATACTAAAGGTATATAAAGCCAAAATTGCCCCTGTACTCACCTATGGGGCAAAGCTGTGGGGTCTACTCAAAGCTCCCCTACTTGCACAAAAACATAGTTGTTTTTTAAGATGCATCTTGGGAACTAATAAGAACACTTCAGTCCTTGCAATCAGAGCTGAATTAGGCACGCATTCTGCATAGCGTCATGTCCTAATCAAAGCTTTTAACTAGTGGTGGAGGGACTACAAATGGATCCTGGCTGGTAACTCAGACTTTGCCTAGAAGAACAGCTAGCCATGTTTCTGCCCTCCATTTGGGTAATCTAGCTTTTTAAAACTACGTTGCTGCATGGTCTATCACATTCCTATTTACTTTCGGTTGGACAACAAGCCAAGGACATCTTCAAGCGGAGAATTCTGGGTGTCGGTGCTGACCCTGACATAGAGTTCCTTACAACAACCCTAACCCTAACCCTTAAATGGTTGGTCAAAAAGAAAAGCTAATTTGAAACAGAAAAATAGCGATGGGCCTGACACAGGGCCAAAGAATGGTCTTTACCAGAGCAAGATTCAAACTGCTGGACTCAGTAATAAAATATGGGTGATTCCAGAAATTATCTTATGAGGAAAGGAAGTATACGTATATGTGGTACAGCCATAAAACACATCACACATGCTTTATTTGACTGTCAAAGATTTGTCTCAACAAGGGCCCAGTATTTAGACCCATTACTAGCTAGGACAGTTCCCAGCGACCCTAATATTAGACCCTAATATTAATATCTTATCTCCTCCAGGATGTAAATTTAAATGTAGTTAGCAGCACTGCCAACTCTATAGCTAAAGCTGCCCAAATGAAAGATTTTTTTTTTTTTTAGGACAGATTGTGGCCATTTGCAAAGGTGACAGACTTATTTGAACGTATTTTAGTGTGGTGAAATAGTTGCACCTATCATTTCATTGTTTTTTAGAATAGTTTTTATTAAAAGATTTTACATATATAATAAGAAATACATCCAAAGAAAAGATACAGTAAAGTAAATGTGAAAAAGAAAAGAAAGGAAAAGAGACAAAGAAAAAAGGAGATAAAAAAAAAAGAACAGAAAAAAATGAAAATATGATATACTGTATGATATGATATGATATGATATGATATGATATGATATGATATATGATATGATATATGATATGAAGTGGCTTCCAATCTTCTTCTTGGTAGTTATACATATAATTCTAATCAAGCTCTCTCTCCAAGATTACATCATAATTCTCTTCTTTCTATAACTTAATCTTTCTAATCACCCAAACCATAAGTCACAACATCATTTTCTTTTTTATGCAAAAAGTCCATAAAGGATTTCCAGTCATTAATGAATGTCAATAATGACTTTTCTCTAATCAAAGAAGTCACTTTGGTCATCTCAGCAAGTTCTGTCAGTTTCATCAACCATTCCTCCATGGTGGGTAATGCCCAATCTTTCCATCTTAGTCATCTCGCCGCAGTAATCATATATTGAAATAATCTTCCGTGGCTCTTTTCTAACTGTTTATCCATCAGTCCTAAAAGGAAAAGTTCTGGCTTCAATGGAATATTACTATTGTTTTATTGTTTTGATGTGATACTGGGCTTGAGTTTGATATGGTCTTTTGACGAATCAATCAAACACTACTACTGCTACTATTAAATGAATATATTAAATGAAAGTTTAAAAGCTTGCTGTGCTGAGTGAGCCGTTGGGACAATCGAGTTGCTTGTACATTCCTGATCTTTGGATTTAAGGGAAAGGATGTTGTCTCTCTTAAGGGACAGGCCTGATGCTATTTGCTTCCTTTACAACTCGGACATCAATCATGTCACCCCCTACTCGGCTTCTGAGGACCACATGATACTCTAATTGATTGTGGAGATGACTGCTATTCAGAGTTCTGCCAGTGTAGGCACTCTGTAGAGCAGCCTTTCCCCAGCTGGATATGCTCCAGATGTGACAGATTGCAACTCACATTGCCGAACCAAAACAGTAAACACTTAGCTAAATCAGGAAAAAGACCAAGTAGATGCTTGTGTATGATATGCTCAGTTAGTGTTCACCTGCTTAGTTCTTTTAGCATGCTGTGCAAATCAAGCGTATTGATTCAATGGGAAAATGTTAATCTACTAACTAGATTTAAGTACAGAGCAAATGATCACCTCATCTTAAGGAAGGAGGTTCTGCTCTGTCTGATGGTTGCCATACTGCACCTCATGTTGAAGAAGGAACAGAATTCCATAAAGGCTGTTTATATTTAGTTGGTTTGATATCTCTCCTTTCATTCAGGAACTCAGGGTGTTGTACAAAGTGCCCCCTCCTCCATTTTATCCCCATGACAATCACCTTGCTAGGGAGGTTGGGCTGAGAGGGAATGACTGGCCCAAAGTCACCCAGGAAGCTTCTGTGGGCTGATGATGGACTGGGTTCCCGGTCTCCCTGTTTCTACTCCCAGCACTTTCACCACTAAATCACACAGGGTCTGGGGCTGAGAAAGGAGGACTGGCCCAAAATCCCCCAGGGAACTTCCTGGAATAAGGGGAACTTGAACCTAGGCCTTTCCAGCACCTTCACTATGACACATATATGCTAATAATGATTCAGACCAATCCATGTAATCACAGAGACATGGTCGAATCCTCCCCATGAGAATTCTTTTGAGATCATTGGATCAGTTTAGTTCTGTGAAATGGTTTTCTTGCAATACGTTATTTAGGAATCTTGCAGGAGAGGAGCCATATACAGCTACGCCTTTTCTGAATTTTAGAATGCAGTGTATTTTGATGCCCATACAATGGACCACATTCTCTCTCCAGCTTCCTGTCTTTAGGGCTCTTTGTCCTTCCCAGAATTAACAGATTCCTCCCTCTCCTGTTTTCATGGATTTTTTTCAAGTCTATATTTGATTTGGGTCCCCTACAAAGTCTCCAAAATGTGAATTTCTCCCCTCCATCAAGCTGCCATCCTGCACCCTCTTTCTTCAATCTGGACTTCTCACCTGTCTTTCTCCCTGCAAAATAACATCAGATCTTTGCTGGAAATACTGAAAAGCTGCTATTCAGCCCTTGCATATGGAGCTGTTTATAAAACCATGTCACTTGATATCTCGAGATTCAGCTGTTTTTCTTGCTTTCATGCCTCCCATTTTTTTACCCTCATGGTTCCTCCAGAGAGAAAACCGGAAAGCTGTGGAGCACTCTTAAGATGAAAGCGTAGGAATCAGAAGGGGCCACGGTTGGGTGGTTGTCTTTTGGAGCCTAACAAAGCTTTCAGCTCTCTTATTGTTATACAGGGTTAATAAATAGTGTAAGTCCTCAAGTTCTCAGGCCATGATTAGCTCTCCCATCAAGCTGGGAATCTTATCTGAACCTTTTGGGTCAGTTAGTTTTAGTCTGGATATTCTGCTGATGAACAACAGCCAGTCAATCGACTTACCTTTGTTTTCTTGGAGACCACCATATAGAGCAGTGTTTCTCAATCTTGGCAACCTTAAGCTGTATGGACTCCAACTCCCAGCATTCCCCAGCCAGCATGCTCTTGCTGTTCGTCACCGAAGACAAATTCCTTGTATATATTTTATACTTGGTCATTAAAGTATTTTGAATTGTATTGTATTAAAGTTGCCAAGATTGAGAAACACTGAAATAGAGGAAGATAATCATTCATTTCTCTCTATATTTCTATTTCTATCACTATTTCTTTATTTTTTTTTTCTACAAAGAAGGAGCCATTTTTGGTGTTCTTAGCATCCTCCACCACCTTCATCTGCTTTTGAGCTTTTCTTAGTATCCCTTTTCCAATTTCTAGCTACCTGAATATACTTTTCTGTGATGACCATCATCTTCTTTCCTCATCATATACACCCACAGGAGTTTGCTTTCGGAGCTGCACGAAGCCTATCGTGCAGTTTCATTGGCTTCTTCTGTTGCCCTCCATTTTTTCCCCCTGATTGGACCCACTTAAAATTATGCTTTTACTCACTTTTTTTTAGGAACTCCAACCTACCTTGAACTCCTTTCCCCGTGAACGTCTCCTGCCATAGAATCCTGTGACTATTGCTCTAGGTTTATTAACATTTGGGGTTTTTTTGAAGTCCATAACACGCGCAGCTACACTCAGCATTCGTATCCCTTTTGAATTTTTGCCGAAGAAAGGAAGAAAGCTTTTGGAGGAAGTGAGATAGGTGTTAAACAGAGGAAAAGTGTTTTTCTATTGTAAAACAAAAGTCACACCTCTGTGGCAAGTAGTGAGCTAAGGATTCCCTTGCTAACAAGGAGTGGGATTTTGAGATAACCGGTTGTCCGTGTTTGATTATGTGGAATGCATGCTGCCTCTCACCTTGTTTTAACAAAGCGTCCTCATTGGGGCTGCCCCCTAGATGAACCTTTAGGTGGACAGGTGAGAGCTTTCTCATTGTTTTTTGCTGTAATAGTGTTAAGAGGGCTATTTTGGCAGTGAAAATATGATTGATTGTTCTTGAGTGAGGTCTTATTTTGCATAGGCAAGTGGGGGGAGCAAGAGCAACAGAGGGGGGAGGAGAAGAGTTTGCAGCAAGAGAGACAGAGGAGGGGGGAGAGTTTTCAGCTTTATTTCATTATTTTCCCATCACACCTTGAAATCAAGAACTCCAGCATTACATGGCTCCTTCGACTTTCATTTCCTGAAGTAGAGTTTCCTTATGAGGCAACATCAAGTCAAGAATGGTCAATCCTCCTTTGCCTTTCTCCATCCTCTGAGAAGAACTTTGTCAGCAAAGCAAGTCAGGAATTTCCTGGAAGGACCACGGTCAACAGACTTTGCCTCTCGACATATGCTGGGGTAAATAAAGCCCTTCAGCCCATCACTGGTACTTCATGCCTCTTCAAAAGCATTTTGAAAAGGCATTTTGCTTTTGGAAATCATCATCTTCTTCTTGTTGTTTGTATGGGTAAAAATAGACCTCAACTAAGATTCATTCCTCCATTTTTTTTTTAACTCAGATTATCTCTGTAGTATCTTTAAGCTAATTCACTTTATTTCTGGAAGACAACAAAGACTCTGAGAATGGCAGATCAACACATCCTGAGAGAAAAACAGAACCTTCTGGGGAACACCAAAATGCTTTCCATATCCTGATGGAAGTCATCAAATCTCCATTATACCTGTTAAACGATTTCTCTTCCTGTACTAAAAGTTGAAGCTCATTTCATTTATTTCCCGTACTTTGAGCTTTACTGTATAAAACTCAAAGACGGAGTACTTTATGAGCACAGATGTTTGTTATAGAGTGGTGTGATAAATCTCATTACAGCAACGCACAGTAACAGCCACTTGTGGGAAAACCATGTGTCAAAAGATCTTTGTGACATAGGCTGGTCATACATCTAAGCGAGCGAGAAGGGGGGGAAAACCCCTCCAAAATGAGGAGATAATACTTTAATTCCAAGGAATAATTTATTGAAGTACAGGCATCCAGAAAAAGGAAACCGGCTTATTCAACTAGCCTTGAGCAGGCAATCAAATAGGTAAGCAGTCACGTTTAAGTGAGCAAGCAGAATTCCAAGCAGGGCCCTAAAAAACGTGGACGGTAGGTTAAAGATGTGGAATTTAGATCTAAATTTCAGCCTGAAGGGAATGTCTTCATTGGAATTGTGGAAAACCTGGCAGAGAGAGGAGAGTGAAAAGATACTCCTCCTGAAACTGACTAGAGAAATGACGTTCCACAGGATGTTTCAACAGCAGACGCTTGAAAAGAGAGGAGGAGGAAGACGGGTCGAGAGAAGCTGGATCAAAGTGTCAATGGAGAATGAGAGAGTGCACACCACGTGGGGCAGTGAGCTTTACCACCTTGTATCAGAATCAGTCCAGCCCTTTTACTCTCGTTTGGATTTCTCAAAGGATGCTGGGATGTGCCTTTACTGGAAAATTTACTATTTATTTGGTGCATTTATATAACCGCCCATCTCGCATATGTGACTCTAAGGGGTGTGCAAAGTTAAAAACACAAAGCAGTGCAACAAAATAACAACAAACCCCCCTACAAGAATAAAGACATTAAAACAATAAAAAAGAACAATTAAAACCACAAAAAAACCATAATCCGCAGGGGAGCACAATCAGTCTCACTAACAGCACAGCCATTTTGCAGGCTCCACACCACCGCTACCAGATCCCCAGGCCAGGTGGCACGGCCATGTCTTCAGGCCCTTCCAGAAGGCCAGCAAGGCTGGGGCCGATCTGACCTCAGGGGGAATGATGTTCCAAAGGGCGGGTTCCGCAGTAGAAAAGGCTCTCCTCCTGAGTCCTGTCAGATGACACTCCTTCATGGATGGGACCTGCATCATGCCCTTCCTTCTGAACCTGATGAGACAGGTAGATGTGGTTGGGAAGAGGTGGTCCCTCAAATAACACAGCCCAATACTATGATCCTTTTATAACGAGGCCAACATATGGCCTCATACCTCAGTCTACTTAACAGAACAGGTCTTCCTCCTTTAATAGGCCATCATCTGCTGTCTGATTAACAATGGAGCCTGAATCTTTTGTCTGACTAGCAATGGAGCATGAGTCAGGTCTTCTTTTCCCAACATGCCCACATCTATGTATGTCCATTTTAAAGTATACATTCCCCTTGGACCTGGTCTTCCAACTGGAGGCACTGTTCTTTTCCAGTTCCAGTGCACAAATCTTTATCTGAGATCCTTGTTGCAGGGCTTCCATCTCCAACTCCCACAGGATTCAGGTTCCTTCAGATGAACACATTTCGACCAGTCCTTGTGAAGGAAGGAAGGAAGGAAGGAAGGAAGGAAGGAAGGAAGGAAGGAAGGAAGCCCCTCTCAAGAAAGCAATCCAGCCTCCAAATAACTCAGAAGAGGATCTCAGAAACAAATCTCTCCCATGGACTTTGCATAGCTGATAATTCATAATTTCAGTTTCCAGTTGATTTCCACAGACTGAAAAGAGGGATGAGAAGATCATTCATGTCCCTCGCTTCTGTAGTCTCTTCCCTTCAGGGTCAAGGGAGGTATCGTTGTAACTGTTCATTTGCCTCTATATGTATCACCAGGAAGGAAAAATTGCCAGTGGATTTGATAACTTTTAGAAGATACTCTCTCACATCCTAGATCCTTGTTCCTGGCAGACAGTACGCTTTGCGAGCCAGGAGATCTGGTCTTCACACATTTGTTTTGTTTCCTCATAGTAATGAGTCACCAACAATCTGAACTTTTGTCTTCTTGCAAAGTACAGCTGCTTCCATTCAGGGATCCTCTGTTCTGTTTCCTGTTCTTCAGTATCTCTTTTCCTTTTTTTTTTTTTTTAAGTCTTTTTTTCTTGCCTGTTGATATCCTGAATGCTGTTCTTGAATACCAATGATGCAGAATATCTCTAGTTTTGCTCCTCTGTTTCATTGTGTTATCAACAATTGCTACCACCTTCAGCTTCCACTGTAGAGCTGATCAATATTTATCATTTTCATCAGTAAATTGTGACAATGTACTAGTACAATCTTTTTTTTCCCAAACATAGTTGCAAGGTTCCATTTACTGCAAATAATGATTGTTTGGAGGCAGGAGCACAAAAATTGCAATGACAGATTTCTGTACTTTCATTTTCATTTCTTTTTCTTAAGGTTCTACCAGTATAAAGTCTCCCCCCCCACCCCCATTTTATCTTTTTCAATCTTCTCAGGTTAGCCAAGTAGAGATAAAATGTATTAAGGATACCCCATTAATTTGCCTGCTGAACTGTACGGGCAAATTCCTGTTCGCATTCTCTGTTTGCTCGCTCAGCTCACTCCCTGGAAACTATTCATATCAATTAGCATTAGTAATCAAAGGCAACATTAAATCTATCCTGAACGATTTCTGTCTGACAAACTGGCGCTTGGGTAGAGCAGAGCAAGTAATCCTTTCTAAATATAGGGACTCACTAGGGAAGGGAGAATTGTCGTGCCAGAGGTCACCATGGTGGAGCGGCATCAAGAATTTGCAAAATAATTGTAAAATGTGCAGATAATTTAGACATCCTTTGCTTTTTGAAAGCAGTTAGTTTGAAAGCTTCCACCATTAAAAGCATTAAAGACTGGGGAGGAGATGGAGGGAAATTGTAGGGAAGGACCCAAAGAGCTTTAAAAAAAGTGTTCAGTTGTTCATCCTTGTAAGCAAAGATATATGGTTTTTCTGTATCTTCTTCCTACAGGATATTGATTGGCATAAATGCAGTAAATGAGTGCCAATGCCATTCAAAACGAGCTCCACATTTGCCTGTTCTGTCCCTCGACCAGGCATCCTGAGATCCTTCTTCCCTTCCTCCCTTCCCTTCCCTTCCCTTCCCTTCCCTTCCCTTCCCTTCCCTTCTTCTCTTCTCTTCTTCTCATGTTTGTCCAGCATCCCATTTCTGGGGCACGGCCACATTTGCAATTAAAGTTCCAGCCTGCTGTGTTGAGTTGAAGTGGAGAAGTACAAGAGCATAGAAGTGTTGCTAGGGGACAGAGTGACAGATTGCCAAGGACATGTCTCTGGGAAACACATGTGACACTTGTCAGGTTTAGTTGTGATGAAGCGGCAAGGGACAGTTGTGGCAGCTTCCAAAGGATGAAAAGCCATTTTGTTCCGTGGGACAAGGCCTTTCTTTTGCCAAAGTATTAGAATTGTACACAGAATGTAGCCCAGTTCTGGCTCCGGATAAATAAACCTTCCTCTTTCTTGGAATCTTTCTTGGACAAGAATGGCTCCTGTGTGGCATTCAGCTTGGTTTGTTTAAACAGAGTTAATTCAACAAATCACCATTGGTTGAGTTCATGCTACGTGCTAAACTCTAAACCATTCTTTATAAGCAGTCATGGCTGAATTTACAAAAGTGTGGTTTTATTTGGATCAGTTTGGACCCAGCCATTGTGGTTTATAAATCATAGCTCAGGTCCCACCCAGAGTCACCCGTTGGGGGGAGATGGGCGGCATACAAATTTAATAATGAATAAAATAAATAAATAAATAAATAAATAGCTTATGGATGAATGTGAAGTAGTTAGCTTTATTTATTCAATCAATCAATCAATCAATCAATCAATTTATATAGTTGTCCATCTCGACAATGACTCTGGGCTGCGAACAATAATAAAAATAAAGCAAATACATATACAAAAATTAAAATACACAGCACTGAGAAAACAAGCCATCATCCAGATAGTCAGGAGACAGGTCCCTTCACACACTTAGGACCCCAAGCCTGAGCAAAGAGCCAGGTCTTTAGGACCTTACAAAGGCCAGCCAAGTCAGGGCCAACCTAATCTCTGGAGGGATTTTATTTTTATTTTACTTATGTATTGTGTTTGCATACCACTGCATTCAACAAATGTGTCTCCTGGTGGTTTACAACATTAATCAGAAAGCCATGGTTTAACACACACAGTTGAGTGTAATACGTGAACCCAGCCAGTCTGTCTTGTAGCCGAGGGTCAAGAAACCTTAGGATCCTAGTTCAATATTGCAAACAGAAGATGTCATGGAAAGGAATTCGTCCAGCTAGTCAAGAAAAATGGCCTAACTTAAGGGTTTACCAGATCTGGGCTGCAAAAATATAAACAAATACCAGATGATAGCAAACAGTTAGGATTTTCTGGAGCTCTTTGCAGTGATCTGGGGATTAGCTGGCTTTTAGCAGATCTGGTAGCCCTATGAGCATTTCTGTGAAAAGGGTTTTGCAAAAATGTCCTCCATTTTTGCATGTCTGAGCCACTAAACGTGATCAGAATTTCACAGGGGTCCCACTGACAGGAAAAGGAGTCTGAGCAGACAAAGAATTCCCAAGTTTGGTGCTTGTTTCACTTATTTCATAAGCCCATCCGAGTTGTGGATACTAGTGTGGAAAAGGCACACATAAACAGTTCAGTCTATTCATTTAAAGCAGGGTTCCTCAACCTCAGCCGCTTTAAGATGGGTGGACTTCAACTCCCAGAATTCCCCAGCCAGCAAGGCTGGCTGGGGAATTCTGGGAGTTGAAGTCCACTCATCTTAAAGCGGCTGAGGTTGAGGAACCCTGCTTTAAAAGGCTAACCAGGTCCAGTTTTTCATGATATGGAGGTAAACATTTTTCACTTGCTCTTTCCTGTCAACACAGCCGTTTTGCAGAGCTTCAGAGGGAGAGTCTAAAGTTTGCCCTTCTAAAAGTGAAAGAGAGCCCAGATCGTTGCAAATGGGATTGATTCCCACAGAAAGACTGACTGTGGCCACCACTTACTCTGCAGAGGCCGTCGGAGGAAGCTTCAACTGAAAAAAGTTGATATCCGTCGTTCCTGAATGTAGAATTTCAATGTTTCTTCTTTGAATAAATAATTTTTTTTTTAAGGCAAACTTTTTAAAACGCAGCTTGTCCCACGTTAGAAGAACTCCCGGGTTTTTCTTTAAAGAGTGCATGCATGTTCTGTAAAGAGAAGAGAATTGTAGCATGAAGAAATTTTTTTAAACAGGGTGAGAGTATTCCTTTTAACAGCAGTTTGACTACAAATGCTAAGGAATGGATGACTCTCTGACCCAAATATCTCTTCCATAGAATTTTTTTTTTTTTAATATTTTATTGGGGTTTTAAAATTACCAAGTTAAAAGTTAGAAATGAAAAAGAAAATTGAAAATACAAATTATAAAGAAAAGGAAAAGAAAAGGTGAGATAAAGTAAAAGAAAAAAGATATGAAAAATAGATAACAAAGCTACATTTGGTAAAAAAAATCCAATCCATCTCTGGTCTTAGGAATAATAAGAGTGTCATAAGTGCTAGTTTTTAATGCATTAAGTAGGAATAATTCTTTGTCAAAACATATCCCATTACATTTATAATCTAATCTTCAAATCCCCATGTAAGCTTCACCCCGCCTGCATTTTGCAAATAGTCCATCAATGGTTTCCATTCTTTAAGATAATAATTATTTGAGTTTTCTTTTAATAAGCAAATCAGTTTATCATTTTCTGTCATTTCCATAGAATGTTTTAAATTGATTATGTGCTATCGAATTGTTTTCGACTCCTAGAGACCACATCGATGGATCACAACGATTTATCCCTAACCTGTTCTTTCAGGTCTCCCAACGGTGCATTCATCGCTACTGTAACTGAATCTGTCCATCTTGCTGCTGGTCATCCTCTTCTTCTCTTTCCTTCCCCCTTTCCCAGCCTTAGAATTACCATTCTTAAAATGGAATCTCTGTTTTAAAAATGACATTAGGCAGAAGCTGGACCATTGCATTATTTTCCATCTCTGCATTCTCACGTCTGGAAAGGCTGCATCGGATAAATGCACAAAATTATTGTTGGGTGAAATGTGATGATTTTTCGTGATGTAGAGAAACCTGGCCTTTCTCTAAATTATTCTGTACAGAGCCACAGCTTCAGGGACTATGATGATGATTATACCTTCAATTTATGGAACGTTCAGATTGGCAAATCTCTGCTTTCCTGTATATAGACAGTCGCAGAACAGAGAATAAGATTGCAAAACCTGATTTACTGTGGACAGCGATATCAAAAGGTCAAGTCCATTTCACAATGCAGCTGTCTCTTTTTCAGTTTGTCATCCAATATACGAAGCCTTGTTTGCTGAACAAGAACAAACCAATTTCCAGTATCAACCCCTCCTTCTGAATATAAAAGTACCGTAGTTTAAAATGGATTCTGTGATAGGAGTATCAGAACTCCCTTGCCCCGGGAGTTTGGCAATCAAACTACAACTCCCAGAGTTCCCATGAGAAAAATGGGGCTATTCATGTTGTTTTCTGATCCTTTCGTGTTGGTGGCTACAGGGTGGGATCTCAGTCTGTTGAAGGCTGAGACAGTAGCCTCTTGTGTCTTTCACGACAGCGTTATTTCTACATCTTTCCCTCTTTAGATGGCTGAATATAAGCGAGCGATGTTCCAGGATGATGAAGTCCTTGATGGGGATGGCAGCAACACATCTCCGGACAGTATAGAGGTAGGGCGAACAGGGCACTTTATGGACTTGGCCCCAGGCTGAGAGTCTGCTAGGGGCCTGCAATGTGATCTTCAGACATCCTGGGTCTTCTCAGAAGTGCCTCCGATGCTGCTTGGCAACATGATTATTGTATTAAAGTAATAATCGCAGCTCTGTCTTGGCTGCCTACATAATTGCAGCACTAATGCTGGTTGTGTTGCATGAATGGGGGAGAGGAAAAGAGTTAAGGGTGGCTTGTTCTAAAGGGTTTGCGTAAAGGACGTGGAGGAGAGTTCTGCCCAAATCCTTTGCCGCCTTCTGAAGTCACCAATTGTCCTCCAGATTTATAGCTGTGACTTTATTCCTTAGGGGACACCAGGAAGAATTGCTTTATGGAGCAAATACAATATTGTATTGCCAGTTACAGAAGATTCATTTTTGATGATACTGTGCTTCAGTATAAATGATTAAAAAGGAAGCTAAACCTATCAAGCCTGTTGTCCTTTCAACAAAGGCTTGTTGCGAATGATTTAAAGGCCACAGGAAAATCATTTTAAAAATCACCCAAACTTTAAAAAGGCAACCCAGAATTTCCGTAAGGATTGCAAACAGTTGCTGCTTTTAGAGCAGGGACATACCACTTTTTGGGAGCTGAAAGCTACATTTGGTAAAAAAAATAGGTGGGAGCAAAATACCCTTTCCATCCATGATTGGGTTCCCAGATCTTAAGAAGCCATCATGGGACTTGTTTGATTTTTGGCTTAGCCTGTTTTTCAAACCTCTGATTATCAATTATGGGTTTGGGCTGAATATATTGGGAGAATCCAGCCAATAGTGATTTAAATAATAAACCATGATTAAATAAACCACAACTTAGTGTGATGAATGAATGATATCAATGGATTGGTAGTTTAATGTATCCCATCTCCCATTTCTTTTCTGTGTCTGTTTCCTCTTTATTTCCTGGTTCTTCTTCTGCTTTCTAGGTGGGCTTCCGAAAAGGTGATGGCCTCCCAGTGAGTCGCCTTGGCTCCCAAATCCAGCTGAAGTTGGTCTTCTGGGTGGTTTCCCTCTTTGTGGCTGTTCTGCTTCTGAGTACGATCATCGCCATGGGCATCCAGTACAGTAAAGGTACGTCGAGGCCAGCAGTGGGCTTCATCGCCTGCCGTGGACCTCATTCTCCCTTGCATCTCCTAGAATGAAAGAGACTTGGAAGGTGTCTTTCATTTGTGGGTTCCATTCAGATGTCAGCTGATCTCTGTGTTTGTGAAACGACTGCCAGTTGCAGAGATGGATGCTCCATTTCCATCCGCTCTCGCTCAGCGTTGTTGTTATTGATGACATAACATTAAGTGCACATTTGCAGTGCAGAAAAGGAGCGTTTCCGAGAGCAGTAAACAAGGAAAAGAAAGATGATGTGAACAGGGTATCTTACTTATGATCAATCTTCCTCCTTTTGCTCCCCATTGAGGCACTCATAACAAGCACTCTCCGCCTGCTGTGCTTCACGGCTCAGGAACAGGCCTTTTGAGCTTGCTGGAGACTAGCCTTGGTCAATGATTGGGAGTTTATGTGAGAAACACACTCACACCACTTTCAGTGAGATAATAACCTTCAAGAGATCAAGGATGAGTGAGTAATCCACACTCTGACAAGACAGTACGCATAGAATTCTTTGTTAGCCCCCTGGCTTTATTGGGTACAACATAGCCTAGTTCTGCTTAAGCTCTTTCACACACACATAGACACACACACACACACACACACACCTTTCACTCTCACATACTCACCAAACTCTCACCAGGAGCTGGGGGGGGGAGGAAACAAGCTGTGGCTTCAGATGTTTGTACAGATGTTGCTTCTCCCAACAAACTTCTGTCATGCCCTCTCTTCATAGCAACCCGCCTCCTTTCCATCTCAGCCGTGCCTTGCTGGTGGTCACTGTTGCTACTGAGCTAAGTAAGTCTTGCTCGATGTCCACTTTTCAGCTAGTGGCCAGTTTCCAGGCTTGTCTGGTTTCAGTATAGGTCTCTCCCTGGTCTTCAGGTGTCCAAGGTCACATTCCTTACATCAGTGTTCCTCAATCTTGGCAACTTTAAGACGTGTGGACTTCAACTCCCAGAATTCCCCAGCCAGCATGGCTGGCTGGGGAATTCTGGGAGTTGAAGTCCACACGTCTTAAAGTTGCCAAGGTTGAGGAGCACTGCCTTACATTGCTTTGTTCTTCGTTTGCTTTCTTGCTCTCTTCTTCCTAACACTTACTACAGGTTCCTTCCCTTGATACTTGCATAGCAAAGTGGCCAACAGGTATCACATTCATGCGCTCACTCACTCATTCACTGCTTTTCCTGAATACCGTATAAAGCACTGAATAATCCATTCAATAATCATGGAAGTGATTATAGATTATGTTGCAGTAAAGCTACTGTTTTGCTTTAATAATACAGAGATGGGGATTTTTCATCTAATGCAGTATTTCTCAAACCTGGCAACTTGAAGATGGGTGGACTCCAACTCCCAGAATTCCCCAGCCAGCGTGCCTTTCCACTTTTCTGTTATATTCTCATTACCCCAACTTTATCCCCAATTTTAAGATCAGATTTTACTTTTCTCACCACCTGTGTGTGTGTGTGTGTGTGTATGTATGTATGTATGTATGTATGTATCTATCTATCTATCTATCTATCTATCTATCTATCTATCTATCTATCTATCTATCTATCTAAATGCAGTTTGCAAAAAATAAAAAAAAATAAAAACACCAAATATTTTCAAGATAATCTCCAGACAACAAAGATGTCAACTCTTCAAGGTAGACGAGGTTTGGAAGCACAGACAACAAGAACTACAGGACCTCTACTTTGTTTGTTGTAGGATATAAGAGCAGAATCCTGGAAGCCAGACAGAGTTTCTCCCTCCCCCCTCAAGAATAGGATTTTGCAAATATGTAGTCCAATTTTGCCTTTCGGTGTGGCCTAGCTTTTATGTGTAGTCTTTATAACCCCGTTCATTCATTCTAGACGTAGTCTCACAGCAGCCACTCCTCACCCATTCGGTGAAGTGTGTCTTTCCATTATTGTCTATTTTTAAAAGGCTTTCCAATCGTTCGGCACACATTTCCTAAGAAACGCGCCACAACATCTGCTTTTCCACAATGATTCTGCTTTTCCACAATGATGTGCCTCCGTCCATTGAGAAGAGATAATAGCAGTTACAAGCATATCAATAGAGAGATGTGAAGCAAACCGTTAGTTGGCCCCAGCATTTGTCTGAAATACTGCAGCCTGTAAAGAATTAAAAATGAACAATGATTAGAAGGAGCAATGGTGATGTCCTTCGAGCAAAGCAGATTGTAAATTAAATGAGCAAGCAGAAGTTCTTACGGGTCAGTAGACTCGAAATAAAATACTTTAAGACCCCAACAAACAATAGCCTAGCTGATTGAGGACTAATGTTTGAAGACAAATATGTTCTTACGGTAGTAGTCTCTGAACATGTTCAAAGAGATCTTGAAATGCAAATTGTGTTTTCATGAGTTTCTAGCTTCCCAAAATAAAATTCACAGCTGATAGTTTCACAAAAATGTTTTGGAAGCTTTGAGCACTGAGGATGCATTCCAAAATAAACCTGATAAGAGCACAATAGACAACAACAGAGACACAACACCACATGTAACATTAGAATGACATAACAGTAATGCATGCATTTTAGCATTTTACATATGCCTCTATAATTACAGCTAGAAAGTAACTTACGTTGATATACAAAATTCTCTAGTTTTTAGATATAAACTACATTAGACTAGTGTGCATCTAACAATGTTTTAACCAATTAAAATGACTGTAGTAGAAATGAAATCAATATTTGGCTAGGGACCACCCCTATCTGCATCCAGAGTGTGAGAAGTTGCTCCTAATTTTGCAACTTAAAATCTGACACTGGATTTTTTTTCCTTGGCTGAAATTGTTTTGCTGAACTCAGAATGATTCATGATGTGAATAAAATTTGGTTCAGTTTAGTCAGAAGTCAAAGAAAAATGCTGTTCCAGGCACCGCTATGATCTCCTTTTGTAAAACACTTTCTGAAAATGAACACGTGATTATCTGGAAACGTTTCTTCCTCACAGGCATTAAAATGAAATGTTTCATCCGCCTTTTTTAGTACCTGAAATAAAAAATTGAATTAATACTAGGCAGTCAATGGAACCTTAAAGCCACACTGTGTCCCTTCAGTTGCAAAGGCTTCTAATACCTATTAGTTTCCAATATTTTTCAACATGTTTCAATTATGTTCAGTAATTGCAAGGCTGTAAGGAAGACATCTGTAATATTAGCATAAACATTTCTCCAGAGCAACCTGTTTAGTTTTAGAGCAATTTTGAACCATTATCAGCCAGATCATACCTGCTCATGGAGGTTCTATTACATTTTCCCTAAAGCACTATCTCCCTTACGTTCATTACATGCCCTGTCATAGGACAAAGGAACAAACCAGCAGACACCCTCCACCCCTCCACTTGGGATCACCTTGAAGCCTCCGTGGCATCCCATGGTGGAGGCACTGGCCAAGCTCCCAACAGAGAAATGAAGACACAGTGGGTGCGTGGAAGCACCATTTCTTTGTGGAGGGTGTCTGCTGGTTTGTTCCTTTGTCCCATTACATGCACACTCCCCTTTCTTCCCAGCTGTTGTTTCACCTGGAATTGCCCACGGACAATGACTTAGCAGAGGAGGCTGCAAATCCAGAGAATTGTTCTGCGCCATGCATTGTGCAGCAAACCAGATATGCACGCCGTCCCTAAAGCTGCAGCGGTGAATTAATGGGGAGCGAGAGGTCTCCCTCATTTTGTGGGGGCTGCAACCTTATATGACAGTAGAGAGCCCCCCTCCCCAATGTTTCAGTTACTCTCCTGGAGTCCGAGGGCATGCATAATAACATCCCCTCCCTTTGCTCCTGATATTTATAATAAGTGCTTTAAATTCAGGTCTTTGAATTGTCCTTCTAGCAGCTCTTCATAAAGGGTGTGTGTGTGTGCTATTTTACAGGATGCCTACGCTAAGTTTTAAGCTTTTTAGGAATCCTCCAAAGGTTCCTCCTCTATGTGTTTGAGAAGATGGTAATAAAGAGGCATGAAATAGGATAAGTTTTAAGTTTCCCTTTGAGAGTTGCCTTTGGTTTCATCAACTGCTTATAGGTATCTTAAAAGCTAGCCATGGTTAATTTTTTACTTAGCCCAGCAGCCCAATTCTCACTGAGAAGGCTCTCTTGAGTTCTCCCCAGCAAATTACTCTCCCACTTTTCATAGAAAAATGCACTTATCCTGTTTTATTACTAACTGTAGTTGCTAGCCTTCCCTTTCATAGAAAGTACCCTACCTCCTCCATCAATGTCTGCCTTTCTGCTTACAAAAATCCCTGAAGCATTTATTGTAAATTGTTTTATGTCTCCACAGAAAGCCAGAGCAATTGCTGGTTTTTAGAAGCGTATGCTGCGATGGGGCTTTGCTTCTCCTCCTTTCTCCAAGAAGCAGACAAGACAATTCCTAGTAATTAATGAATCAAAAAATTTAGCCGATTCTCTGCAGCCCGGGGTAACCGGGTGAATAAGCAGTCTGCATTTCTTTTAGTGCTAAAAGTTTATCCATGGGTTGTCTGTTAACATTTTATACTAGTTACTTGTTTAGATTATACTCAAGGTGGCGTCATTCTCAGTTGTTGGCATTTGCATTATGATCCTTTGTTCATCTTGAGGTTCCGGCTCTTGTCTGAGCTCTGTGCCTGCCTCTTGAGACGCCGACAGGTTTGATTGTGGTCAGTTAGGTGTTGGTGAAAAAGCGGTTTCTTGGTTTACAAAGGTTCGGTCTCCCCTTGGGGATTTTCTACTTGTTTAAGAGCTGCAAATGGATTGGCAAACTTGGTTTAAAATGGTGGGAGGCCAGAAGTGGTCCCCTCTCTTTAGTTTGAGGACTCTTTATTTCCAAATGCTCAGAAATCTGCCTCATCGCATCCAAAGGTGTTTCTATTTGCTCCATCCATTTGTAAATGGTGCCCCAGGAGACTCTGCTGATTTCTACCAATTCTTCTATGGCATCTTGATAGAAAAGATCAGCACTGGTCCCTGGGGTTGATGCTGCAATGAATCAAAGGATCCAAATTCATTATGGTTGACAATTATCATATTTCCTTGTCGTCCTCTGTGGCCAGGTGGGCATCCCCATGTCAAGGTCATCCCAGCATTTTGTCGGGACTGAGAAGTCTACTGAAATTGCGAACAGCATGATTACTCACCCTTTGCATCCTCCACCATTAAATATTATGACCCTCTTATGGCCAGTCTTCCCTTGGCCCCCATTGAGGCACACATAACCAGCTCTCCCCACCTGCTGTGCTTCACAGCTCAGGAACAGCTTGCAGAAGGCCTTTTGAGCTTCCTGGAGACTAGTCTTGGTCAACGGTAGGGAGTTTTTGTGGGGAACACACTCACACAATGTTCAGTAAAGGACAGAAGGAAGAGCCACTGCCAAGACAGTGGTCAGTTAAAAGGGGCCGGAGCCTGGGTCAAGGAAGTAACTTGAGAAGACATCTCAGACAAGCCCCTCCCTAGTTCACACGAAGATAAAGGGAGGGACTTCCAAGATTCTGTTGTTATAGCTGTTCCAATAAAAGTAGTTTTAGTTCTATATGGCCTTGCTTTCTTAGTCTGGTCTACCTTGTAGGGCTGACAATGTGTGGGTATATGGCTGCACTCATTTGAAGTAAATCATAATGTGGTTTCTTCAATTTTGGCATAGCAGGGTGTGGAAATCCTGCCAGTTACTCTTGATCTGGTAAACCATAATCCCTGTGTGTGTTCCTTCCAGATCCCTCACATACAACTTGCCTTACCGAAGCATGCATCATTGTAGCTGGTAAAATCTTGGAAGCTCTGGACCAAGACGTCAAGCCCTGTGATGATTTTTACCAGTACGCTTGTGGGGGATGGATCAAGCGGAACCCACTGCCAGATGGGCGCTCCAAGTGGAGTACCTTCAACAGTATTTGGGACCAAAACCAGGCCATCATGAAACACCTGTTGGGTAAGTTGTGGCTGCTCACAGATGGGCATCAGAGTACACTTCTCCCTTGAGCAAAAGAAGCAGGTTCTGAGTCTGGGCTGCTAAAGAAGCTGGAGATACATGATGGTGTTTGACATCTCAGAGCCAGGGCATTGGGGAAAAAAGAGGGGTCTCATGTTGGAGGCATCATTTTGTCTACTCTTGTGGGAAAGAACGTGGAGAATAACACTGCAGCTTTCTCCTTGAAGGGTGAGAAGTGGAAGGTAGATTTAGACTGAGGAAAACGTGGACGTTGAGTCTTATATATTAAGGGCTTTTCATGGTCAGTAAAGTTGATCAGTTGCCTTGGTTGGCTGCTAATCTGCTTGCAACTAAACATAGCCTTAGAAGGCAGCATTCCTTTCATTCGGGGATTCCGAGCCTGTGATTGGAGCTGTCCAGCACCAACCCTTTCTTCACCACCATGTGCTCCTCTCTCCAGAAAATGCCACTTTCAACTCCAGCAGTGAGGCTGAAAGGAAGACGCAGCGCTATTACTTATCCTGCCTCAGAGAACAGAAGATTGAGGAACTGGGGTCCCAGCCACTGATTGATCTGATTGAGAAGGTGAGTCTGGCCCAAGGTGAATTGGGCATAGGAAGTGTTGCTGTGAAGGCTGGAGGGTTTTGATGCAGAAAGGAGGGCCAATCAATTCTTGTTCCTTATTGCCTGTGTTCACATCACATGCTTAATTAAGTCAATCAGGGATCTAGTGACTTCATTCTCATAACAGTAACTCAGCTTGGTTAGTCTTCACTTTCTTTTGTTTTCTTCTGTTTTAGTATACTGCATGAAGCCAGACCATTTGGTTAGTTTAGGATTCAGTATTCTGTGTAGATCCAGAAATAAATGAATTCAGTCATCAAATTAAGTGGCTTGTGTGAATTCAACCAGAGAATGGAAAAAGCACAAATGTGGTCTTGTCCTCAACAGAAAAAATATACTCTCAGGACCTCGGAGAGTTCAATTTCAGAGATTACAGGCTGGGTTACTCCTCAAGTAGACAGTTGTGGGCCCTGCAGCTATTTGTGTCCAACAACCATCTTAAGAAGGGTGCTGAGGCTGGGTAACCCCTCAACTTTACCGTTGCTTAAGACTGACCCATAGATCACGTTTAGATTTCCATATGGTTGAGAAACTGGTGCTAATGGATTGATCACCTTCTGGGTCTAGCCATTCAGAGAATGAGAGGCCATTTCCTCAAGTAGGTCAGCACAGAATTGGGCAGGTTGAGGGGATTTCTTGGTGTCAAAAGGTTCTTTTAAATCCCACTAAACCCCCTGCCCTGGGTCTTCTGATTAGGAGAAAGAAGAAGAAAAATCACGCTGTGAAAATCTGAGGTAGACAGATTTTTCTCAGGAGGGCCTATTGCTCACAGTAGGCTGCTGAAGAATACAGCTTCCCTTGTTTGACACTGGACACTAAAAAACCCCCAACCCTATATTATTTCAACTTATTCTCAGGGTTTATTTTATTGCAAGCAGGAAATATATGAAAGTAGGTAGACATGAGTACAATAAAGCACTGTTCATAAAAGGAGCTTGCTTAGGAATAGTTACGACATGTTTTGAATAATAAAAGCATTTTGCTCCCACTTCTCCTGAGAAGAATCAGACTTCTACCCAAGGCCAGGCAGTTGAAGTTTTATTAATTCACATAATCAAGGCAGATATGGCTGAAATCTGGATAAAACTGCTCCAATGCTGTACAACCTGTGGAGGGCAAACCCATCCTTAATCAGATCCAACAAGCAAGGAGATGACTGGACTGAACCCTTGTATCTAAACGAGCAACAATAGCCATGTTAGAGCCAGATTGTCCATCGAACATTAATCAAGGACATCTTCATATCTGAGTGATTTGATCATATTGAAAGTTAGAAAAAGCAGGTTGGCTAGCAACAGGATGATCAGAGGTTCGTCTTACTTACTTCAAGGACAATTCTGGGATCGTACTCCCAATTTTGGGCATCTGAGAAAAGTCAGCAAAAATCTGCAGGAAGAGTGGATCGTGCTAAGAGGTAGGATAGTGTCGAAATAGCTGTCTTGAGGATCTCAACATTTCTTGAACCTGAGTGGGTTCTTGCATTTTAAGATTCCAGGATATGAAATTGTGAGCAAACACTAATGAAAACTTAGATGCCAAGTAGGATGCGGAGTAGGATTCCTGCTGCTCTGAGAGGACCGAAAATATCTCAGGTTTCCATGCATGACTTCACTTCTGGTTGCAATGGATTTTTTTTTAAAAGGCAATGTCTATTCTATGATTCTAAAAGTTTCAACCTGCTTCCCCCTCAGATTGGAGGTTGGAACATCACTGGCTCCTGGAACCAGACCAACTTCATGGACATTTTGAAACTGGTCTCAGCAACATATCGAGCTTCTCCTTTCTTCACTGTTTTTGTGGGACCTGATTCTAAAAGCTCCAATAGCAACATCATCCAGGTAACCTTTTCCCTGTTCTCCCAGCTGTTCCAACAGCAAGTGTGCCTAACTCAGAATAGTTCTCACCACCCTCAGCCTGATCTCATCAGGCTTGCTGTGAGTAGACTATAGCAAATCCTGGATCAAAAATGGTTCAGTGGAGATATATCAGAGGTTATCTGAGAAGGTATCTGGTCAAAGAAGTAGAAAAGAAACAAAAGGAATGCAGGAAGGAGCTGAGATGCAAAAGAGGGTAGACAATTGTTTGCTTGTACTGACAATTGAGGAGAACTGGAAGCATTTGGGCTTCCATGCTCCGTTCCCCTCAGTTCTCTGGCTCATTTTGGCAGGGGGGGGGGAGAAACTTTCACTCCAAGGATGTCAGGTTCAGCCTGCACCGCACGCCTAGGAACTTGCCCAGCCGCGCTTTAGTCAATTTCACCGCTCGAGCGCTAGCGCAGAAAGAGGAAAGGCGAAACCGCAAGCTGATGAATGGGCCCCCTGGCGCCACTTCACTAATCTGGAGCGGATGCGTTGTGTTAACGCCAGAGGGCTGCGGGCGCTTTGGACAAAGGAGAGATCAGCGCGCGAGGGGATGCTCCCGGCTGGGCGCGCGACAGAAGCCCCAACGAAGGCAACGACCACGCCACGGGCAACAACAATCAAAGAAACAAGAGAACTGGGCTGAACCTGCCATTCCAGCAGAAGGGGGGGATTACAGGGGCAATCTGCAATCTAATTTGTAATATGTAACCTAGCAACGGGGCCCGCGGGGGGGATTGAGACAACTATAAAGGAGTAATGTAAATGTACCAAGCCAGTCCTGGCTTTGCTTGTGACTGCTATGTTACACATGAGTAAACCTCTTTTGTGAACCACGGGAGTTTCTCTGTCGAACGGGGCAAACCTTACAAAGGATACAGAGAAACACTGAAATGGAAATCAAGCAGTGATGAACTTTCAGGCTGAATGGCCATGATCTAATCTTCTGTTGTCCTGACAGTTGACCAGGAGCTATAGATGGCATCTTCAAAGGCAGAGTGAGCTGCTTTGTAGTATACCCCCAATAGCTCCAACACTACTGAAGAGGGACTGATTGGGCTCCTGTATTTGAACCTGGCAAACTGATCTCTGATTGGTCCATGTCATGGGAGTCCAAGAAAGCTGGTTTCTGATTGGTCCTTCATCTAGGTAGACCTCCAATTGGTCTATTTTGGAGAATTCCAAGAGAGATGGTTCCTGATTGGCCTGTTTTTGAGCCAGGATCCTGCTAGGTGTTCTTTCTGGTGAACCTGCTGCAGATTCTTTTTGATTAGTTAAGGGTGTTTAATCTTGGTCTTGCATAAAGCGGGATCCATGCTTTGTTGATTTTCAAACTGTCCTCCTTTCTGTTGAAGTTGTTGGAATGTTCATGGAATAGTCATACAGGTAGTCCTCAACTTACGATCACAATTGGGACCAGAACTTCTGTTGCTAAGCAATGCAGTTGTTAAGTGAGTTGTGCCCGATTTTACAACCTTTTTGCCATGGTCGTTAAGCAAATCATGCAGCCATTAAGAAATCTGATTTCCCCCATTTGCTTGTTGGAAGCCCCCTGGGAAGGCCACAAATGGCAATCACGTGACCCTGGGACACTGCAACCATTGTAAATACATGCTGGTTGCCAAGTGCCCGAATTTTGATCATGTGACTGCAGGGGTGGAGGCAGGCCATAGAATCATGGTGGTGTCAGGCATGCGGTGATATGGCAGGAGACAGGGAGTGGGCTGCCCTCAGGACCACAGAATCATTGTTTTATAATAGTTCCACATTCCAGCTCCTTAATCTTAGCCACGATGCCCTGTCAGCAGACCTTCAGCAGCCCTGGCTTCCGGCTGCTGCTACTGAATGCCAGGTCAGTGTGTAATCAGTCCTCCCTCATTCATGATTTAATCATTGATGAGAGGGCCAACCTGGCATGTATTACTGAGATCTGGCTGGATCCAGAAGGGGCGATTGCCCTTTCTGAAATATGCCCAGCTGGGTTTCAAATGTGGCATCAGCTGAGACTCCAGGGCAGGGGTGGAGGTGTGGCGATTGTCATCCAGGAATACTTTACAGCTTTCAGGGGCACTGCACCACAGATCACCGGGTGTGAGACCCTGTTCATTAAGTTGGGCTCTAGGGATCAGTTGGGACTGCTGCTGTTGTACCGGCCTCCCTGCTGCGCAGCAACCTCCCTGCCTGAGCTCCTGGACTCCATTTCTGGGTTGGCAGCAGAGTTCCCCAGACTTACGGTCTTGGGGGACTTCAATCTACCTTCCCTAGGAATAGGGTCTGAGGTGGCTTGGGAGTTCATGGCCACCATGACAGTCATGGGCCTATTCCAGTTCATCCAGAGCCTGACACAGGACAGTAGTCACACTCCGGATCTGGTGTTCCTGTCGAAGCAGTAGATATGTGATCTGAACTTGGGGGGGCTCTTGGTGACTCCCTTGTCATGGTCAGATCACGCCCTGATTACCATGGGGTGCTCTAGTGCCACTATCCACTGCAGGGAGGCTGGACCCATTAGATCGGTCTGCTCCGGTGACTAACGGACCCAGATTGGCTTCAGAGGGAGCTGGGGGTTGTTCCTGTTAATCTGCTGCATGCTCCATCCAAAGCCCTGGTTGCTGCTTGGAATAAGGGGGCAGCTGAGGCACTGGATTGAATTGCACCTATGCAACCTCTCCCCTCTCAGGGATCCCGCCATTCCCCATGGTTTATGGAAGAACTGAGGGAGATGAAATGAGATAAGAGACTCTAGAGCATCGCTGGCACTCAACCAAGGATGAACTCAACCAAACACGGGTTAGAGCTGCTGTTAAGGCCTACTTTGTGGTGATAAGGGCAGCAAAGTGGCAGTACTTCTCCACTCTTATTGCTTCCACAGATTGCTGCCCGCACCACTATTTTGGGTGGCATGAGCCCTCTTGGGTAAAGGAGGTCCAGGGAACCTTTTGGAGGGGTGTGTGGAGGAATTTGCTCAGCATCTGTCAGACAAAATCACTTGGATTTGCTCGCAGTTGGGCACTGGTCTTCTGGCTGGTCCAGAGGAGATGCCTGGGGTGGAGTCTTGCCCAGTTATCTGGGAACAGTTTGAACCTGTTGGACCTGAGGAAGTGGACAGGGTCCTTAGGACTTTGAGCTCAGATCCATGCCCTTCCTGGCTTGTGAAAGTGGCCTGGGGGTGTCGTGTGAGTGGGTTCTAGTGGTAGTTAATTCTTCTTTGAGTGAGGGTGTTGTTCCTTTATCTCTTAAAGAGGACCTGGTTAGCCCCCTTCTCAAGAAGCCATCGTTAGGTCCCACTATACTGGACAATTTTTGACCAGTATCTAAGCTCCCTTTTTTGGGGAAGGTGGTTGAGAAAGTGGATGCACAACAACTCCAGAAGACCTTGGATGAAGCAGATTATCTGGATCCTTTTCAGTCAGGATTCAGACCCAGGTATGGGACGGAAACGGCATTGGTCGCACTTCTGGATGATCTCTGGCTTGGACGGGATGGGGGTTGTGCATCCATCCTTGCCCTACTTGACTTCTCGGTGACTTTCAATACCATCGACCATGGTGTCCTCCTGGGGTAGGCAGCACAGTGTTGTGCTGGTTCGCCTCCTTTCTTCGGGGTCGATTCCAGTCAGTGATGATTGGGGAGGAGAAGTCCTGCCCTTGGCCCTATGGTGTGAGGTGCTGTAGGGTTTGGTGCTCTCTCTTCTCCTTTTTACCATCTACATGGGGCTGCTGGGTGAGCTCATCCATTGCCATGGGGTGAGGTATCATCAGTATGCTGATGATACCCAATTATATATATCTGCCCCTGTCGAATTAAGTGATGCTGTGAATGTCTTATCTCAGTGCCTGGAGACTGTGAGGGTCTGGACAGGGAACAACAGGCTTCAGCTGAACCCTGGCAAGACTGAGTGGCTGTGGGTTTTGGGACCTTCTGGTTCCAGGACTATGCCATCTTTGGTGCTAGATGGAGTTGTACTGCCCCAGACAGACCCAGTGTGCAATCTGGGAGCCCTCCTAGACTCACAACTCCTGTTCAAAGAGCAGGTGGCAGTCGTGGCTAGGAGGGCCTTTGCACAGCTTTGGGTTGTACGCCATTTGAGCCCATTCCTAGATTGGAAGGCTCTGCTCACAGTCGTTCATGCCCTAATCACCTCCAGATTGGACTATTGTAATATGCTGTACATGGGACTGCCCTTGAAGAGTATCCCAAAGCTTCAGCTGGCACAGAATGCAGTGGCACAGGTAGTATGCGTGCTTTTAGGATAGCACATGCCACACCTCTGCTCCGTGAGCTGCATTGGTTGCCAGTTTGCTTCCGGGTCCAATTCAAGGTGCTGGTTTTAACCTTTAAAGTCCTTCATGGCATGGGACTAGGTTATCTGAGGGACCATCTCTCCCCGATTACATCAGCCTGCCACATTAGATCTGGCAGAGGGGGCATGCTGTGGATACCATCTGCCAAGGATTTACATTTGGTAAGTTCCATGCAGCAGGCCTTCTCTGCTGTGGTGCCCACCTTATGGAACGTTCTCCTCCTGAAATTAGGTTAACTCCACCCCTCCTGATGTTCTGGAAGTCCCTCAAGACCTGGTTATGTCACCAGGCCTGCGGGTCCCAGGGAACCAGAGACGTGTCTCAACGGCTCCACTATTGAGGTGGATATATTCATTCTCTCTCTGCCTGGGGTTTGTATATTTTTAATTTTAATTAACTTCTCTTTTTAATGTTGACTTTTTATACCTTTTAAATGCTTGTTTTTATGTATATATTGTTTTTTGTTTGATTGTTGTACACTGCCCAGAGTCACTTCTTGTGAGATGGGTGGCTATATAAATTTGATTAATAAATAAATAAACATTTATGGAAATCAATGGCCTCTCTATGTAGTTGCACACAGTAGTTTGACATGGTTGCCAGTACGTGTGTCTTCGAATTGGACCTTGGAACATCAGGACAACAGAAAACTAGACCTTAGCCATTCGCTCATCACTGCTTGATTGATGCCAGCCATGAAAGCCTACACCAGGATATTGAAATGCAAAACTAAAATGTTGTACTCTTTGCATTCTCAGCATGGTTGAGTGAAGAGAGATGCCTGCAGAGAAAAAGGTACAGAAGCAAACAAGAGTGGTTGCTTGGAAGCTGAGTTGTATGTGGATAATATTGTGGTAGAACTTTTGACTTTCAAATACTGAAAGTTCTTAGGCAATCTTTCAAAGCCTTCTAGATGTGTCAGACTACAGTTCACGGCCATTCCTGCTAGGGAAGGTGCGGGTTGGGCCAACACATTTTAAGGATGCTAAATAGAAAAAGACTGCTCTTGTTCTCACTAAGATTGTGAACTCAGCCCAGGCAGAAAACTCTTCCGTGCTGCCTTAGATTTTAATCCAAGAAAGAAGACAGTCTCCATTTGTATGCAAAATATAACACAGGGGAATATTCAGGTCTCATGAGCTTCCACCAACAGTGGCAAGTGCTGCAACGCGGAAACACGTTTCCTGTCTCAGTGAGAACCAGGTCAGGAGCTCTGAAATAGTTCTGGAGTCATCGATTCATTTTGAAGTCCAAAATACCACTTCCTTTTATAGATGCACTTGAATGGAAAGGCAGTCATAGCCACAGGACGTTTTTTTTCTGGCTAGCTTATAGAGGAATACAAGGGCAGAATGGGCTGGACTCTCTGACTTCTGGACTGAACCTGTTCTTTTTTGTGTATGGCAGGTGGATCAGTCTGGCTTATTCTTACCCTCGCGGGATTACTACTTGAACAAGACAGCCAACAAGAAGGTAAGGAGAGCCCAACTCACTTGATAACGCCAGCACGCCATGAGCAGATTCAAGTGGGGGTTGTTTGCTAAAAAAACGATGACTAATGCACACCTGCTAATCTAAATTCTATGCTTCCAATGAGTTCACTGGAGTTTACTGAGCACATAATAACTTTTATTACACACTTTTGGATCATCCTGGTTCTTCTAGACCAGTGTTTCTCAGTCTCAGCAACTTTTAAGATGGGTGGACTTCAACTACCAGAATTCCCCACCCAGCACGCTGGCTGGAGAATTCTGGGAGTTGAAGCCCACACATCTTAAAATTGCCAAGTTTGAAAACACTAGTCTAGACAGAGCAGTGAAGGCACCGAAGCTGGAAAAATTGGGTATCTTATCTAGCCATTCTTTTGATTGTGGAGATTTCAGTAGTTTTTATTCTCATTCCTTGGCAGGGCTTTTGACTGTTCGGAAAAGATCATTTTTGTTGTCCAATTAAATACCAGTCAAATATTGGCTGAATTTCTACAATGCACTGAATCCTGATTTGATTAATCATGGTTGATTAAATCAGCTACAACTAGCTGCGTATACTCTGTGCATTAAATAATAAGCTGTGGTTTGCAAATCCACAATGCTTGGGTTCCTGCTAAAGCCACAGCCAAGCAAGCTGTACTGTGGCTGAGCACGAATTGCCCAAATCTTGTTAAAATGTTAATATCATTAGTTCTTTCAACAGCAACAATTTGCCTAGGCATGATCCATCTCCCAGGAGAGATTTATAGAGCAACACATGGACAGAGCACTCCTGGTTCCTGCAGTGAGCAAGACAAGAGCATAAGCAGATCTAAATAATTAACTTTTGCATTCCTCTTAAAGATGCCTGTAGTTTTAAGAAGCAGGAACTATTTTTTGCTACTTTGGATTCTGTCATCGTACTTAAATTTTCTCCTGATTGCTAAATAACTGGGTTAAGCAGTCCTTCCTCCTGTGCTTGTAAACAAATGAAATTAAAACCTTTAATACGTGGAAAGCAGCCTTTCAGGCTTCAGAGAATATTTGTCCAAGATCAACTGTATTATTAGTAACAGTATTATTTTAGGGTTTTATATAGTAGTCATTATGTAAATACCATTTGACAGCGAACAAGCTTGACAGTCTTCTACCCCATGAGGTTTACAAACAAAAGATAGAAATGGATACAACTGTGGAATGGAAAGGAAGGAAATTGAAGCAGGAGATCAACTGGAAGAATAGGGTTACAGTAACTGGGCTTCAAAGGTATGGACAACCACTAGATGGCAACAAAGGGGATTAGACATCTCTAACTCCTGGCTGCTATCTAATGATCTTAAGAGATTTTCACTGTCCTTTCTCAATGTGCAACTATTTCAATTGCAGGCATACTATAACAAAATCTAATCCGTTAACAGACTATTATGGCAAGTTTAGATACTGGAAACTGGAACTGTCTCAGCCTTCCCTAATTTCACCTCTTCCAGATATTTCAACCAAAGTCATGTTAGCTAGGAAGTTCAGGAGCAGCAGTCCATGCACATTACAGGTAGTCCTCGACTTACGACCATTCATTTTACTGACCTTTCGAAGTTATGACAGTGCTGAAAAAAGTGACTTGTGACCAGTCCTCACACTTACGACCGTCGCAGCATCCCTGCTGTCACATGATCATAATTCAGGCACTTGACAACCGACATGTACTTACAACAGTAGCAGCATCCTGGGGTCATGTGATCTCCATTTGCGACCTTCCCAGGGAGCTTCCAACAAGCAAAGTCAAGGGGAAGCCAAATTCGCTTAACAACTGTGTGATTCAACTAACAACCACAGCAAAAGAGGTCGTAAAATCAGGCACAACTCACTTATGGACTGCATCAGCAATGGAAGCTTTGGTCCCAATTGTGGTCGCAAGTCGAGGACTACCTGTAGTAATGTGCTAGGTTGGAGAAAGTTGCGTGAGATAATTAATCTCATTTATCCACATGACATGACCTTTGGAGGTGTTAAAACAACTCCATTGATTTGAGTGTGCTTCTGAGCAGAGTGCTTGATTCAGGCTTAATAACTTTTTTTAAAGACAGCCAGTTTGATATAGTGGTTGAAGGACCAGGCTAGAAACCAGGAAATTGTGAGGTCTAGTCCTGCCTCAGTCACAAATCTAGCTGGGTGACCTTGCACCAGCCCCGTCTCTCAGCCCTAGGAAGAAGGAGGCAAGGGCAAACTGTTTCTGAAATTGTTGCCAAGAAAAGTGCAGGGACTTTTCCATGTAGTTGCCAGGAGTCAAGACTGACTCAAAGGCACAACCCCCCCCGCCAAATAATTATTTTTCCTAGGGTGATATCTATAGGGATCCTTCAGACCTGTGAAAATGTTGAGATCATCTTTACAAGCCTTTTTGCTAGAGCCTATGTTTTTAGAGGCAAAGTGGGTATGGAATCTGAAAAGCAGGGTTTTTTTTTCTGCTTATAAAATACTCTCTGTTCTAGCTTGCTTGGCATCAAATGGTTTATTTTAGGCACCAGGTCTTTGTAACCTGGGAATTTAATTGGACAGCCATGGTGAAGTTGTTCTTATCCTATGGAATTTGACGGCACTTGATTTTATGCTTCCTTCTGCTGTTTTTACCATTTTTTTAAAGTGTCATGCCTTTTTATTAACTTGAATTTTGTGACAGTTATTTGTGAACTGCCTTGCAAACCTATCCAGTCTATCCATTTGGGGTATGCAGCCCCTTCCACCCAGGACTTCTCCCTTCAGCCCACCTCTGGGAAAAGAGAAGGCAATATTTTGTACAGTATTTTGGGTCTCCCTGCCCCAAATCCAGAGTCACATAATTTAACAAAGCAGTCTTGAAACACAAGAAATAGCTATAAAATAGCACAGTGTTGCAGGTGAAGAAGGTTTCAGTGAGAAATTCCCCTATAAAACTGATGAAGCTAAATCTGTAGATATAAAAAGCATTTTATTGGGAAAAGAGAAGTATAAGGCTGGCAACAGAGAGAAGTCCAGACCGAATCAATACAGCCAGCTGAGCTAAACGGATTGCCTTCTTGAATTGCAGCACATATTCATTGCGGAGAGGATGGTAGAGAGGGAACATCTGGGCTTCCTGTTTGGATGCTCACAAGCAGAAGGCCCAGATGTTCTCTCCATCATCCTTTCTGCAGTGGATGTTCACAAGCAGACTCTCTTTTTCTTTCTTTCTTGTTCTTTGCTTTTACTCTGGTTCTTCACTGTCACTGTCAGAACTGGAATCCTAAACTAAATTCTATAGCTTCTCTGATTCTATTGGAAATTGGACCACAATAGATCCATGTCTCATTTCCATCCCCACGATTGCCTAACCTTGACTAAAAGCAGTGGGAAATGCATACATACATACATACTTCCTGGATGTATCTTAAGAGTTTGCACATCCAATTTCAATATTCCTTTTGATCATTTTTTAACTTCTTTCTTCCCACTTGGCCTTTCTCACTAAACTCCAGAACGTAGCCCACTGCCCACCAGCCCATTCTTACCCCACACTCAAGAGGAGCAGAAGGCAGGGTAATTGTTCTGGAATTACTCATGTTCTTGGTGCTCCATGGCAGGTGTTGACTGCATATCTGGAGTACATGGTGGAGCTGGCGATGCTGTTGGGCGGAACCAGAAGCTCAGCAGAAGAACAGATGTGGCAGGTGCTGCTTCTGGAGACTCAGTTGGCTAACCTCACCGTCCCCCAAGATGAACGGCGGGATGATGAGAAGATTTACCATAAGATGACCATTGCTGAGTTGCAGGTGGGGCCTGTCTGGAGAAGGGCAGGAGGGGGGAGCTGGTGGAGGGGGGTTGAGTCAGCCGTTAACTTAGGCCTAAATGCAACTGAACAGGAAGGAAATGGGGTTCACTGGAAACAGAGGACATATACCTGAGAAAACTTAATTTGATTGCTTAAGGGCTATCCCCTAAGATGGGAGAAATCGTGTTTTTTAGTCATGGGGCTTCACTGTTACTTTTTATCCTAGATCAAGGCCCTAGGGGACCAAGCTGTTGAGGCATTATCACTGGAGGGCTGAAGGTTTCAGCCCTATATTTGTGGGAGTGGGGTGGGGGAAAGAGGTGTTAGGCTTTAAGGAAAAATGGTTCTATAAGCTGTAACCCTTCAAACACCCCAAATGTATCTGTGTTCCCCTTCATTTCCCCAACTCCAAACACACAAAAAGGACTGGACATTCAATTCTCACCTACTGTGGATGGTCTCTGGACACATGGAGATAAGTGCTGGGGGACGTACATAAGCCATGTTTGGTAGATTGCCCCTAATTCTCTAAAGTGAGGATAAGTAACATATAAGTGGCCTTCACAGAATATACTTAAGCTGGTCACTGAATTAAGACACACTCTATCCCTTACATCAGCTTTCCCCTCTTAATTTTGGGTGGGAAGAAGGTGTCTTCTTTAAAATGTTTGAAGAAGACTGTCTCCAAGGTGGTCTCCAAAGCATCAACATTCATAGCCTGGACTTACATGGTGTGCTTAGTCAGTATTAGTTTTAACCTTGGTTATTTTGTGTGTGTGTGGCTTTGCCTATAGAGGAAACACAGCCCTTTGGTTAGTTTAGGATTCAATGTATTGTTGAGCCTGGTGAAAAAAATCAGTACAGATTAACTGTGTTGGGCAAACCCATCCAGAGAGAAGCAGTAGGCAACACGTAGGACTCTAGAGGTTGCTGAAGGACCACTCCCAGGATCCTTCACTATTAGCCATGCTTCCTAGGGATGCTGGGAGTTGTAGTTCAGCAGCTTCTGGCATTGTCTGCTTCTGCTCTGGAGGAACCCCAGCCATCCATTCTGGGCTATGCGCGAGCAACATCTGCAAAGAAACACCTAACTGGGCTCGGCACAGGACCATGACATTTTTATACATTGCCATCCTTGAATTTAATGTACGCAAAGATGTAATCCAAGGAGCTTCCAACTTAACTTCAAGCAATGGGGAAACAAAAGGAGGGAAGGGAAGGTCAGTCTAACCAAGCATGTAATAAATGCATTGAAATTGCACACATTTTAGGTTTTGATTCAGTTGAGTATGGAGGCTGTGGACTTCAGCTGGATACCAGATGGGGAAAATGAGTTGTTGGTCCTGTGGAGGAGTTTTGGGGAAAGAGCTCCAAGCTGAAATGGCAGATTTTCTGGGTTGAAAACATTGTTTTCCAGTATCCCCCCCACCTTCAGTAGCATCCTATGCACACCCATTTCTCTTTCCCCCTTCTCCTGCTTCTTGCAACCTCGTTAACTAGGAATCACTGGGCTCTTGTTGCATAAACCCAGGCAGCACCTCTTGATTAGGATTGCATTCATGCTGCCAGTCACTCTGAATGTCAGCAGCCCAGAAGCTTTGCTGATCTGCATGCCAGTCAGTGGCTGGGCTGCCTGAAGGCGCAGATTCACTCTCCAGAGAAGAGGATTCAGTTCCCTCCTGGAGCGTTCGTCCACCTCCTTGTCAAGGTCACACATTCAGCAGTGGTGCAGGCAGGGTGCAAAGCAGCCCCAAAGAGAAATTTCACACCTTTTAGATTCTCTGCAAGTGATGCTCTGCTCTTGGTGAGGTTCAGGGTCTTCCTCCCAGTTCTGGACAGAGGGAAGTAGGAAGTGCTATTAAGGGGTGTGGGCTGGATGGCCCCTTGCTGGGGATGACTTAAGTCAGTGTTTCTCAAACTTGGCAACTTTAAGACATGTGGACTTCAACTCCCAGAATTCCCCAGCCAGCTTGGCTGGCTGGAGAATTCTGGGAGTTGAAGTCCACATGTCTTAAAGTTGCCAAGCTTGAGAAACACTGACTTGATGGATCCTGCACTGAGTAGGCGGATGTATTAAATACCTGTGAGGTCCCTTCCAACTTACTTACTTACTTATTATTTTGATTTATATGGCCACCCATCTCAGAGTCATGACTCTGGGCGGCCAACTACACATTCGATGAGTTTGGTGGCTCACTTTAAAATAAGCTGGGCATCTTATCCAAGACCTAATGACTGGACTCCTTCCTGTGAAACGTTTGGCACATGGGATATCAAACATAGGGGCAGTGGATCAAGCAGACACCCCCCCAAACGGTGGTCAGATTGGGGGCCCAACGTTGTAAAATTGCCTTTCCAGAGAACACAAACTCCGTTTTTGACCTTTCAGCAACACCTTGAAAAATGAGCTTATAAAGCCATTTCCGCTAGTTAATACATTTTAACCCGTAACGATTTATGGTTTGAGCTAAATCAAATCACTTTCCAGCAGATTAGGGCTCTCTTATCCTCCTTCCCCCCTCCCCACGCATCTTTCAAATCCAGTTCATCCATTCTAAGTTGGGTTTGCACCATACACATAACTAGGTCACTTAAAGACCGGCTGCGTTCACACAACATTCTATTCTTGGTTATGTTTTTCATTGCAGAATATGTGCAGATCCAACTCTTTGGCTTAGTGTATGGATCTAAGTTTATTTGGGGGGCTTAGAAAATTGGTTCATTCAGTAAACAAGATGCGGTGCCAATCCACCTATCCAGTTCTTCGTTTACTGTTTTCTTTTGCATCTCGTGGGCACAGCTGTGCTGTTACCAGTAGACTGTTCCTATAATTTCTCCTGTCCCTATTGGTCTGGTCTCCCAGCCTCCATCACTCCTGTTTGCTTCTCTGATTTGGACCTGCCAGTTATATGGAGGGACCAGCTTTCTTCCTCACCCATTGGTTGCCAAGCAACTTGCCACCATGGTAACCGGGAGGCAAGTAGAATCCTATTATGGAGTAGCAGTGATGCTTCAGAATGGGAAGTGCAGTTTGACTTCTATGGGTGGGGCCTGATGGACTCCCTGGAAAAAGGAGGGAGGAATCTTTGCAGGAGAACAGGGCTGTTAGGACAAAGGAGAGGAGAAGATTAAAGGACCCCACCCCAGGGCTTATCTTTGGAGCTGGGACAGTGGTCGAGCCGAGAGCATTAGAAAAACTGACAATGTCCAGAATTCATTCCCCACCACTCTGAATATCTTTTCTTACAATGAATCATAACGCTGCAAAAGAGCGAGTGAAGTTTTTTCTTCTCCAGAATTAGGAAAATGCATGTGAAATGAAACCAGTGGCAGGGGGAGAAGAATATGATGAAATATTGAAGCCACAAAAAGCTGCATTTAGTCATAAGTGGAAATTACAGAATAGGCTGTATTCTCCAACTTGAACTGGTGCTCTCTGGATGAATTAGATTGGAAATGACTCCTCCACCCCCACACCAATAATCTTCAAGTGGAACAGGATAACCATGCTGTCGGGGAATAATAGGAATTGGAGTCCAACCATTCTCTGGAAGGCACTGTGTTGGGGAAAGATGATCTATTTGCCACCACATCCTTTTCCAGTTGCAGCTAGTATTGCTGGGACACAGAACTCATCCCACATTTAAAAAAAAAATACCAAAAGTTCTTCAGATGATTCGCCCAATTTAACCTCCAGCTGTTTCTGAATAACCCCTTGTGCCTTTAGTTGGGGGGAATTCTAGATTACAGAGCTGTGTTTCTCAACCCTAGCAACTTTAAGATGTGTGGACTTCAATTCCCAGAATTCCTCAGCCAGCATGCTGGCAGAGGCATTCTGGGAATTGAAGTCCACACATCTTAAAGTTGCTAGGGTTGAGGAACACTGTGATAGAGCGTTGCTACCAATCTGTCATCAGACCTCCCCTTTTCTTGTACATGCAAAGCACAGAGAGAGAGAAAAAATAAAGTTTTGAGTCTCTTTGTGCCTCCTCCAGGTTCTCGCCCCTGCTATTGACTGGCTGGACTTCATCTCCTACTTCCTTGCACCTCTAGAACTAACAGATGCGGAGCCAGTGGTGGTCTATGGGAAGGAATATTTGGAGCAGGTGTCACAACTCATCAATAACACTGACAAAAGGTACCAGAGAGACATTACATTTATCCAGTTATAGCCAGGACAGTACACATTCCAGGCTTCCTGCAGTTCTGGATGGACTCTGTCTTTGGACGTTGAAAGGGAAGTGTTCTTGGATGTGTGGCCCAAAGATGGGGAACGTGGGGCTGTCTAGATGTTACTGAATTGCAGTTCTCCATTGCACCAGTTAGTATAGCCAGCGATGGCGGAAGCTGAGCATCTGGAGGGCCACTGAGAGCTATTTCATTTAAGTAATAGTTGGATCACCCCTTCACTGAACATTATTAATACAATTCAACTCCACTGCTCTGTGCTGAATGTTTTCAGTGCATCAGTGACTGGGTGCTCCTTGTAGATGGGAGTCCATCTCTACATACAAGATGCACAGGAGCAACAATGGGAGAGGCGAGCAGCTTTGATCTCCTATTCATGAACTTCCTAGATGCATTGGGTGGGCCACCATGAGACAAAATGCTGGCTAGATGGGCCTAGGCCTGATCTAGCAGGGTGACTTCCACGTTCTCAGTTTGCTTGGAGGGGTGTGATGGGACACACAAGAAGCAGATACAGTTTCTGAGGCTTAGCATCTCTTCTAACCAATTAATTTTTCAGTTTTGAAGTCAGCAGCAAGAAAAGAGGAAGCAAATGAGTTTTCTTCTCTTCCTGCACTTTTTAACTTCTGGGCAGGTAAACAATGTTGCTGATGTATTGCCCAGGCTTTAAGTTATTTAAAAACTGGAGCCTTAAGATACCACCAGCTGTTTGTGTGGTATGGAACATGAGTAGGTTTGAAGCAGATGGATACCAGGTACCATGATCAAATATAGGTCTGGAGATAAGCCTATCCTTATACACCTTTACACCCTCTAAATAAGCAGTTGGGGGAGGCCAGAGTGATTACATAACTGGTTCCTTCTTTTGTAGTGTCTTGAACAATTATATGATTTGGAATCTGATTCAGAAAACAGCCTCCAGCCTCGATCAGCGGTTTGAAACGGCCCAGGAGAAGCTGTTGGAGACTTTGTATGGTACCAAGAAGGTGAGCAGATGCTTTAGGGGAATGAAACAGACAATTGGGGGTGTCTTCTTCTGGGCAGGACCAGACGCAGCCTCCAGTTTGTAGACCAGTGGAGATCTTGGTACCTGAAATCCCACCCGACCTGAGTCCTGCATGTTTTGAGGAATATTCATTGGGTGAGGATCCCCCACTATCTAGTCTCTTCAGAGAGCAGGGATCCTTAACCCATTTGTCCTCTAGGAACTCCATTGCTCTGCTTTTCTTTGGGCCTCACTCTCTCTCTTTTTCTTTCTCTGGAGTCCTGCACACCTCGCTGGCAAACCTGCATTTCTAACACGGATGACACATTGGGTTTTGCCCTTGGGGCACTGTTTGTAAAAGCCACTTTCGACCGACACAGCAAGGAGATTGTGAGTATCTTCAGCCAGGTTGGTGGGATCCCATTCCTGGGCTACTTGCCTTCTATAGGTAGCCCCATCACAAATCCTCAGATGAGAAGTTCCCCTGGGTCTGTGCTGGCCTCTCTGTTTAAGTGTTGGAAAGCAGCTGGGAAGAGGGAGGCAGCTTTGACATCAGAGAAGGAAGGGGTAAGACACCCCTTACTCTGAAGCTCTCCAGTAGCTGATTTCCTTACTTAGAGGGACTGGGAACATATGCATACAAGCAATACCATGGAATCATATTGAACTCACCCACAACTCTTCTTTGTATCTTTCTGTGGGCAAAGAATTTGGTCTTCCAACAATTTAGTCTACTCAACAAGACAGTGAAATACAGGCTGAATTCTACTGATGTGTAGGGGATCAGACATTCATTTTGCATCAGTAACCAGCAGCTAGGTTCACACAATATGGTAGAGTAGGATGAAACAGGGTTGGATGGTTTGGAGTTCAAGACCCCATCACAACTGGCAGTCTATAGTTGATCTCAAAAGATAAGTAGGGTTGGACCTGATTGGCACTATTAGTATTCAAGGAGTCTCAAAGCTATAGGCTAGGCTGAAAAGTAATAAAAATAATGCAGAATAAGGGAAGGCATTAGAAAATCCTTTGCTGATTGCTACAAAGTCAGTATTCCCATGTAATCATAGGAATTGAACCCAGATGGGATCTTTACTTTTATGTTGTTGGAAATTAATCATTGTCTCAACATGTGGTATGAATGAGGCCATCCCAGCAAGCTGTACTGTATATTTGCTTGGGCCCAGCATGTTATATGAACCTATTTTATGTTTTATTGATTTTATTGTAATTTCATTGTTTGATTGTTGAGAGTCATTGAGAATCAGGTGGCATGCAAGTTTAAATAATAATAATAATAATTATTATTATTATTATTACTATTATTATTATTACTACTACTACTATTGTTTTGTTATAACCTGGGCTTATTTGATTATGTTTTATTTTGCTGTATTAAGTGAACCAGTCTGTATATCTATTAATGGCTTAATATCGATTCATGGCTTATGTGCGGTACTATACGTTTTTGCTCCTTCTGATGCTCAATGTTTTTAAAAGTGGTGGGGATGGAAGCGCAATAGTGTAGTTGAAAGTACAGATGGGATTCAGTTAGGAAGTTGCCAAGACTATAAAACACAGAAGTTTTGAAAGGATTCAGTGCAGGATTGGCAAAGCCAGTAAGATGAACAGTCAGCGGAATTTCCCAAGCTTCGCGGGTCTCTGCCCACTATCTGGATTGATAGGTCTGGTTTTGATTTATTAACTCCTTCATATCCAGACCTCTTGGGATATTTTCTTGCCTTTCACTACAGGAACAATAGCCAGTGAATGAGAAATACAGTTGAACAGCTGTTGGGCAGTGGAATAGAGATGCTGTCTTTCACTCGAGAGTTTTGAGCTGAGGCTGGAATAGGGAAGATACAGCATCAGGGGCTTTGAGCCGCTGTGAATTGGACCAGATGATCTCTTTGATTGAATGAACCTGTTGTTCCCCCTCTGTCCTTACCTTCAGGCTGAGAACATGATTGCTGAAATCCGCACAGCCTTTGAAGAGTCACTAAACAGTCTTGACTGGATGGACAAGAAGACGAAGCAAGCTGCTAAGGAGAAGGTGCTTCTGATATTTATTTGCATCAGAATTTGGATACTAAGAATGGTCTAATCCTTATCATGGTGCAACAGATGTGGGATATATCTTTTTTTTTTTTAAGTATTCGTTCTCTGCAGGAGATTTTGACTTATGGTCATTAGTCACAGTTCCCTTAACTCACTTGCTAAATTAAAACATTTATTTATGTATTTATTTATTTATTTATTTAGCAAATTTATATGGCCACCCATCTCACTAAGTGTGACTCTAAGCAGCGTACAACCAGCAATAGTTAAAAACAATATAACAACCATTAAAACAATTAAACATAAATAAAAACCAAGATTGCGGGAGAATAATAGCCACCTAAACACAATAAGCCACCTTGCAGGCTCACCATGGGATCCCCAAGGTTGATGGGAAAACCATGTTTTAAGGGCTTTCCAAAAGGGAAGCAGGGATGGGACCAACCTCACCTCGGGGGGAACAATGTCCAAAGGATGGAGGCGCCACAGCAGAAAAGGTACACCATCTGGGTCCTGTCCGATGGAGCTCCTTAGCCGATGGGACCTGAAACATGTCCCTCCTGCTTGACCTGATGGGCCGGGTAGATATAATCAGGAAGAGGCGGTCCCTCAGATAACCTGGTCCCATGCCATGTAGGGCTTTAAAGGTCAAAAACAACACCTTGAATTGCACCCAGAAGCAAACTGGCAGCCCAGCTCACGGAACAGAGGTGTTACATGTGCCATCTTAGGGGTACGCATAACTGTCCGTGCAGCCCCCTACAATGTACATTTTCGTACCTAACGAAGTTCTCCTAAACGCCTAAAAGTGGGTCAAGCATTTTTTTCAATTGCAGATAGTGATACTGAACTCCTTTTCAATCTTTAGAACAGTGTTTCTTGACCTTGGCAACTTTAAGATGTGTGGACTTCAACTCCCAGGATTCCCTAATCAGCCATGCTGACTGGGGAATTCTGGGAGTTGAAGTCCACACGTCTTAAAGTTGCCAAGGTCGAGAAACACTGCTTTAGAATTAAGGCAGAGCAACCATCATGTGGCCACCTTGGATGTGTGGATCATGAGCTATTCTCTCCCCTTTTGGGATGCCTGGAGCCATAACTGCTGATAGGCCAGTCCTGCAGAGATTACTGCTTTTCAAATCTAAATTCCCAACCCACAGATGCTAATGGATTAGCAGCAAAGGTTGATCTTGAAGAAATCTAAGCAGGCTGGCTCTGGCTAGAAGAAAAACCAGAAAATCCCAAGACTGTAAGATAACTAGGAAACTGAAAAATATCCCCCTAGAAGATATGCATATTCCTGCCCCCCCAAAAAAGAACAAACCCTTAAATGAATATGTCCAGGTACATTGTGAGGATTTTGTATATGGAGATCAGGGATCCCTGGCTATACAGTATGACCAAGGAAAGGGAATTATAAACTGCAGCCATGTTATATATTTGGCTACAAGAAGAATCCTACCGGATCGTTCTACCTAGTCCAATAGACTATTTTGAGATGCCTCCAGAAGCTTTCCAACTAAAGTGTTAAGGTTACAGGTAGTCCTCATTGAACAACCACTCATTCAGCAGCCATTCAAAGTTACGAATGAGGGGGACTTACAACAGGTCCTTGTAGTTCCAACCATTGCAGCCTTCCTGCAGCCACGAGATCATGATTCAGGCACTTGGCAACCAGCTTGCAATATGATGGTTACGGTATCCTGTGGTCACGTGATGGCCATTTGTGACCTTCACTGCCAGCTTCCAACAAGCAAAGTCAATGGGGAAGCCAGCAGGAGGTTGAAAATGGCCATCACATGACCACAGGACACTGGGACCATGTGGGATTCACCTAACGACAGCAACTGGAACTATCGCAACTGCTGTTGTAAGTTGGCGAGGTCATGTGGCATCATGCTTTACGACCGTGTTGGTCAGCAATGGAGTTGCTAGTCCCATCATTAAGGGAGGTCTACCTATGTAGCCTCCCTGATTGTTTTTCCTCCCTACTTCCTTTCAGAGGTGCACTGAAAGTCTACCTCAAAGTCCATTGGAGTTGGGCGGCTAATCTATTCAAATAAAATAAAAATAAAATACTGCTTCCGTACTACCTCTCTGTTTACTTGCTTCCGTGGTTATCTGTTTACCAGCTGTCCAAACATGGCCTCAGCACTTTTTAAGGATTGGTTGCATGCCAATCTTTATTGGCAATCTACCAATTTATTGGTATACCAAAATACCAATTTATTACCAATTCTTTATTGGCAATTTACCAATCTACAGCCTCTTTCTCTTCACTGGGGGTCCTTGCATTTTTGCAAGCTGAGAGTTTCAGGCAGTTCTCTTCCCTTTCTCTACAGGCTGATTCCATCTATGACATGATTGGCTTCCCCGAGTTCATCCTCGACAACAAGGAGTTAGATGATGTCTATGATGGGGTAAGAAATTAAGGCAGCAGCATGAAAGTCATGGAGATTGCTCAGGGTCTGGTTGTCTTGGAGAAAGAACAGAAACTGCTTCAGTTTTCCTTGGTATGACACTGGGGGTTCAAACATTGTGTGAAATATGGTTTGTTCAGCTTCTTGTCTCATATATTGTGTGAACCCAGGCTTTGTAGTTTGTTAATTGGTTTATGGCTTAAGGGCGAGTTTGCACAATGCAGGAGATGAGACTAAAATGGTTTGGGGATAATTTGTGGATCAGCGTGTTGTAAGAAGCCAGCTCTTGTTTTAGCAATCTCTGCAGATCAAGCCACCTTATGGCCAATTTTTTGGGGCCTATGTGAATATTTGTGCTTTCTCCTTTAGATCGTATTCACTGGAAATGCTAGATTTTCAGCATTCAAAGCACATTATTGAGCAATGGCGCTTTCCCTGTTGTAAGGCTGAAATGTGTTTCTTTCCCTCCCTTTCTTCTTCTTCTTTCTAGTATGAGGTCTCTGAAGACTCCTTCTTTCAGAACATGTTGAATTTCTACAATTTCTCTGCCAGGTTTATGGCAGACCAGCTGAGGAAGCCCCCTAATCGGGACCAGTAAGGATTCTTCTCCCCAACTGCCCAAGTCATGGCATGGGATAGGAATAGGAAGTGAGGATGAATGCCCTAGATTTCACACTACAATGTAGGAGGAGGAGTTAGACAGTCCTGGGTCAAAAGTCAATGGTGAGACTAGGGTTCAGGAAAAAAGAGTTCCAGTATCTGTATCAAGGTTCAGTAAAGCATGATTCATGTTCTGGCAGAGGTGAGATTACTAGGTTAGTCACAACAAGGGTTGTGTTCAAGACCTAGAGCAAAGGGTCACTGAATTTATTTCAGCACCTGACTGCTCCTAGACAGAGGCTTTTACTCCAGAAGTTCCCAGCCTCTACCCAATGACAATATATACTACTCCAAATTGCTTAAATGTGTTTCGGTTACTGAGAAGTCATAGCCTGTTTCTTGAAAGAATCATTCCCAAAGATGATCTGCCAGAACTTACTTTCTTTGTCTTTTGGTCCTCAAGGCATTAGGATCAGAATTGCAAAATTGGGGGCAAAAGAAATCTGTTCTGCTAAGGGTCTCAGAGCTAACTCTTGGCTCCTTGGGAGGAGGTCATTAAGTGTGTTGGGCTTTCTGCTCAAACTTACTAGAAGCCATTGAGATTCAACCTGGCACCCGTAGATAAGAATCTTTATTGCACACTTGGTTGAAGCCACTTTAAGCAGTTGATTATCCTCTGTCAACATGAGAGGGCTGTTCCCTTTTACACCTACTTCAGTCCAAACCCAGAACTTCTTTCTCCCACCTTTCCCGCAGCTTACTAGACACCCTGCTTTGCACTACTGAGTCTTGGCACTAGGTGGCTATGGGTTGTTGATATAATGAACGTTCCTGCCCTGGGAAATTCTAACTCTCAGCACAACTCCCACAATGTTCTTTATTACTCTTGCTCCTCCTTCTCTTCCAATGCATTCCAAGGAAGATGGAGCATGTGGGAGAGTTAACACCAGCCTTTGAGAAGGGACTGAGTCCCATCGTGAGATATTTATTTTGCTGGGGTAGTCCATTAATGGGCTTACATACAATAGCTGTAGCCACAAGCAGCTACAGCCATCTTTTCCAATTCCTCCCAATGCCTTGAACCATATAAAAGATGCTGGGAATGACATTACCTGGAGAAAACTCCATTTGAGCTACATAGGAAGAGGAGGGAAATCATCTGAACCTTATAACAGACATCAGGAATGGGATCTGAATAAATGCAAATAAAAATGTGATCTGGCTATATTTGGAATGTTTTTACTTTGAGAAAGTTGCAGGGGAGGAATGGGTCAGTGAATATGATGGGTTGCCTGAACTTTGAAGAAGTTCAGATGGACAAAAGGAGAACAAGGGCCTCTTTTTCTGGATTGTGTCACACTGAGTTATGGAGGGGAGGCTAATCATATAATGTAGGGCCTTGGCTGTTGAGCAAACAAGTAATAATACACGTAGAAAGTTAGCATACTGTATTGGGGAGGTTAGGTCCAAAACTTTTTTAAGATGCAAATGATGAAGGGGTTTGGTGTGTCCCCCTGTCCCCAAGAACAAGACTAGGAATTTGAAGTAGAACAGACTAGAAGGAGTGGGATCAAGGTGTCCTCCAGAAAGGGCAGCTACATGTTTAGTTTTGCTAGACATAGGTCTGCCTCAACGGGGCTGGCTCCACCAAATTGTTGATGTTTGTGATGCTTTTCCAGGTGGAGCATGACCCCACAGACAGTCAATGCTTATTATCTGCCCACCAAGAATGGCATCGTCTTTCCTGCGGGGATCCTCCAGGCTCCTTTCTATGCTCACAACCATCCCAAGTGCGTCAGGGTGCAGTGGTGATTGGTGGGAAGAAAAGACTTGGGGCATGGTAGTGTACAGGCATTCTCAGTTTGGCCCTTCTGATTAAATGTTCAGGTTGCAGAGAACCACAAGGTATGTGCATGGGTTGGTGGGACTCAAATTCAAAACATTAACTTGATTCTGATAGGAAGGTAATGTGTAAGCCTCTACCTTTTCCCCTTGTAGAATGCCCACACTGGAGTAAGATTTCTTGCACGCCAGTCTAGCCATTCGATCTAAAATCGTCATCTTTTATTCATTGGATTTTTACAGAGAATCTAGAGATTACTGCAACAGTGCAGTTTCAGTCAATTGTCTTTCTCTTCTGTCAATGTTTTTAACTAGACACTTCTTCCAAACATTGTTTCCTGTTCAGCAGGGCATGCCAATTTGTCTTTAGTCAGTTCCCGTTCCTTTGTGGAAAGGGAGAAACTTTAATTGCCAGTTGCTTTCCAGTATTAATAGTTTTTCACACTGTGAAATAATGCCATTGGATGCTTTTTTTAAAAAAAAAAAAAGCTGAAGTGCCTACAATAAACTATGCTAAAAAGGCCTAAGAAATATGTGCTACGATGTGTAATAAAGGGAACTTGCCTTCTGTTTTTGATTCTATGTCTTAATGTGCCTTATTTGAAAGACTTGTCCTTCCATCTATCTGCAATATTCAAAGGCTGTCCTACTGCTTCATCTGTTTTTATTCCCTTTTTTTCCTCGAGGGCCCTCAACTTTGGAGGGATTGGTGTTGTGATGGGGCACGAGCTCACCCATGCTTTCGATGACCAAGGTAACGGCCAGTTATTTCACCTGGTGCTTCAGTGCTTGTGGCTTGCATTTGCCTTGCACATTCTTTTCTTCTAAGTGGGAGATTTTTATTGATGCCTCCCCTCGTGGGCCTTTCGATCCATCACAAATCATGGGAAGCTAATGAGAATCTCCATCTTGTGAATTTTAAGCTTCTTCTTTTTCTTGGTATTTTCTCTCCATTCCATAACACTTCACAACATCTCAGATTCTGCCCAGGTTTTTCATAGTTTGAGAGTTTTGTCACCAGAGGTAGGGCAGAACAGATGCTCTAAGGGGAATCATCCTTAAGCAGTGCAAGAAGCAAGACTTAAATTGTTGTTTCTGGCATTCCATGCGCCATTTTGCCTGGGCATCTGCTTAGAGAGGAGCATTGGACTACCCCAAAGGCCCCCAGCCATTTCCTCTTGAGACTTGGGCCTTTTATTTCATTCCCATTGCATCTGCTTGCCCATTTTTCCCTATGCAAGGAGCTTCCATACAACCATCACTATCAAGTCACCCTCTTCTGCACGGCACAACATCCCGTATATTTGCCCTCCCGTAGTCATCATGTTCCCCCAGGTGATCTGACCAGAAGGTCCAGTGAGCTCTGCCAATGAATGCTATTGTTTTTTTAATGAATTACGATTATTGTTTGTGACCTCAGACATGATGGCTTGGATTGGTAATTGTTGTTTTAACCTTATACGCTGCCTGGAGTCACTGCTATGAGATGGGCAGCCGTATAAATCATTTAAATAAACAAACAAACAAACAAACAAACAAATAAATAAATAAATGTCACTAAGCTGCTTTGTGCTGCTGTATCTGCATGGTGATAATTCATTATCTCTGCATCCTTGACCAGAGCTGGTAGGTAGGACATCATCTTCTACTCCACTGTCTCATAGTCTCCCTAATGCTTAAGACTACTTTGGGATAAAGCCCTAACCCTCACCCCTTTATAACCAGGGAGCTCTGAAGTTGCATACGCCATACATTTCTGTGTGCATTGCGGTGACCGTTGATAAAAATAACATGGGACTCCAAAGACAGCTGTGGCTAGCTAGGAGTTTGGAAATTAAAAAGCATCAACTATTCAGAAATGTCATTGAGGACAACCACCAAGGGAGTGATGTCTAGGCAAAACTCCTTCCATGCCACGAACATTTTGCAGCACAGAAAAAGGGTGGAATATGGCATTGTGGTGGAATCCAGATATCTTTTTAAAATAAGTACCTCTGCCATTGGGATTGAGGGGAAAAATGGCTGAACTTTGCAAGCAATAGCTGGTAGAAATTTTGGATGGGAACTGATGATGGAGTGAGATTCTTTGGGCAAGAGCACACGGTCTGACTTTTCTGCACACACCAGGGCTTATAGGAACTTAATCAGTTCAGCCAAATAGGCAGACCTAAGGACATGTGACCCATTTTCATAACTCAAACCTGGGCACTGAACAATATAGTTGTCTAATTTTGCATGGCATTCTGATTTCTTAACGTAGCACCCAACAGTAACTGAAACTTCTGCTTGTTGACAGTAATTCAGTGGTACTCCAAACACATTGTAAATCCAGCCATCGATGGCTCTAAAATACACAAGTAGGAAAAATCCTTGGAGAATCACTGTAGCCAGACGACTCAGTATATGACAATGTTATATTTTGCTGGGCTCCATTGTTGTTTCGAACCAGCCATCTCTCTTCCTTCAAAACTTCTGAATTATTTTTGGTGGGAGGGAGAACGTCTAATCTGCTGTTATTACCATGTACTATACTGGATGGGTACTCTGGTCCAGCAAAATAATTATATTCCTTCCAGGCCGAGAATATGACAAAGAGGGTAACCTGCGTCCTTGGTGGCAAAACTCATCCCTTGAAGCCTTCAAGAACCGGACTGAGTGCATGGCAGAACAATATAGCAAATACATTGTCAATGGGGAGCATGTCAATGGCAAACAGACATTGGGGGAGAACATTGCTGACAATGGGGGACTGAAAGCAGCTTACAACGTGAGTAAGCCCTTTGGAAAAGTTCTCCACCCCACCAGAACACACACCATGGAAAGCAATCTGGTGGACCTTGAACTGCTTCTTCATCTGAGATCCCAGTTGCCTGGAGGGAGGGGAAGGGTTTGGGCCTGCTGAACCTGGGAGCACAGACTTCACTGTTGTTTGTTTTGCAGGCTTATAAAGCTTGGCTGAGGAAGAACGGGGAGGAGAAACGCCTGCCCTCCGTGGGCCTTACGAGTCACCAGCTCTTCTTCTTAGGATTTGCACAGGTAACACATTTGAATGTTCTTGCCCAAAGCTCTCCCCACTTGCTGTGCAAATTCTCCTGACCAGAGTCTTAAACCTGATGCCTCCCTGTTAACCCTTCAGCCAGAACTAAAGACCTGAGATATCTCAGTGGAAAAGAATTCTGGTGCCCGTTATACCTGAAAACTCATTCTGAGCCTGCTATTGCAGGCAAAGTTCTCAGAGGAGTGTTCTGCTCCAGTGACTTTCTTTTGAATAAGCATGACTAGGGCCCAGTTCATCCTGAAGGACTTGGAATTAGAATTCTGGAACTAAAGACATCACATAGTCCGATGGGTAGCAAGCAAAGGCAACATGGAGGTACCTGTGGATGCTGCTTGAGATATAGGTCAGCTTGACAAAGGAGAGTTAGGGTACATGGCATAGAGTCCCAGCTGTCCCGCATTCCCTCTTCTGCTGCTACTTCTACACATAGACCCCACCCAGCCCAGAAGACAGCGCACTCAGCAGTAATAACAAGAATGAGCATGTTGTGTCCCAAACCTGGCTCACCTAAAACAACCAAATCCCTTTGAAGATACAACATACTTTTATTAGCATGCAAATAATACATATTGGGCTCCCAGCAAAGCATTGGCGGCTTGTTGGGCAGCTCTGAGCAAAAGCAGAACCCCAGCTTATATGCCCTTGGCCCACTATTTTGCAAAGGCAAGACAAAGAAGAAGGCAGACACAGTGTAAATTACAACATAACACTGGAATGTTGTTGATCAACCCATCTGGGTGACCTTATTATTATTTATCCCTTCCTACTAGGTCAGCATGACAGCTATACTATCTCTGAGATACAGTCAGTGAATAGAAACAATTTGGTTTACTGGGCCACCGGTCCCTGTTTGATTCCTCCCCCCATCACCACCCAGGGTCAATTCAGCTTGCTGTGAATGTTTCCTTACAAGGGGCATCTCATAGGTTTGGTAACGAATGTAGCTGACCTGTGTATGGGGGGTACCTTTTATATCACCACAAGTATGTTCAAAAATTGAATGCAGTTCAACATCAAATAAATCAGTGTGTGCATTGCCTTCCTCCACCTCCTCGTAAGGCCAAGTTTGGACAACACTGTCGTAAGCTATCTGACTGTCATCCCCAAATCTTCTGTTACAAATTTTGCTCCTGCCTTGGGTCCTTCAGAAATGGGGATAGACGAGTCATCTGCTGATAAGTTTGCGTTCTTCAAGCCAGCTTGACTCCTGGTGACTTCCCATAAATATCATTTTCTTGGCAGCAATGGCTTGCCATTGCTTTTTCAAGGTGCTTTTTGACTTCCCAGTCAAATCTCCAGTTCTGGAGTCTCCCTGATAGTCTCCCATCCAAGTACTAACCAGACCTGACATTGCTCAGCTTGACTCAAATGCAACCAAGTTTTATTTTATTTATTATTTATTATCAAACTTGTATCCCGCCCATCTCCCCCAATGGGTGACTCTGGGTGGCTCACAATAATAATAATAATAAAAAAAATTATTTTAACTAATAGGTTCAAAAAAAGTTTGAAAGCCCCCTTTCTAATGAAATGTGGGTTGTAGAGGAGCATTTGTATTGATGTTCTCCCCCCACTCCTGCTCCCCCTGCAGCTAGATTCAGATAAAATGCAAAAATACATTTTTGTGGTCATTGGATTCTAGGAATCCAGTCTTCTTGTTAGGAGAATGATGTCATATTAACCATCATATGGTTATTTTAAGCATTGCATGTCATGTAAACACAATAACTGTGTTCTATTAATTTGAGTTTCCTCTATTACCTCTACAACCATCACCAAGATTCCCAATTTTCCACCACAGTGAGCAGAATCAGTTATGGGTAGTTTGTTTGTCTGTCTGTCTGTCTGTCTGTCTGTCTGTCTGTCTGTCTGTCTGTCTGTCTGTCTATCTATCTATCTATCTATCTATCTATCTATCTATCTATCTATCATATTTATATAGCCGCCCATCTCACACAAGGTGACTGTGGGCAGTGTACAACAATTAAAAAATAAATACATAAAAACAATTACACATAAAAAACTGTAAAATCACACAAAACAGGAGGGGATAAAATTAATAAGGGAGCCATCGCAAAATCTTCCCGGTCCCCTGGGAGCCCCAGGCCTGATCACGCAGCCAGGTCTTGAGGGACTTGCAGAATGTTGAGAGGGATGGAGCTAATCTCACTTCTGCGGGGAGGAGATTCCACAAGGTGGGCACCATGGCAGAGAAGGCCCACCTCCTGGGACCTGCCAAGTGTAATTCTCTAGCAGATGGGATCCGCAGCATGCCTTCTCTGCCAGATCTGATGGGACGGGCAGATGTGATGGGGGAGAGGCGGTCCCTCAGGTAACCCGGCCCCATGCCATGAAGGGCTTTAAAGGTCAAAACCAGCACCTTGAATTGGACCCGGAAGCAAACTGGCAACTAGTGCAGCTCGCGAAGCCTAGGGGCACACATAACTGCCCGCGCCACTGCATTTTGCACCAGCTGAAGCTTCTGGACACTCTTCAAGGGCAGCCCCACATATAGCACATTACAGAAATCCAAACGAGAGGTGACCAGGGCATGAGGGACAGTGATTAGGTCCCTCTGATCTAGGAATGGGTGCAACTGGCGCACAACACAAAGCTGTGCAAAGGCCCTCCTAACCCGACTGCCACCTGCTCTTTGAGCAGGAGTTGTGAGTCCAGGAGGACCCCCAGATTGCGCACAGGGTCTGTCTGGGGCAGTGCCACCCCATCCAGCACCAGAGATGGCATAACTCTAGAACCAGAAGGCCCCAAAACCCAAAGTCACTCAGTCTTGCCACAGTTCAGCTGAAACTCATTTTTCCCCATCCAGACCCTCACAGCCTCTAGGCACCGGCATAAGACATTCATAGCATCGCTTAATTCGCCAGGGGCAGAGATGTATAATTGGGTGTCATCAGCATACTGATGATACCTCACCCCATGGCAACGGATGAGCTCACCCAGCGGCCTCATGTAGATGTTAAATAGGAGGGGGGAGAGCACCAAACCCTGTGGCACCCCACATAACAGGCTGAGGGCAGGATCTCTCCTCCCTAACCACCACCAACTGGAATCTGCCAGGCCTAACTGAATGCAGTTTTTTGAGTGGGGAGGCCTAAATTCATGGAAAGTATTAACCACGTTCCCCCTACAGACTTCATCAGTTCTGGCAAAGACCTGTCAGATGCCTTCATACAAAGCTGGTTTCATTTTAATCTTGCTGAGAGTTTGGGGCAAGGTGGCATATGTGTGTTGTTTTGTGTGGTGTAGCCTATCCTTCTTTCAGGACCCTGGTAAATGATTGCATTGGTACCGGGCCGTGAGCGGGATTACAGGACACTTCCTTCTGTAAGGAGTCAAAGGAATGGGGAGAGAACCATATGAAGAGAGAAACATTGACATGTGACAACCACGCAAAGGAAAGGGAGATTATTAATATGTAATAATCCCCCTCTCTCTCTCGCTCGCTCTCTGTGACAAAGTAAAAAAGAGACACCAGTGGTCCTTACAACAAAATAAGCAATTATTCAGTAATTAATCACAGCTTTCTGGAAGTTCCTCTAAACAGAAACAGCATTCTTTTCCAATAAATGTTTAATTGCCCATAATCAACAGATCTTCTGAGTAAGAAAGGAGCCACGCCCCTAACTGCAGCCAACAACCAAGATTCACACACAGTCTCATTAATGAGGCTTATTGCCAGCAAGAAGGGTTGGACTCGGTGTTTCTCAACCTTGGCAGCTTTCAGATGGGTGGACTTCATGGCTGGGGAATTCTGGGAGTTGAAGTCCACCCATCTGAAAGCTGCCAAGGTTGAGAAACACCGGCTTAGGTGGCAGTTTTATCTGGAAACAAAGTAAAATAACAAAACAAAATTCGTCCTCATTTATTAGTGAGTGCATTACGGAGGGCTCTCCATAAGTTGCTCGAATTTCTTTCCCATAGATTCCTTCCATAGAGGCCTCACTTAAGAGATAAGGCTGAAATGTCATCGGTTCTTCATTGGCCATGTTTTGAAAAACTCCCCTTTTTCCTCCAGATTACAAGTACAGATAGTCCTTGGTTAACAGCCACTCATTCAGTGACCGTTCAAAGTTGCAATGGCGCTGAACAAGTGGTACTTATGACTGGTCCTTGAAGTTCTGACTGTCACAGCGCCCCTGTGGTCATGTGATCGTGATTCGGGCACTTGGCAACCGGTTTGCACTATGAGAGTTGCAGCGTCCCACAGCCATGTGATCCCATTTGCTACCTTCCCTGCTGGCTTCCCACAAGCAAAGTCAATGGGAAGATCGCAAGTTGCATTGTTAAGTCTCCCCTCGTAATCCATCTCCTGGCCTTCCTGCACTCACGTGCAGCCCGCGTTGAGCCTCCCCCAGTCTCCTCCAACTCATGCATAGCCTGCGCCAAATCTCCCAGGGCCTCCCCAGCTTCCCACACACCCCTGCGGCACTCCTGTGCTCCTTACCTGGGACTCCCACCACTTCCCGCTTAATGACCGGCGTGTCTTGGGGTTATGATGCAACCGGAACTTCTGGGATTGTCGTCACTAAGCAATGTGTCATGTGACATTGCGCTTTACGACCACATTGCTTAGTGACGGCAATCCCAGTCCCCCCTCATAACATGAGGTCTACCTGTATACCCTTATAAAGAGACAGAATATTATATATCTTTATCCCCAAGTCAACTTAGATGAAATTATGCTACTTCTGACCAAACAATCCCTGTGTTGCTTACATTCACTTTCAAGCATACAACTCAACTCATTTGACCTCCTCTGCAGAATAAATGCTAACCCTCTTCCTTCCAATGCAGGTTTGGTGTTCTGTGCGGACCCCAGAGAGCTCACATGAGGGCCTGATGACGGACCCCCACAGCCCTGACAAGTTCCGAGTCATCGGCACTCTCAGCAACTCCCGGGACTTTTTAGAGCACTTTGAATGTCCAATAGGCTCCTTCATGAATCCTGGGAAACACTGTGAGGTATGGTAGGGAAGGAAGGAAGGAAGGAAGGAAGGAAGGAAGGAAGGAAGGAAGGAAGGAAGGAAGGAAGGAAGGAAGGAAGGAAGGAAGGAAGGAAGGAAGGAAGGAAGGAAGGAAGGAAATAAGTTGCATCTCTGGCAGGTCCTGTACATACATCTGTCCAACTGTCCCATGCACAGTCCTGCTCACTTGGAAGCAGTTGGCAACCCTGCCTTGGTATCTTCAGTTGGTACGAGTTCTTCTCCTTTAGCACCAGGAGAAGGAGAAGCAGAACCTCTGCATCCCTGTCAAGGCTACGTTTCTTAGGTCAGGAAGGAACAAATGCACAGCTTCCCTTCTCTTAACTAAGCCCCTCACTTGCTTCTTCTGTGGGCTCTGCAGAGAATCTCCAACTCAGCTTCTTTGGCTTTTCTCCCATCTCCAGTGTACCCAGGGACCCTCCCCAATCCTTTGCAGTGCCCTGGTACCATCTTCCTTCTGCTTCTCTAGATCAGCTTTGCAGCTTGCTGTTTTGGGGATGGGTCTAGGAACCACACCAAGGAGTATGCCTTCATTCGTTGAATCACCAAGTTGGAAGGTGACCATCCTGATTCAGTTGGGAAATTTGAGCTACAGCTTCCTGGGTTTATGGAAACTACAGATACAGCAGGGAACCCTCCCCCTTGAAACATGACCCTCTAGCATGAATCTCAGAGAACCCTACTGGATCAGAGCAGAGCCCACCCAGTTGAATAGATTTGTTCCCAATACACCAGAAAGATACTTCTGAGAAGCCTACAAAGAGAACAGAGAGTGTAACCCACTCCTTAGTTGCTTGCAACATTTGGGGTAATCAGAGGTACCTTGCCTCTGAACCTGAAGGCATCATTTAGCTAATTGCCAGGGTTCAAATTTGTCCTTCATGCATTTGTCTTGTCTGTTTTATAAGCCATTTCAATTCATTGCTGTAAAATCTCCTGCATGGCTTATGGTTAGAGCAGGGTTTTTCAAATTGGGTTCTGCAAAAAATTGAAAGGGTATCTCAGGACTAAGGGAGAAAAAAAAAATCTGTCCAGAAAAGACTGAGAGGAAAAAAAAGTCCCTGGAAGGGACTAAGCCTCTTTTGGCGGAGAGGTTCTTTTTCCCATAGTCACTAAAGTAAAGTGCAGCATTTCTCAGTCTCAGCAACTTTGAAATGTGTGGACTTCAACTCCCAGAATTCCCCTGGCCAAGGGAATTCTGGGAGTTGAAGTACCAATAGAAGAGAATATGTGTAGCTCAGGGTTGACCTGTGGAGTCTTTGGGGTTCTCTGAGCTTGGTTGTTTTCTTGCAAACGTTTGCTGAGATTGAGAAACACTGGTAGAGAAGGAAGAATGGGGCTAGCCAGCTAACATGGGGGTTGCAGGATTTTTTTTTTTTTTTAACTGAACAGATTCTGTGGCTTGAAAAAGTTTGAAAACTCCTGGGTCAAAGTATAGCTAAGATTTGGATCGTTCCGCAAGAGTATTTATCCCTGGTGCCAGGGTGTAATAGAGTAAGGGGACGTGGCCTATATTTTTCCTACCAGCCAAGCATCCAAAGAAGAAACAAAGCTTTGGCACAGACTTTTCTCAGGCCTGCTTGTTTCGGATCGGGGGCAAAGTCATTCACGTTGCATAGCAAAGGGAGAGACCGTACACCTCCCGAAGCACAATCCCATCCAATCACTGTGGAAAGACAAGCTGCCTTTTACTGTTAGCATCACACCTCCCCAAGCGTCCTACCCCTTTTCCCTTCTCACGAAAAGGAGCTGGCCCCCTCTGCTGTTGGGCGTCCTGTGCAGACGCAGGTCACCCTGGTCCAAGCACACAGAACACCCCGCAAGGTGGTCTTTGGAGTCTGGCAGGAGAGGTGGAGTGAGAAATGAACTCGCTTCCGAAATGGTTTCATTTAACCCTTTTCCAAGCTCGTGATGAATTCCAAATTAGCTTGGCTGAGAAATTCCAAACTTGCTCCCATCTATTGAGCTTGGTGGAGATTAGTGCCTTGGGTTAGTGTGTATGTGTGTGTGTGTAATTGGGGGTGGGGGGGAAGGGACGCTGTTGGTGTATTTACTATTAAAAGCACTTTCCGCTTGACTATTTCAAAGTGGACTTCAAATCTGTGTGATGAAATAAAAAAGTGGAAAAATTGACTTGAGAGTGCAACCGCTGTTTCCTGCTTTCAGCCAACTAGGCAACAAATCAGGAGTGACTCTGGATTGGCAGTGTGGTAACAGGAGATCCAATTGTACATTTGTTCCTGGGAGATTTGTGGCAAATTGTCATTCAGACCTGCTGACATTCCTCTACCGGATCTGAGCAGTATCATTTTCGACTGCAAACACAGGCTCATATTACAGGATTCTTTCCATGAAAAAAAATGTTGGAAGGAAATCTTACCAAGTTTGTTTCTGAGACAGGAATAAAATACACGGGTGGTTGCTTAAAACAGAGGTAAAAGTTTATTTCCAAGAGCACAGCACACAGAATTGGATCTCGGAGGTGGCCACGAGTAAGAATTCCCAAAGAGCCCTTTAATATAGAGAAGATTGTGAAAGAACACCAGCCCTCTAGGACAGTGTTTCTCAACCTTGGCACCTTTAAGATGTGTGGACTTCAACTCCCAGAATCCCCCCACTGCTCTAGGAACTCTAAGTTCTTAGCCAGAGTTCCAAGAGGGGGCGCTCTGAGGCCAGGCACCCCACTGAGCTGTGGTTTCCCTCTAATCAGGCACCCTGTGTTTGCCTATCTAGCACTGCCTGACTGGTGTCGAACTGAGGTATTTGCCTGTCTAAACGCTGCTTGATTGAGATGCAGATCTCTCTGGGGAAGAGATTTTTTGCCGTTGGATTAAGGAGATCTTTTCGGCTAGGTTCCAGGCACTTTGACTCTTCCTGCTACGTTTTAATCTTTTGGGTGAACCCCTTCTAATGGTAAATTTTAACCGCTTACCTGGATTGAAGATTGAATGGCAAGGTGAGACAAGCAGGATGGTTTGATTTCCTGCTTGCACGGGGGAATTCTTCTCGCAAAAAGAAGAGAACAAAACTTGAGATGTAAGAAGTAAAGTGTCAAGGGAAACAGTTCTCCTTTCGGATTCTTCTGATACCTAAGTGTTCTGTGAGCAGAGATCCCCCCCCCACCGCTCCACTGCAGCTCAGTCCAGAAATTGAGTGAATCATCGCAATAATGAAAAGCAGATATTTCCTTAAGCGGCCCCGTGGAAATCATTATCTCTCTTTACAAAGTGACCCATTGGTTATGTGGAAGGACAGACTATCTGCTCTCAGAGTAAGGTAGATAATAGTGATAAAGGCCATGCTTGGTGTGCAAAAAGTTTAAATTCTGGCCATTCCAGTTATGAACCTTTGAATGAGACAACCTCATTTCAGTCCTGTGCTTTCATAAATGCGACCACACCATCCCGTTCCTTTCAAAGCTTATTCCAGTTCAAACTCTACAAATATAGCTTCGGCTAAGATTTGATGGATTACAAAATACAGTGAACAGGTTACGGAGAAGATCTTTGTTCTCTCCTCAATTGCAAACAATGACATGGCTCAGCAAGCTATTGGACTCTGACCCCTTACTAGTCTCTTGAGAGAAACACCTCGAAGTGGAATGAACAAGTGCCTTTAGCAAGGTTGCAGCACAGTTCTTTAATAGGATCTTGGCAGTAGCATCAGGGCCCAAACTGCACTGCAGAGTCCCCAGACCTCTAGCATGGAGCTATTATTTCCCTGAGGATCTTTGTGACGGGGGATTCCAAAGAACCAAGCTGGTTTCATATTGTAATTTACATTTTCATCCTAGAAGCCTCCAAATCTTCAAGATGATACAACTCATGAATTTGTGTAAATACTCCTTAAAATCAGGAGAAGATAATCCTGGTATTTTTCAAGGAGCAGTTCAGTAGTCATTTGCTATTTACTTTTCCTCTGGTGGTGGTGGTGTTTTACATCCTAGTCTAGCTGACGGCCCTAGAATTTTCTGGTGATCTCTTACCCAAGTGCTAATCAACTCTGTCCAGTCCTGTTTAGCTTTTTTCAAGACCATCCAAGGCCAGTTAAGTGCTGCCACTGAGTTGGGCTGCAAGTGCTATAAGCTCCAGTCAACACAGCCAAGAATCGGCGATTACAGGAGTTACAAACTGATCTAAATACGTTGTGCAAACAATCAATATGAGGTTAACATGTAAATTCTAACCTGGCGTTGCTTTCAGCAGAAGAATTTATCTTCTTTGCTGACTTAATTATCAGCATCCCAAGCCTTTTAGAAAATAAAATATTCAAGTCATGTCATATTACTTATTGACTGCATTTGCACGACGTGTTTAAAAGGGTTACTGAATTAACCTATTTTCTGGGCTCACCTAATATTCTAAATCAAACCAATCAGACGGAATGAGTTCACACAACACACCAACCCCCCCAAATAAAACAAGGGTAATGCCAACCAAACCCAGTCTATTTCTACCAGGAGCATCCAATTGCTAGGCCTCTTTAATTTATCTGGTTAAGAATGTCGTGAGAACGCTGCTACCCCTTTGCTTACACAATTTACTAGCTGTCTTTCCACTAGAGATAGTATAATAAAAAGCAGGGTCTGTTTGTATCAGCAGTCACTGATATAAAAAACACACAAGCACAAGCTGGTTAGATCGGTGGCACATGTTCAACATGGCGAGCTTGGTGAGTTTAGCTGTATGTGGTTGTGTACATGCTTAGCATGTTGTGTGAACTCAGTCTATTAGGTTTCTCTACTGTTCAGTGTATTGTGCATTCGGTGTATTGTGCAAACTCAGAAAATAGGTTAATTCAGGAACCACGTGGGGTAAACACAGTACAGCTCTATTTATTCGCTGGACTGTTTTTCTGCCTTTCATTCAAGAGCCCAAGATAACTGCGGCGGTAGCTCTAAAACAAAAGGAGCTTTAAAAAAAACCCCACAGAACACAACAGCCCATTCACCAAACATTCAACGCACTTCCGAGCTGAGCAACAGCCCACGTGACTCCTTCAACAGCCGGATATTGAGAGCCCGCCCATAGGCCCGATGGGATTCGTAGTTTTTAAGTCGGGTAAGTGTTCCTGGCCGCAGCCATGCATCACGAGATTGAGAGTACATTCTCGCGAGAACCGGAGAGTGTTTCCGTCGCACTCGCCTCTTGGGAAGAAGGCATGCCGGGAGTTGTGGTTTTAAAAACAAGAAGACGTGGAGAAGCCCAGCTGGCTTAACGGGTTTGGGAACTTCGTTTCCTATAAGCCCTTGCGGTGATCGTGGTCGGCCGGCAAGGCTCCGGTAGCTGCTGTTACGTTCGAGAGGGAAGGAGGAATCAGGTCCGGATCGGGAGGAGCTTTGCTTTGGGAAATGAATGCCCGTTAGTACCCCTTCTCCAGGTAAACTTGAGCCTTGTAGCAGCCTAGTTCGTGGGCTTCCCGCCTCTGAAAGGCTTTAAAACAAAGGTGCTTCTGAGTACATGCAAAGTGTGCTGAGGGACTGGAGGCTTCAGGGAGACGCAGGGATCTTTCCCCAAGCTTTTAATTGCTCGTTGATTTTAAATACACTGATTTCACTGGCGTTATTGTATTTATTTTTTTTCCTTATCGCTTTGTTGTTCTGACCTGCCTTGTGTGATTCTGTCAGCAGGAGGGGGGGGGGTTAATAATTTAATAGTAAATGCATATTGCAGGAAATATTTTTAGAAAAACGCCTTAAATTGTGCCCCAGCTGTGATCTTTGGCCAGAGACCCAAATTTCAGAATAGAGGGGGAGCTTCAGGATACACATTTGCTGTTTGTCAGACCCAGTAAAATACCCACATGCAAAGAAGCCAGTCAGGTCGCTTTTATTAAGGCTATTGTTACACACGCTGCTCCCAGGTTCCGCTTCTGGTCACTCACTCACACACTCACAGCCTGTTGAGGCACGTGGATCTTGTCAGCCCCCCTTGCTTTCTACCTGGGTTTTCCAGAGAGGTGCGGCTGGAGCAGACAGACACACAGCCCTGGTCAACAGCCGGGAAATAATGAGGGACACACGCAAATAACTTCCAACTGAACACTGAGGCACAAGAGGTTCTTTGTCATACACGGAGACCCAGTGAATTTAAAATAACGGCAAAACTTTACTGGTTGCAAGGTACATTTGCTCATACACACACACGTGCACTCATCCACACTTATCCACATCCTTCCCAACTAGGCTGCCAGGCACTAGCTAGAGGGACGGAAGCTGCCAAGTCTGGATCCAAAGGTGACTCAGAGTGGGCGGGCTTTGGGACTCCTTTTATCCCCAAAAGTCCTTGCTGGGTTGATTTACAAGTTGATGGGATTGGGGTGAGGGTTTCCATGTGCTCAGGCCCAACTTCCTTTTTCTGGTTCAGGTCCCTTGTTTTTTCCTTAACAACTTGCTTCCTTCTTATCTACCTCCCTGAAGGGATCTCATAGATAAGTTTCCTGGCTTTTGTCCTCTCTGCTTACATGCCTGCTTCATCTTTAGGTTATGGCAGCTTCAGCCTAGTCTCACACTATCCTGATTAAAGAAACTTCTCTGAACTCTTATTTTCCTGTTACGGACAGAGCGAGATGTACAGGCGATATGCGTTGGGAGGGACTGGGGGAAGAACCCCAAAGAAAGGAACCTAAATGTCATACCCTTGTGAATAAAAATGTTATATCATTGCAGAACACTGCGAGATCAAAAATATTTTTCATGGACAGCCGAAAACCGCCTAGAAAGGCAAAATAACCATCTCTGAATTTAGAGAGGGGACATTTTCAAACCCAGATGTCAGCTGGGATGAGTTGCAAGTCAAGCGTCAGAAAGGAGACATCATAAAAGCTTGTAGAACAGTGTTTCTCAACCTCATCAACTTTAAGCTGTGCGGACTTCAACTCCCAGCATTCTGGCTGGGGAATGCTGGGAGTTGAAGTCTGCACAGCTTAAAGTTGATGAGGTTGAGAAACACTGTTGTAGAATATGGGGAGTCAGTCAGAAACAGAAGGGGCTATTATCCAGAAGTACCTTCCAAATCCATTGTACAAAGATGTACAACATTTTTAGTTCCTCAGGCCCGTTTAGCTTGTTAAATGGAAACTAGATGGAAAAGGTACATTACTCTTAAAGAAGGAGAAGCAGATATACTTCTTTTTTTCCCCCCCTGAGAGTTAAAAGCAGCATAGACAGAAGTCCCTTCATTTTATCCCTGCACAGCAACCTTTGAATAGGGTTCACTAAAGATAACGACCAGCCTAAAGTCATCTACTGAGCTCCAGGGTCCAGTGGAGACTTGAACCGATGTCTTCCAAGCCTAATACCTGAACCACTGTCTCTGCTGGCTCTCTGGTTTTATGGACAGAGACTCAGCCTGACTTCTTGTCCCAGAAGCAAAGCCTATGCTGTGCATTGTCCTTCTCACATTATTCTCTGGGCCCCAGGGTTGGCTATGTTAGGCCTAACTGAATGGAGAGGGGAGGAGTAGAACTTAGCCCTCAAGATTGCTGGTCCTTTATTCTGGGCCAGAAATTCCTCAGTCCTTCAGACATTCTGAATTGATTTAGTTTCAGATCTCACGGAGTCCATGGTTATGATTCAAGATTTTAAGATAAAGGTATCAAAAGGTCCAGCGCCGCTCAGCTGCTCCAAAACATGGCCTTGAGACTTCCTGTCCCTCAGCGGAACATTTGGTTTGTGAACCAAACACGGAGTGGTGATGCAGTGGGGTTTATCTGAATTAATATTTTTATTATTATAATGAATTTTTATTTTAATTGTTGTACGTCGCCCAGAGTCGCTTTGCAAAGTGGACAGCTATATAAATGTGATGTATAAATAAATAAATAATATTCCGAGTTGTTTTTTAGAACTTGATAATATCAGGCTGGCTGTTTCAGCAGACTAGCCTTTTTTATGCCTTTCCTAAAGGTCTTTAAGCTGAAGAAGGGCTACCAAACAAAACAGACTCCAGGCAACAAATTGAGCTCTATGGAAAAGCAATCTGGACCTGCCTGGCTGCTTGTTAAGACTTGGTAGGCTAATGTCTTGGTCCTGGGCATGTTCCAGCATCAACACCTCTTGTGCTGTGACTGTTCTTCAAAGTCCTCAAAGATCCTAATAGTCTTTGAGGTGTTTTACTGAATTCCTGGTTTTTTTTCTTCTTGTTTTTCTTCCAGCCACAGCTTCAATGGATGCTTTGCCCTTTACACTAGGGGAACTGCTCTGTTTAGGGTCAAGCTTGGCCTTCTCTGGCCTCTTTTATTACCTGCACAGGAAGAAGGCCAAGGTGGTGACCAAAATCCAGGTGTGACATTTCTTTATTGATTTATTTAAAGCACTGTTTTTCAGACTTAGCAACTTTAAGATGTGTGGACCTCAACTCCCAGAATTCCCCAGCTACATACACCCTTCATGCTATGTCTACAGATGGGAGAGGGGGGTTATCTGTTGAGCTTGACTGCTGTTAATTCAGGTCAGACAAAACAAAACCACTTCATGTAGTGTGCAATTCTAGATCATTACCCCAAGACTGGGGCAGTTGCTGCCTGCTAAACAAGGTGGGTGCTTCATCTGATATGCAATAGCAGCACTTAAGTCCTTATGAGACAGTGAATTGGGAGTTTCCTTGGTAAATGTGTGAATGAGCAAATATTTGAGATTCCAAGTCACCTTCACTCTGTGCTAGTTCTGGTATTGCCTCTTCTGTGTACATCTTTTTTCACATTCTTGCACAGGAGGCTCCGAAGCTCCAAATAAGTGCAAGTCTTCCCAGCGTTCTGGCCGCCGCAGGTAGTGACTGCCTCCCCTACGTTGTCATTGAAGGTAAGAATTCAGCAAGAAAGTTTGCCAAGATTTGAACATGGAAACCAGCATGCCAACTCCTTGGCCCCTTCCCTTTGTGTTTATCATAGTGAATTCAGCACCAGTTATCCTTGCCAAATGTCCACCAGGGAATCAACAAATATGTGCCATAGGAAAGTAATACAAGTTTTTAAATAGCTCAGTGGCTTGTTGCGGGCCAGAACTGCTTCCTTGGTGACCAACAGGCAAACATGTAACTGAAAAGAAGATTGAGTCATAAGCTTACCATACATCTGCCCTGAAGCTGGGGAGATCAGCAGACACTTTTTTCCCCTTCTTCTCTGTCTTTGTTTCATTTTTGGCTTCAGAGCTGTTAGGAGTCAAAATGTAAGGCAGTTTTGACATGGTAGAAGTTGAACTGTAAAGCACCTGGAGATGGCTTGTCAAGATCTTCAGAAGGAATTCATTACATCTATAGAGTGGTGGAGAGTGCTTTTTTTTCCCCCCTTACCCTCTCCCCAGTAAACCTCTCATCTAAATCTGAAATGAATTGACTCTCAGTTTGAATGGCAGTGCATTCCCCAAAATGTGAAAATGTTACCCTTCTCTACTGAACTTTGGATACACGCAATTCGGTATACCAATGCAGTTTGGCATGTATTGCTCTGTATTCATACATCTGCCTTTTCTTTTGAAAGTTCCCAAATGTAGAATGCTAGTGCTAAGTTCTTGATCACACAGAATTGGACTTTTCTCCATGCCAATGTGTGGAGGGAGTGAGCACATATATTCAGTCCACAGTTTGAAATCAGGTGTAGCAGAGCCTTTTATCAAATAAAAACTTTTTTTAAGCTATAGATCCTATATGGTAAATCCAGAGTTCTTAATACTACAGGAAAGCCCAATTTTTGGTATATTTTTTATTTGCTTGCTTGCTTGACTGGAGTTATATGCCACTCCAGTCTTAACTGATTCTGAGCGACATACATACCCAATACAGTAATAAGGTTAAAACAATATGGATATTTATTTATATTTAAAAATTCTCACTGCAGAGCAACTCTGGGTGGTTTACATGTACAGATATACATAATCAAAATACTCCGGGCACCGCTAAACAATTAAACCCATATAAGCACTTCCTTTCTAGGAGGGATCAGAATCAAACACATCCAATCCCCAAAGGTTTGCTGAAGAAGCCAGGTCTTAATCCCTTTTCGAAAACTGAAGCATTGGAGCTGATCTGATCTCTGGGGGAAGACTATTTCAGAGAAAAGGACAGTGACTGGGAATTTAACAGTGCTTTCCTGTCTTTAAACCTTATTTCTCTTCCCAACCTCATATTAGCAACCTTTTCAACATTAAACTATAACTGTAGAACCTGCTCAAAATGTGCCAGCCTGCGTCCCTTCCATAATGTTTCACTTCTTGTGGTTTCTGAAAGGTGGAAGGGGATAGCTATTCTGCTTTTCCACCTGTTCTCAAGAAATCCACCCTCTTTCTAGAATTATGCAAACGTTTGGGACTCGAGATGGGTGGTTCTAAGCTCCCTGAAAGGATTCTGGGGCCATTTCAGTCTAATCAAGGACTTTCTGGGCTTGAAACAGCCCATTTTCAAGCCACAAGACTTGCCAATTGGAACTCCCTTTTGCATGCCTGTCCCTCTTCAGGAGTGGTCCAGCCAGTCGGGTCAGCTCTGACCAGCCCATACCACAAGGAGCTGCAGGGAGTGATTGAGAGACTGGTCCTGAAGGAGCATCGTTTGATCTGGAACAGCCTGGCCCGAAGCTGGTAAGCAAGAGGCCTTGGAGAAGAAACATGGGGGTTGAGGAAGTAGACAGTATCCTTGGTTGCTCACATTTATTTGCCCAGTGTAGACAAGGGGGTGGGCTTTTTAATGCCAAGAAGACCCAAGCCTAGCATTTGCTGGCCAGGTTTCATCTGTGGCCTGCGATAAATTCTGACATGGTTAATGTTTCCTATTTCATGTCATCCCAAAGTCGAGGGTAAAGGTGGGAACCTGCAGGTCTAGGAGCGCAAGCAGCCATTGACCTGACTGCAAAGATCAACAAAAGTTTTGGCAGGTGGGTGGGATACATTAGAAAGACATAAGGGGGGGGGAAGCAGAAAGAAGGAAAGGATGGCTCCACTTGGTCTTCACTCTGCAGGAGATGATCAGGAAGTCTGCAAAACACAACAGTGTGCCCTCGGTCAAGGAATAAGCTGCATGGGAAAGTGGGGTATCGGTCCCCTGTCCATAATGCATTCCCCTAGCGGGTGTTCAGCCTCGCGTTCCTGATGCAACTGGACAAATGGGGGTAAATCTGGACTCACGATCAGTAGACCCTCACTAGGGCTTTGCTGCGGCCTCCCCTCCGATGGCTTTACTCTCGTTGCAGGACCGACAGTGAGCGGGTGGTGCTGGAGCAGCTGCACACCGTCCCCTTTGTCCTGGCCTCCCCCACCGACAAAACTGCGGGGTGGGTGAGTGTGGAATTGCCCCTTCAGGCAGTTGATCTGCCCCTGGAGACCGTCTACGAGCGCTTCCAGCAGACCTCCCATGGCTTCAAAGACCTGCTCAGCCACTACCTGAGCGGGGAGAAGCCCAAGGGCTTCCTCGAGACAGAAGAGATGCTTTTGGTTGGCAGCAGCCTGACCGGCATTGGCGAGCTGGCCCTGCGCCCGGATGGCACCCTCTGTCTGCAGCCCCCTTCGGACGGTGCGGGCTATTTCCTGTGCCTGGAGGATTGGCAGACCCTGCTGGCTGGGCTGCAGTCGAGCAGCAGCTTCTGGAAATGGGCGGCCTTGCTGTGCGGCCTCGCGGCTTTGGCCGTTGTCCTGCGTGCCCTCTGCCGAGCCCACCAGAATCGCCGGGTGAACCGGGAGCGGGAGGCCCAGCGACGGGAATTTGAAGACTTTTTGCGTCATCAGAACGATGACGAAGAGTTGCCCCCAAATGCTTGCGTTGTCTGCTTGACCAGCCCACGCGAGTGCGTCTTGCTGCCCTGTGGCCACATCTGCTTGTGCTTTCACTGTTTCCAGGCCTTGCCCAACCCCTCCTGTCCCATCTGCCGGGGCCCCATAGACCGTGTGGTTCCGCTCTATCAGGCCTAGTGAGGTGGCCTCGTAGGCTTTCAGATGCCCCCGAGGCACCACTAGTGCAAGAAACAAGGACCCCCTTCGCTAGCTATACTAGAAACAAGCGTCCCAATTGTGGGTGCAGGGACGTCTGATCCCTGGAGGCATGTGATCTCAGAGGACCCTCTCTTCAACCTCTGCACGGCCCCCAAATCCTCACTATTGGGGAGCGTGTCCAGAGTTGGTATCTCAGCAAAGGCTGCCTTGACTGTCCTTCCAGCTTTGCTATGCTAGAAGAGATACTGAGGAATCTTCCTGTGCTCTCCTGTAGTGCTGGGACTGCCGCTCCCAGGATTCTTGGGCAGGCTCAGGGATTCTGGGAATTACAATCCAAACACATCTGGAGAGCACAGGGTTGGGAAAGGCTGAATTCCATCTATTGTACGGGAGTCACTAGGTTCCCAAGCCTTGGTAGGCAAACTTAAAGCAATAATCACTGAGAGTAGGAGGATCCTGCTGAAACGGTAGCAGGTGGGATTTTTTTTTACTGGAACTTGGGTAGCACTAATCGACAAACCGGGCCGGGCGGCCCTTGCTTCAGGATTTGAGCTCAAGGCACAGGAATACAGGACATAAATACCAACCCAGTTTTGGGTTCCCATTGGAAATGGCTGCATTTAGTTTCATCACAGTATCTTTTAGCCCTTGTCCAGTTCTGCAATATTTCTAGTGACCTGCTTGTTTTAAATGGGGGGGGGGGTGAAGCTACAAGTTCCATGCCAACTATGAGCTTAGACTTCATCTTGGCACAAATCTGGCGGTGTAGAGCTACCTACCTTAACTTAGGGACTAGAGCAGGGTTTCTCAACCTTGGCAACTTTAAGATGTGTGGACTTCAACTCCCAGAATTCCCCAGCCACCATGGCTGGCTGGGGAATTCTAGGAGTTGAAGTCCACACATCTTAAAGTTGCTAAGGTTGAGAAACCCTGGACTACAGTTTTAATCAGCATGCAGGTGGGCCTTTGCAGGAGCTGAGATGGGGTTGGGCCAAGCCATCTTGGTGCCACAGACATTTCTAGCTGATACAGGCTAATTCAGCCTGGAGGACTAAGCCCTCCACTTTGCCAAAACAGTTCCTTTCAAATCAGGCCAGTACCGAATGGCAGATGGTGTTTAATCATACACGATTATGATTGGTGTTAATTACTAGTTCTGTGCGCATTCTGGAATCTTGCCTCTTTACACGCAAGTGTTGGAGGCAGAGGGCTGGTCCAGCTGGGGGTGACTGCCAGAGAGGCTGTTTAGCACATTCGGCAGACGTCCTGCTCACCCAGAGGGCTGCTTCCCAACCCCTATTTTTTGTCATCAAGTTCTGGATAAGCTGCAGAAACTCACTTTGGGTTAGCCGGCTTCGGCCAGTCGAATGGATTGTTCTGCTTTGCGCTCTCTTCTGCACCCGAGCAGAACGCTGGGTGGCGTTCAGCAGACCTGCACGCTGGAAATGTGAAATCAAGATGTATTGATAAATTGGCAAATCCATCAAGGCTTGTCTTGTCTTGTTAATCTAAATACCAATAGGATGGAGGCTTAATAGGGAAGGAAAGACTGAGAGGAGATTCTGAAAGGCTGCAGCTTGTTTTTGGAACATTAGAAATAAACTGTGTAAGGGTTAGAGACGAAAGGGGCAAAGTTGGTTCCCCCAAAGGGTCCCAGAGATGATTGCATTGGTCAGAATGGTCTTCTGCTCTGTTAAAAGTTCAAGGTTCAAAGCAGGCATGAATCCCTATGGAGAGGCAAAGGGTAAGGTGAGGCAGCCGTTATGGGTCTGATTTTAGCCAGTGTGGTGTCGTGGTGAACGCATCGGGCTAGAAAGTGGAAGACGGTGAGTTCGAGTCTCACCATAGGCACAAAGCCAGCCAGGTGACTTTGGCCCAGTCCCTCTCTCTCAGCTCTAGGAAGGGGGCAATGGCAAACCCCTTCCGAAATCTTGTCAAGAAAATTACAGGGACTTGTCCAGACAGTCACCAAGGGTCAAGATTGTCTCAAAGGGATGCACAAAAAGAGGGAGGAGGAGGAGGAGTAGATCACTCACCATTGGTGTTCTCACAGCACATTAATCCTGGTGGGATAAAATGCTTGAGCTTTTCCCAGTGATCTGATCTTTGACTTACCTTAACTCTTTTATCCTACAGGCATGATCTGGCTCCTCTACTCTGTGGCTCAGTTCACACAAGGTTTTCAATCTGGGTACAGAATGAATCCACTTTCATTGAACTATCAGTGAAAAACCTAGCCAGGTTAGGGTGTTGTGTGAATGCAGCTTCTAGGTGTTTGTATAACTGGATTAAATAATGCTGCATAAATTCAGCCGCCATGGGGCCTGTTCCTTCCAGCACAGGTGGTAGTGTGTGAAGGGAGCATGAGAAAGCAGATAGAATGACAAGTTTGTACACTGGTCTACATCAGGCCTGCATAACTGGTAGAGGGGAAAAGCCCACATTTATAAATCAAAAATCATCACAGGCCGCAAAGGAATACCTGGCCTGTGGATCAGCTGTTTGGCAGCTCACAGAGCAGCAACAACAGTGGAGCTGGTGATGGTGAGGCTTGGGGGTGCTCAACAGCATGTATTTTGGGGGTGGGTCACAACTGTGAATTTATTTTTTAAAAAGTGCTGGCCAGCCACACAAAATCTGCTTGACAAGCCACATGCAATCCACGAACCGTGTGTTGTGCAGGCCTGGTCCATATCATAAAATCATTGAATAAACCATTGTTGGGTTCAAGCTGCCTGCCAGACTGGAAGTGAGTAACCGTAAGATACCTCTGCCCCTTTGGTGGCTTTTGAGCACTGAGCAGGCAAAGTCAAGTTTCTAAAATCTTTAGGTGGGTGGTGAAGAGGCAATATAGATTCCTTAAGCTATGAGCAGGTAAAGCCTTTACTTCATCCATCAACAGCTCAAAATAGTGGTCATGTTCTCAACCATATCTCCTATAAACTTCAAGGGTAGTACATGTAAAAATGTGGCTCCTAGCTTTAAAAAGGGGCCCATCCCTGTCCTAAACTGTAAACTGGTTTATAAGACACTCTGGCTGGGTTCATATAATCTGGGTTCAGATGGCTTGAGTTTGGTTTACACCAGTGTTTCTCAACCTTAACAACTTTAAGATGTGTGGACTTCAACTCCCAGAATTCCCCAGCCAGCATGCTAGCTGGGGGATCCTGGGAGTTGAAGTCCACACATTTTAAAAGTTGCTAAGGTTGAGAAATACTGGTTTACACAGCCATTTGCTAGCTGGGGAATTCTAGGAGTTGAAGTCAAGATATTGGACCTACTCTAGTCATGTCCTCAACCATATCTCCTATAAACCTGAAGGGCAATTCATGTAAAGTTCACACATCTTAAAGTTGAGAAGATTGACCAACACTGGTTTACACAGCCATTTGCTGCAACTTGGTTATTAACAGACTGAGTTTAATGCAGATGCCAGAGTGAGCTAAAATGCAGTTGAGTCATTTGTGGCTCAGCATATTGTATGAACCAAACACTTGCCTTACCGGCTTGTGCGAAGGTCTAATGTTTGTTTGTTCCAACCACATGTTGTATGAACAGAGCGAAGGATCAACCTCACCAATTTGTTACCTCTATATATACTACCAGCCTGGAAAAAGAGTGTTGGCAATTCGGCTGCAGAGATTTTCCTGCCCAGCCACTGAGCTTTCTGCTGGTAAGAGAAAACTACTTAATTTTTATTTGAAGTTTCATTCGCTTTTGGGACCTAATTTAGCCCTTTCAGGCAACCAGAGGCAAGATTAAGCAGCATTATGCACCAGGCTTTGATGGTGATGTTACAAAAAATGCAGGCAAAATGGAAAGTGGTTTGAAGGCGCTGGGTGACTCAGCTTTCTGGTGGGTGGGAACTGCTGCTCCCCCCAGCTATCTCTGAAGCAAGCATTCAGCGCAGAGTTGACTCAGCACTTCACCCCTCTCTGCTTCAGCAAAAGAACAACCCGCCGTCTGCAGCTTCATACCGACCATCTCGGTTCACCACATCAGTTCCCCGCGTAGAAAGCCGGCTCTTATTTTATTGCTTATAGGCACGTTTCAAAATCGCCTCCAATCCGTCTGAAGCCTTCTTTTGTGGAAGAACGGGGAATAGATGAGGCTGCAAATGCACCTCGTAAGAGGCCCTTCCCACGACACGCTTCGCTTGGTGGCTGAATTAACCCATTTTCTGGGGTTGCGTGTCTGTTGAAGTCTATACTAAGTGGCTGAATTTGCACTGTCTTGCTAAGTTATAGACACACACAGACGCACATCAACTCACCTCTTACAATCTGGTCGTCCCTTGCTCCTGAACGATCGCCTTGAGGTCGGAGGCAGCGCACGCCAGCACACTGCAAGATTTCCTCCCCTTTCCAAGGGGAACCCTTGTTGCAGAAGGGGCAGCAAATTTGGGCTCTACCCCAATGTTTGCCAAGTACCCCTCCCCCCTGAGGTGGGAAAAGACACCCTGGGGAATATCTTAAGAGAGAAAGTCCGTTGATGTGGGGCCACGTTCAGCGGCTAATTGGCTCTTGATGGGCAGGGCAGAACCCCGGAATTGGGATGGCGGACCTTCAAAGTGAGCTCACCTAAGCTGCCTCAATCTCTTAAAAGTGCAGCAGAGTTCCCTGCAGGGTCTTCTGGTGTAAATAGATTTTGTAGAAAGAAGCTGATGCAGTTTTGCAGCAGCAGCAAAGAATTCTTTACAGCAGTGTTTCTCAATCTTGGGAACTTTAAGATGTGTGGACTTCAACTCCCGGAATTCTGGGAGTTGAAGTCCACTCGTCTTAAAGTTCCCAAGGTTGAGAAACATTGCTTTACAGGTTTCATAAGACACTCACAGGCTAGAGCTAGGATGAGTTTTATAAATGGTTGAATGATAATTTATTCTCTCTAGCTTATCTGGGGTTTCTAATTCCCAGCAGGTTGTGTTTGCACAAGATGCTAGGTGAAAATGGGGTTGGGAAGTTTGCGGATCTGCGTGATGTGGAAACCAGGTTCGGTCTTAGCAGGTTGTGTGAACCAGGATGTCATGTGAAGTCATCACAGTTTATTTGTTTGGGGGTAGCATGTTAAGTGAACACAGCGGCTAGGTTTTATTAGGCATAGGTGTAGAGTTTAATAGCAAATATGTTTTTCCAGAATCTCCAACAGGTAACCATGTTAGTCTGCTGTAGCAACAAGGATTGCTCTGTTAGGATAAATTAAAGTAATTAAAAACTGAATGTATTCCAACCTCATCTTTAGGTGGATGCAGTCCAAAAAAGCTTATGGCAAGGTAGATGATGATGATGATGATGATGATGATTGCTTTTTCATTGCCAGGTTGTGTTTACACATTCCACTTCACCAGGTTGGTTGGACCTTGCAGCTGCATTCACACAACATGGGGAGCTCAGTTAGGGTTTGCTTTGCATAGCTTGGTTTTGTTTTGTTTGAGCTTCACATGTTGTCCCAACCCAGCCTGTTTGGTTGGGTTATGGTTCCATGTCCTTGGAGGGTGGAGGGAGGCTGGTGTTACTTTTGGGGTGTTTGGAAACAGAAGGGACTAGCACGGTCAGTAGCCCAACGTGTCAATGTCAGTTACCTCCAGCAGGGGGAGCCCGGGAGACAGATTTGGTGGGAAACAAGGAAGGAGGGGGCAAAGGGGTCCCCAATGCATCTTCATATATCAATCAGTGCCGTGGGAAAAATAGAAAGAAAGGGTAGAAGGTGCGTGGCTTAACAGTTTCAGAATTTCTTTAGTTGAGGAATTCAAGCTAAGAGTCATAACCATTCATGTAGGAAGGTGGATGAGAGGGGAGGGGAGGGGAGGGGAGGGGAGGGGAGGGGAGAGGAGAGGAGAGGAGAGGAGAGGAGAGGAGAGAAGAGAAGAGAAGAGAAGAGAAGAGAAGAGAAGAGAAGAGAAGAGAAGAGAAGAGATGGTTCAATGAGATGGGTGGTGACAAATTTGATATGTAAATAAAATATAAAAAATAAATAATAAGGTTTCCATTGGGCATTAAGATAACAAGGCCCAAACGTTGTTTGCTGCTTTGTGGCTTAGCATGTGGTGTGAGTCCAGCCAGTGTGGTTTGTAAGATCATGTGCCAACAGCCAATTACGATTTAGGATTCAAGATGTGGCCCTTGTTCCTTTTTTGCCTGCCAAAAAGTTTTTGCCCCCAGTGAGTTTTCTGCACCAGTTCATTATGTCCCCTTATTTAGGCTGTCTTGTGCTTTCTTACTTGCCAGATGGGTTAGGGTTATCGATTGATGGTTAACAGTAGTATCTCTGCAGATTTATGTACCCACACTATAATCCCAAGAAAGACATAGCACCAACTGAGTATATCTGCAGCAGGCAAGACATTTTCAGACATGAGATTTTAACACCAGGGGCAGGCAAAAAAGGAACAAGAAATCGTGGCTTAATGCAGAACGTGTTGCAGGTCACGGGGCTGCAGGCTTGCATCTCAGGAAATGATTCACTGAATAGTGCAACGGAATTGCTAGAAAATCCCAAAACTTCATTTTTTATCATGGCAGCATCTAACCAAACTTGGCTGATCTCAAAAAGCTGAACAGGGTCAAACCTGGTTAGTCCTTGGACAAGTGAGAAATTCCAGGGTTGTAGGCTAGAAGTTAAAAAAAAAAAAAAAATCCAGAAGGAAGCTGTGGAGTACAAATTACTTGGTCTGACAAAAAAAAACTGCACGGGACTGTCTATAATGTTACCAGGCATCTTGCTACACTCAAGGGACACCCTGCCTTATTTTATGCTTCTATTTTGCGTATAAAGTGGAATTATAAAAGGAAGCCAAAAGATTAGGCTATTTCTGGCTAGCTATCAAGCCCAAACTTTTCAGAAGCGCACAGCTCAGGGCACCCTTGTCACTGCAACGGCCTGAAAAGAGCACAATTATATGTCCCAGTACTAAGGTGGAAGAATCACTGCCTGTTGGCACAACACGCTTAAGCAGATCATTTCAAGTAGTTGCATATGTATAATGGGCCAAGCCTGCTCATTTTAGATGGGGTGGCGAGGCTTAACATCTTGTGCCCACCCAACATGTTTCCTTACTTTATGGTTCAGTGAATTGTGCAAACCCAAGAAAAGGATGAATGAACTAGGATAAGGCTGAATATTGCCATTTATAAATCCCTCCCTTTAACCAGAGGGGAAGAAGTGTATTCTGAAAATAATTATACTGCTTCCATGCCATCCAAAAAGCTACAAGTTAGCATGCCTAATCAAGGCACACAGATTTCTAGGGAATTGATCATTTGCAATAATGGATGGTCAGACCACAGGAGCACAAAGTTGAACTCTAAACAGAGGTTAGTATGCAGAGGCACCAGCTACACTTAGGCTGGCACAGTGTTTCTCAACCTTGGCAACTTTAAGATGTCTGGACTTCAACTCCCAGAATCCCCTGGGCTGCAGAATCCCAGTCAACCACTAGCTCTTTGCAGCCCAGATCCCAAGGCCTCTGGAGGCTGCTCCGAGGTGAAATGCAGCTCAGTCTTGGAAAAACAAAGTTGCCCATCCTGATGTAAAGGGATAGTGGGTGCCACACACCACGTCTCCCAAAGGCCAGATTTTTGCTTGATGCTTCAGAACCAAGTCTCAAGTTCCTCAATTCATGGACCTAGAAGTTTGGTTTCCAAAGCCAGATCAAGATGGATTGGCATTCCGGATCCAGCCCCATGTTCTCTCTGCCCTGCTGTTGCTGCTTGGGATGTTGGGGGGGGGGGGCATGTGCTTTTTCTTCCCCACCCCCAGCTGCCAAAGAGGACTTGTCTTGAGCAACAAGGCACAACTGCTGGGCTCCTTCTCCAGGTTTCTATGGCAACCACACACTCCCCATCGGGTGCTGTCCTCCTTGATCAGTCACATTGCTTTGGCACCTCGGTTGCCTTGGAGATGCATCCCTGGGTGTGTTGCACATCCACAGCTCATGTGGGGTTTTGTTTTGTTGGGGAGGGGGAGGGAAACGTTCTTGGGAAGGCCTGGAGGGGAGGGAGGGGTTGAGGAGAACAAAGGAAAGGCTTTCTGCAGAATGAGCCAAAGTCACTCACGAGAGCAGGTTTCCCCTCTCCTGATCCAAAGAGAACAAGCAGTTGTCTTAGGATGTTGTAGCTTCTTTTTGTGGTTCCTGTCCTCTTCCCCGACTCCCTGAGTAGCTGCACACCCAGCGGAAGGACCTTGGAAGAGGGAGCACGGTTGGATAATGACACCCAAGAAATTGAATACCATAAACTTGGTTCACAAAGCACACATCTATGCAGCATACACTGCTCAAAGTAATATATCAAACAGTGGTTGGACACCATGGCCTGGTTCCCCTAAGATGCTGACACAATAGTCAAGTTCCTACAAAATGCCGAGCCACTATTTGTAAAAAGGTAAAATCTCCTTCAAGTCAAGCTTTGATGGTTTAGGATGGCAACTATATGAAGGTGGTTTGGGTTTGTCTTCTGGGATTTTTCTCCTCCCAGTTTAGTCTACAGTCCTATATGGTCTCCCATGCCAAGTATTGTCCAGGGCCAACCTTTCTGCATAACTTTTTCAGATTAGCCAAGGAGGACTAGATGCTACCATCCAACTGGGTAAATCTTTAGCTACCCAGCCCCCTTTGGGCCCAGGCAATGTGGATCTTTATATTTCCAAGATAAATTTCCAACAGGGTATTGATAGGGCAGCCTACCCCAATCTGAGTTTGAGCTACAACTCCCAGAATTCTCAGCAATAGATAAACCAGCTGGGGATTTCTAGGGCTGGTTTGTCACAACACAGTTAACCAACTCAATGACAAACTTAGCATTAGAATTCACAGGTCTACTAAGTTTGGTTAGTATTCACCTTGGTTAGTGGTATGGGTGTGTAGTACAAACTCAGTCTGTTTAGATAGTTTATGATTCAATGTCTTGTGCAAATCCAGAAGACAGTTTACATCCAGATTAAATGTGCTGTGGAAATCCAACATAGAAGTTGAGATCTGCACATCTGAAAGCACCCGAGTTGGAGAATACTGTACTGGGGTGATCAAGGTGTGCCATGGAAAAGAAGGCCATATCAATAGAAGCAGTCATGAAAATATATATCTTTGATGGAGTTAAAAGGCTTGCTTATTTAGCCCAGGATTTTCGGCTACAAGTGACAGCTTCTCTCTTCATCCTTTGTCTCTAAGTTTCAGGGAATAAATTTGGAGCCTTTTCCGTTCAAATCATTGACCCCTGAGTGATGGCCTCTTTCCCAGGCTTGGCTTTCAGAGGCTGGGATCAAAGGTCACACTGGCTCCCAGCCTAGTGATGTACCCCCCAAAGCCCCCCATAATTTTACTGGCCACTTTGGAGAACTAAAGGAAACATGGGTAGTTGAGTATTGCTAAAGCAAGAGCAATATGTTCCTTCCTTCAGCCAGTTCAAGTAGCTGCTGGTTCTTTTTGGTATCAGCTAAATCAGCCAGTCTGGTGTAGTGGTTAAGGCATCAGGCTAGAAACAGTGAGACCCTGTGTTCTAATCCTGCCTTAGGCACAAAGCTGGGTGAACTTGGGCCAGTCCCTCTCTCTCAGCCCTAGGAAGGAGGCAAGGGCAAACCACTTCCAAAAATCTTGTCAAGAAAACTGCAGGGACTTGTCCAGGCAGTTGCCAGGAGTCAACATTGACTTGAAGGCACTAAAAAAAATTAAAAAGTTGATACAGATATGCAACACTAGATCTAAAGTTCAGAAATGAATTCATTGATTTAAGTAATATTAGTACCCTGCTGGTCACAAATGGCTTTGGAAATCCTCCAGCCAATTTGTGGAGAGAGAAATTGGGTGGAGGGTTACTCCAGGGGAAATGTTCTTCTCGTCGGCAGAAATACTGAAACCAAATTCTCATGCATCCAATGGAAAAGAGAACTGAGACGGAAAAATCACAGGAGGTTTCTCTGCCCGGCACAACATTAGCACCATTTAAGCCACCATGCGGAGAAGCCCAAAAGAAGCAAATTATGACTTTCCCATGGAGTTGTGTGCTGCCTCTGAGAAACAAAAGGAAACAGCTGGGATAAGCCTCTGAAAGCTTAAACATTTCCACAAAAATTACTAACCCATCCAATCGCCGATAGACAGGAAGGCAACAAATCCTCCCCCTTCAGCGATGTTATTCCAGTAATGCTTCATCCTTGCAATCCTCCTCATTCAACTTTAAAATAAAGTTTTAAAAATGCCCCCCGTCCGGCACCCCAAATTTACCAATCCCACATGATCCAATGTCAGCAACCACAGAGATTAGGAAGAGCTTCTTCTGGTGACCCACCTAGTGTGAGTAAAGGATCAAATTCGGTCAACCCACTTCCTAATCTGATGCGCTCCTGATCTATAATTCCCATTTCTCCAGCAAATGCTCTTGATAGCCCACCTGTCTGAAGGACACCAGCTGTAATGCTACATATTCCACTGTTAAACACTGAAACTTTTTTCCCACGAGTAAGCTGCATGTGAGATCCCCCCCCAAAAATGTATAACTCCCAAAGGAGAAGAAAGCCGCATTGCATTGCATTGTATTGTGTTGTGTTGTGTTGTGTTGTTTTGTGTTGTGTTGTGTTGTGTTGTATTGTATTGTATTGTATTGATTGATTTCACAGTTTTTGTAATCCACTCTAATCCCAAAGGTCTCTGGGCAGCTAAGAAAGACCTCAAGCAAAGACGAACATATTAAAAAATAGAAACGGAAAGGAAAAACACAGCGGCAAAATCTGGGATGACCATCCTTAATCACCCCTGGCCGAAGGCATGTTGAAAGAGTACTTTTTAATTTAGCCCAGAGTTGTTTGGGGAGAAACTTGATTATATTTATATTGATAAATACATAGTTGAGTAAATAGTTTTCTAGAACTGAGTCATGTTAGAGCAGCCCAGACCTCTTGGAGAAGGGGGAATTGTATCCGCTAAGGAAATGTTTCTAGAGAACAGTGTTGTGTTTGATGTGGTGACATTTTTTATTGATTGCTTGATTAGCGCTGTATTTTAAAGCTTCTGTGCTTAAACTATGACTAAAGTATCTCAACAAAGACAGAAAACAGAGTCTCACTGTGCCAAAAGGCAGTGATGTCTCTGAATCAATTAAAGTGCAATCCAGAGGGAGAAAAGCGAAGCCTGAACATTTTCAGACGGAAAAGTCCCACACACACACTCTCTTTCTCCAGTCCATGTGAATCATCCTTCCTTCTCAGATCCATCTGCCTCTTCCCTTGGTTCCATCTAAAACGGTGCCCCAGATGTTTAGGGTGAAGGATCCCATCCCAACCTCTCCAGCAGAACTTGGGATAGCATCAGAAGGAGACTCTCTCTTTGCTTCATAGGTGGCACGCTTTGGGGAGAGATATTTCAGGAAGAAGACCGGCACCAGATGGGAAAAGTGCTGCTTGACTGTCAGGAACAGGTGGAAAACACCTGATGTGTGAAAGTGAGGGGGAGAGAAAGGTGAGACCGCTTTTACCTGCCTCTAGTGTTTGTCTATGTGCCTTCCCTATAAGCGATGCAATTTGGCGTGGGGTGTCATTAAATATTCAGAATATACAGTTCAGTTCAGAGCTCCCCCACCACCACCTTTTCTTCCGAGCCAGCTGTCAGATGAACTGTATTTCCTGCTCGGAAAAATTAAAAACAACCTGTCAGATTGGGGTGGGAGGACTCAGCAAGTTCTAATTTCTACCAGGACCTCTGCAGGGGTGGTCGGATTCAAAGGTGCCCACTTTGGAGGGTAACGTGCATCGCTGTCCGAGCGCATGGAGAGAGGAGAGGTCTCCCTCGGGCAAGGCTGAAATCAGCCTGGGTGAAAGGCAGCGTTCCCTTCGCTCTGCCAGGGAGAATTTCTTAGCAGAGTGTGAATTCTAGCTGCATATTTTTCACTTGAGGCCGATCCCATTATCTGTTGACTCACATGTGTGACTCTAACCTCAGAATTCAGTGTTTCTCAGTGCCATCTGTTCACACATTCAACTTCGAGCCATCGAGGGTAGAGGAATCAAGTGATGCGTGAGGCATGTGTGAATTGCCACAAGTTAGACCTTGCCTGGCTCCGCGGAGAGCAAAGCTCGTCTTTAAGCAGGGGATCCTTTGTTTGTTTTTTAGCAGTCCCAGCTCTGAAGGCATCGCTGCTTCACCCTGTCCTGACTCCTTGCACACACCTCCCCCTCCTTCGCGCTTGTGAAAGCACCAACCTACTTCTCTCCTTCCACTTTTCAACCCCCATTGCATCTGGCTGTTTGCAAGTGCTCCGGCCCTCAGTTGCCAGGGCGACGAGAGTTATGGTGACAGACAGAGAGATGTTGGCTGATGAATATGAATGAGCCGAGGAGGTTTCAGAGCAGAAACATGACTTGTTCAGGAGGGAGGTTGAGATGGCTCTGGGGGCAAAGTTGGGTCAGTATTTTGAAGAAGTGACTTTACAAGTCTGGTATCTCACCTGCAGGTATAAGGTGAGCTGTGGGTCAGCTCAGGTAAACATGAGGTATCCTGCTGGGTCACTCATCCATTCAAGAACTTGATATCTCATGACTCATTAGCAAATGTACAAAGTGGTTGCGTTGGCCTCTTTGCATTTGAAATGAACTGAGGGCCTTTCCCTTTGGGGTGTTAGAAATCCATTTGACCCATTGACTGGGTTCATACAACATGTTTAGCTGTGTCAGGGAAAGAAGGAGCAGATGCATTAACACAGTCAGATAAGCTTGGGTAGAGTCAATTTTGATTAGTATTTTTGGAGCTTCATGCGCTGAAAGAATCCACCCCCCCCCTTGATTAGTTTATAGTTCAGTGTAATGTGTGAACCCAAAAAATGAGGTAATTTAGTAAGCATCTTAAGCATGTTGTGTGAATGCCGTTGTAGACGTTATTTTACACCAATATTCTGATTTCAGTCTGAACCCACCCAGTAATGTTCAGAAAGAACAATTACTCTAAAGTAATCCTGTGGCATTCAGTTATCTTAGAAAGACCAGCTATGACCAAGGTTCAGGAGTTTGGATAAGGTGACAGGCCTTCTCTGAGGCAGCCCCTACATTATGGAATCTGTTATCTCCAGGGATTCACATGGTACCCTTCCTTCTTGTACTCAGGAAGATAGCAAAAACCTTCCTTTTTCAGCAAGTTTTTAGCTCCAGCTAATTGGCTTACAGCCATTCCTCTATATCTGTACATTGCTATGGGATTTCTAACAGATTGTTATTTTATTTTTGCATTATTTCTGGTCTGTTTCACTTTTTTGTAACAGGGGCAGTTAATAAACAGGAAGGAAGGAAGGCAGGCAGGCAGGCAGGCAGGCCGGCCAGCCGGCCGGCCGATCCCAGGGAGCCCATATGTAAAATCAGTCACCAAAGAAAAATCACTAAAACAATCTTTGTGAGCTGGGAAGTTGCCACATCCAGGAGGAGCTTAGGATAGTAGAAAAACATTGGGCCTGTTCAAGGGTGTGCAAAAGGGAAGGAAAATGGGAACACAGTTTTCAATCTGAACCGCTTTTGTTATGGTGCAAACCCAAGTGGTGACTGTTCTCTCAAATCAGAGTTGGCAGCTGTAGCAGACCTTTGGAGTCACTTAGCTTGCAGTGGTGCTGTAATGGCCTTTTTTGTGGGACAGTTGAGGACAGGGTAGACATTTTTCCTGGGCCCATTCAATGAGCCCATTTGGAATGCTGACACGTGTCATAGATGCTTTCACAAAATGGCTGTCATGGGGACTTGCTTCTTTACAATATGGCTGTTATGGGGGAGACTCTGATGACTCTGAGACTCACACACACCAAAAAAGCATTTATCAGAAGGCAACTCCCAACTATTTTTAGTAGCAAAGAATGCTAGAGGGTCTTTTGTGGTAACCAGAGGCATTTTTGTAAAGACAATATTAGAGGCTGCACGCTGCTTTGCAGAGACTTTAAAAAACAACAAAGGTCAAGTGGAACAGAGAGCTTGGCAAGTGTCAAGGGAGGGATCCTCAGCGCATTGGAAGCAACATTAAATTACACTATTACATTTTTGGAAGAACAATATAAGGTTTGGCAGTTCATGATGATTGGGGCAGGGGGGAAGGAAAGGATGCTGTGCCTCTCCTTGCCTCCCATCAAGGCAGTCCAGCTGTCAGGCTTGCAGCCAGATGTTGGTCTCCAAGAAGAACAATACTTGGTTTGGGAAAAATACTAATAGGTCGGCCTTCCCCAACTTGATGCTGTCTCAGAATTTCCAGTCTAAAGATTTCTCAGGTTGTGGCATTCGTCTTCCCCTTCAGATGACTCAGACTACATCTCCCAGAAGTAGCCACTGGTGGTGTTCATGAAGTACATTTAACCAGATGAGAAAGACCTATCAGAAGTATCTGTACAACATACTAAACTTGGTTAGGGTTGCTGTTTTTTGGGGGAAGGAGCTTCGTGTGTCATGCAGGCTTAGCCTGTTTGCTTTCTTTATGGTTCAGTATATTATGCAAACCCACAAAATAGTTAATTCAGTAATCAAATTAAATGTTTTGTGTAAACTCAACCAGAAAGTTGAATGTGTTGTGTGAATATAGCCATGAGTCAAACCACTGATCTACATAACCTGGAGATTATCTGCAAAATTGGCAACAGGTGGTTCTAGATCTCAGGTGGAGGTCTTCCCTCTGCTGCTGAAAGTATAGTAATAGAAGACTTTCAAGACTGAGCCTGGATTCTTTCTTTTCGCTTCAGAGCATATGAGAATTTATGGTATGGAATGAGACAGAGAGAGAGAAAACGCAAGAACTGGAGATAGGTGAGAATCTGGACACCATATCTACATTTGCACCACAGTTTTTCCTCCCATTCATCTTCCCAACATTTTGTTTGTCTTGCCTGTTGAAGTTCATGACTTCCTTGGTAGAACTAGAAAGGTGAATTACAAACACTTTTAAAAATGAAATAAAAGAATACCTTCAGAATGGATTGTTCAACAAACTGGTAGGTGATGGCCTGGTCCTACTGAAAGCATCCACTTCTGGATCACCTCTCTTCTACAATGTCTTCTTTGATCCTTCCCTTGAATCCAGGTCCGGCCATGCTTATCATTTCACACAAGCATAATAGGAGGGTTAGAGAATTCAAGAGAATTGGCCTACAGCCACCTTCCTCATCTTGGCAACTCTAAATGTGTCAAATTGCAATTGCCATTAACCACTGGGCATGCTACAGATTAGAGGGCATCAAAATGGGAACACTGCTCCATCACCTTTCTGTCTGGATCTGTGTCATACAGTCCTCAAGGCATCCCTTTTCCTGGCTAATTTAAATGATCCCTCTTGATTCCTACAGCACCTTCTCACTCTTTGCTGCTTCACAAGTGGGTTACAGCACTCAAGGGTGGAGCTTCTGACCGTTGGCAGGCTATGATCTGAATGTTCTAATTTGTCTGTCATCCACAGAACAAGAGGCAGCCTATAATGCAGGGAAGACAGCTGGGTGGTTGCAGAAGATATCTTGTTCTTCATATTCAAGGTACCATGTGTGATTTGAGAAGGATCAGAGAGAAAGGGAAAATTAACAGGCTGTGCCTGATTAGAAAGAATAAGATAAAACACAGAGGGAGGTGGACTCTGTTCCTGTAACACTGTTGCTACTGAATCAGAGATGGACCATTAGACCCAACTATCTTTAGTGGGTGATATTTGAGTTGGTGCCATCTACATCTTTATGCAGAATAAGATCATCTGGTCAATTTGTTCTCTTAGTTTTCTGAAGCTCCAGACCCATCCAACGTGGCTTCCTGTTGCTTTAGTCCAGATCAGATTCCAGATGCTATGTTCACGCTTAATTGCAGGGGTGCCCCATGGTAGTCTGTTATCTGGAGGAAAGGATAGGATGGAGTCTTCATTCCGCTGGCTGGACTGGTTACATAATGTGGCATCTATAGGTTGGTCCACCTTAACTGAGAGTACAGGGTCCTTTAACACAGCAAGGGCTAAGCAGCAAGATACATTCAACCTTGTTCATCAACCCTTTACTGCTGCTTTGCTTCCTTCTGCTGCCTGAGAAGATGGGTGCTTCAACCTATGTAATGGTAGGGCAGGCCCTGTTTAATGGTCATAAGCTTGGAGTTTTCCTTTCTGTTATCTTAGTCCCCTTGGTCTGTTTGCTTCAGTCTGGATGCTGTCTTCAGTGATTTCATGGTTCCTTAAGTTCTCAGCCCTGTAGCACCCATCAGATCTTTGTCCAGGAAGCCCACTTCCAAAGGGTTTTCTTGCAAAGGAACTTGGACTTTGCTTTTCATGAGCACAGAAAATCAAGTGTAGAAAAAGCAGGATGGGAGCATAGAAATGTAGGTGTGCCTTAAATTCTGCTACTTAGATGGCTGCATTGACTTTCTATATTTGTCTACTCCATGTAGCAGTTTATTCCACTTATATCCCATCTTTTTTCCCAAAGAGCACTCATTGCTCATTGCACTCATTTTCACTCAAAAGGTAACTTAGACTGACAGACTGACAACATCCGTGTTTCATATTTAAGCCATGCTTTGGTTAAACCACTGTTTGTTGAATAAACCATAATGTTTGGATTCACACATGTTGCTAAGGTGCTGTCGGCTAGAAATCAGCGAGCTGAGTTTGCCATGCCAGAAGCAATGGGAAGTCAAGTAAACTGCATACTGTAGTGGCTGAACCACGTAAACTCAGCCTTTCACTGGCCCAAGATTGCTTATCCGGTGAGCTTTAAACTTGGGCAAGCTTTTGAAACTTTGACCCAGTTACATCGTTGGAAAACACTGCAGTTGGCTTCACACAACCCATGAACTTGAACCCCGTGAACCAGGTCAGTCAAAAACATTGTGGCTGCATTCACACAAGATGCTAAGTTTGATTAGTGTTCAACTTGGTTGGTTGGTTTTTGGCTTAGTGAATTGTGCAAACCCAGCCCATGGGTGGATCTATTGTGGCACTGTGTGAACTCAGACAATGAGTGAATTCAATATCCAGGTGAAGTGCATTGTGTGAATTCAGCCACTCTAATATAGTATGGAAGATTAGCCCTGTTTTGTTTTTTATGTCCATTGCATCCATTTCACTCTTGCAAAAGAATGTCTGCATAAATGCTACCTCTCTGAAAATCATCCCACAGTCTGTTTCAATCCCTGATGGGGACTAACGTGTTCTCCAGTTTTTTGGAATGGTTCTTCATATGTCTCTCCTTTTCTGGTCTCTTCTCTCCTGCCTCCAGCTGCAGTGGTGGCAACATCAGGCCTCATTCCAGGAGGTCAAGCGGAGGAGGGAGGCTCAGAGCCGCACTCTCATTCAAGAGATTTTATGAATAAAAATGGGCCATGGGCCATGTGCTGGCCTGACTTTTCAATGGATAGACTCCGAGTTTTAGAGGAGGGCTCTGACAAGCTTGACTGTGCCAATTGCCACAGATGCAGATCTTGGCATAAAGGAAGCTCATACAGAAGAGAGTGGAAAACAAACAGAGAGACCCATTCACTGCCGTGCTTGCTCTCTTTTCTACCCTGAGTCTTGTGCGCACATACTTCTAACTATCCTGTTCAATATGCATGCCACTCACAGGCATTACCCTAGCCTTCCACAGACTAGCCCTCTCCAGACATGTTGGGGACTGCAATACCCAGAATCCTCTGCCAGCCCCAATGCATCTGGAAGCTACCTCCTGGGGGGGGTGTGGCACACCCTATTAGGAATGTGCTGAGAGGGGTAGATGGCACTTCCCTATTAAAAGACATTGTATAGTGGTGAGTACCAGTTCTGGGAGGAAGGACGTGGTTTTGTAACTTGCTTGTGGGATTTCTGGGAACACTATGGGGGCGGGGGGGGGGAGCCTGAACTCTTATATTCTGCTTCTGTTCTTCCTCAGTTTGCATTGATGCTTTCCATGAATGAACTCTTACAGCCCCCCAAAATTGAGGTTCCATTTCAGCAAAGTGGGTCACCTCTACTTGGGCACAGCTCCTTGTCCTGGCCTCTCCTTGGCCCTCGTAATCCTATTGCTGAGCTAGACTCTCTAAACCAGTGTTTTTCAACCTTGGCAACTTTAAGATATGTGGACTTCAATGCCCAGAATTCCCCAGCCAGCCATGCTGGCTGGGGAATTCTGGGAGTTGAAGTCCACACACCTTAAAGTTGCTATGGTTGAGAAACACTGCTCTAAACAGCTGTGTTGCACAGAAGTGAGGAAACCATGAATTCTTCATCACCACTGCAAAAATGAGACAGTCCCCATGACTGCCTTGCAGCTTCCTCACTCACCTGTCCCAAAGAGTCATGTGGCACCTTGATCCATAGGCTGGGTCTCCACAAGGTGCTAAACATCCAAACCACACAGCTTTAAAAAGCATAACCTACCAGATTGCATGGACCCAGCAAGTGAATAGTATAGAACCTTAGGCTAAATTCTGTGAGATACCCCTTGCTCAGTGCAGGAACGCATTTCAAAACACGCCAACTAATGTTTGTCCTGGCTCTCCTTCAACCCATCCGGTGAAGGGGAGGGGGGTCATTTCCACCCTAGATAATTAATTCCACCATCAAACTGCTCTTATTGGCTGGGCGAGTCTCAACATTTGCCTTTGTTCCATATCTTGCCTTTTGGAATAATAAAGAACAGGCCTTACCATGTCTTTATTTACAACATTCTTTAAACATCTTCCAGAAGATATTTTACAGGTATTTAAAGATGATCATCCTCTCTCTCCTCTTCCTCTACCTCCTCCTTCTTCCAAGGCTAAACGTTCCCAGCTCTTGCAGTATCTCTCTTCTTAGGGCGCAGCTTCTAGTTCCCCCACCTCGCCCCATCTTAATTGTCCTTCCAATTACTCTGCTTTTTAAACTGAGCACTCAAGGTGGGCTCTGTGCAAAGCAGAATACGAATAGAAATAGCACCAGCCGATTCACTGTTCACCGTGGCCCAGTTTGCTACGCCCTCACGGGGGTTTTGTTCCCTGCCGTTCCTGTTCCAGAAACGGGATAATGCTCTCCATGTTCGACTTCTCCACACGCAGCAGCCTTCCCTGTCTACCGCTCACCCACTTGACCCCCCTTGCACACTTCCCAAATCCTCTCACACACCAGCATTCCCCTCTCTTCCCTCTGGGTCCGTGCCCAGCTGACAACGAAGCAAGCGGGATCAGTACAGTAACTGGCGCGGCGGTCTTGGGGGAGACTGAGCGAAATTTGTCTACGCAGCTCGCCGACGGAGCGGCAGCGCGCTCGGGAGCTAGCCATGGTGCTGAATATTAATTCGGCCCGTTTGCGCCAAAGGTACCTTCTCGGCAAAGCTGCGAAGTTACTTCCGCTTGGTTGGGAGATGACTTGGAAGTGGGGAGGATGCCAGGGCGGGGAGGGGGGGGTGGGAGGGGGAGAGGAGCGGCCAACCCCCCTCCCTAGCACTCATTGAGAAAAAGCTCCAGCAACACCCCCTCCTGCTGTCTATGCGACATCAACATCCCATTGCAGGGAGCAGAGAAGCCGAAGGAAGCCAGACTCAAAGAGGTTACACAAGACAACGGAAACCGAGAACATAACAATGCCTTACCTGGTTCCTCGGAAACTCTCACCAGGTGAGGAGCTCCAGGGGCTCCCCAGGAACCTGCATCAGTCCCTTTGTCACGCTGTATAAAGTGCAATTCTGCTTTCTTTGGGTTTGCTCGCTGAACCCTTTCTCAGGGTGCAGAAAAAAATGTCATTGCTCTAAGGAGCCTGCAGTCTAACATTTGGCACAGGAGACAATGCAAAGGAAGTGGAGGAAACAGAGAAAAAGGGAAGAATGGTTACAATATATTGACACAATACCCTGAATTAGCTCAGTTCAAACCTAGCTGTGGCATTCACATAGGACGTGCAGCTTAGCTGGCTTTAACCTTGGTCTTTGTGTCTTTCACATGTTGTGTGGACTAAGCCCACTTTGTTAATTCAAGGTTCGGTGTATTGTGTGAACCCAGAAAATGCTTCAGTCAGCATCCTTGTAATGCATGCTGTGAGAATGCAGCCAATAGGTGATTGTTTTGTTTACATGCAGTTTATGCATAATCACAGTATGACAACCTTCTCCCATCCTGGTGCTTTCTGGGTGTCAATCAGTCCTTCTCCAGCCCATATGGCTAATACTCCTGGGGCCTGGGGACAATAGGATCTGTAATCTAATGCATCTGGATGGCCCCAGGTTTGGACAAGCTGCAGTAAGATATGTGAAGTAGGCTTCTTAGGAAATGCCAGTTTTGTACAAAGTCTAATGGCTTCATGGCTATCTGGAAGTCAGTGCTAAGGTACATGGAAAAATCTTTACATAAGACGTTTTCATTATCCCTCAACTCATGTTTTTTTACTCCTTACAACTGGGAACCAGTCACCTGCTGGGGGAGATGGGTGGCATACAAATTTAATAAACAAACAAACAAACTTGGTCATTGGTTCTGTTGGAAAGGCACGAGGACTTTCCTATTTATTTATTTATTTATTTATTCATTCATTCATTCATTCATTCACTCATTCATTCATTCATTCATTCATTCTTTGGATGCTACAGAACTATCTGGTGCTTTATTCTCTTATTTGTTTTGGCCTATCGTAACAGTGCATTGTCATTTTAAAGAGAAAAAGAGGAGGTTGAAGTTGTCTTACTTAAAATGGTCCAATGGATTGATGTCCCAACTGGTTGTTTGTATCAATATTCTGCACCTGTAATGATGGACTATCAGATTTAATTGGTGCTGACAGGTTCTGTAAAACAGTGCTAAGCAAATAATAGCTTGAAATTTCTATGGATGCTCTTTGTTTTACTCCCAGTTGTCTAACAGGAATAATAACTGATAAGATAGTGTCCTTGCTCAACATGTATGTGGGTGCTTATGCACACACCTCTGGGCGTATGGGGGGGGGGATACTTATGGTGCAAGCCCTAGCTACCTGTTTAATTTTAGGATCAATGTATTGAATGACCCCAGAAATATGGTTAATTCAGTAAGCAGATTAAGCATGTTGTGTGGAGGCAGCCACAGAGTAGACACAAGGTAATGGTCAAGTGATAGATAGGTAAAGTAGAGATTAGATAGACCACGAGAGACTTGAGCTCTTGAGAAGGAACCCAGAGAATTGCAAAAAGGCTTAAGAGCAGAGGGGAGAAGGCCGACCCACCACAGCTGCAGAGGCAGCAGCCAGAAATGAGACGATGATCGATAAGAGAAGAGAAGCTCCAAGGAAGGAAAAGATCAGTAAAAGCAGCAAGGGCAGACAGGAAGAGACTGCTTAGATGCAGAGGCATAAATAAGCCATCAGTGATCACACTGTCTTTCATCCCACACAGTGCACTGAATTAAGATCATAGAATCAGGCCCAACTCATCAGGAGACAGACAATCAAGGGGTGACAAAGCAAGCAGTGAACGTGCAAGTGGAGTGGGGAGTAGTTGGGAGAAAAAAGCCATTGTTAGCTCTGCTGTCATTTCCAATGTCATCTTTGCAGTTTAGGTCTGCCTTTCCCAGTTTGGAAATCAACCCCAGCCAGCAACCTTCAGTGCCTGGGAATGGGTGTGTGTCTATGTAGATCAGCACATCTGGGTGACACCAATCAGGGGAGATTAACCTACACTGAAACCTGCTTAGATTGTGTTGTCTTCTTTGGTTGCCTTCACACAACATGCATACCAAAGTTAAGTGAAGATATGCCGAAAGAAGCCTTTTTCTGGTTGGCACCACACATTATTTGCTTCTTAATTAGCTCTTCTGGGGGCTGGCTTAGCACGTTGCAGGAATCCAGTCTCTTGGAACTGTGGATTATTCCTTGTATTATGTGGATCCAGAAAATGGGTTCATTCAGGAGCCAGTTGTGTAAACATGGCCAATATGTCACAGTTTTCTCCAATCTGGTACCTTCCACATATGTTCAGACTACATTCCCCAGATTGCCAGCAGTTGAGAAGCCACCCAATAAATTTGCAACAACATACTTTAGACAGGCCTGCAGTTATTTGCATGTGGTTATGTTCAGTAAAGGAATATGGAAGAGAAAGAAAATGAAGAACACAGATTGGCCAGAGCCACTAAGGGCCACGTTGGTTACATTTGCTCTTCTTTTTATTTCTTATTTATTTTATTTATCAAATTTCTACGGCCCCCCATCTCACAAGAAGTGACTCTGGGTGGCGTACAGCAGAAGAGTATAAAACAATAAACATGTCAAACAATTTCATACTAAAAAAAAAAAGAACACACAACAGATTCGATCAGCTACGGAGCCTTTTCAAGATCTCATATCTGAACTGACCTCAGTGGCAGAAGACCTGGGTTACGTCTTCCAGACATTGCTGCTTGACATCCTACAGTTTTAGTGGCGTAGGTAGTGAACTCCATATTTCTGATGCCTGTCAGCTTGCTGGAGTAGGATCTCTTATCACCCTTACACACTGTTCTCTCTGCGTCAAGGTGATGCAGATGTTAATTACGTTTCTCTTAAAAACCAGCAGAGGAGCAACTGCAACGCAGAGAAAGAAGCTCATTGCCTATCTCCACCCTGGGAGCCATTAGGTTAAAAAAAAAAAAATGAATGGATGGGGGGGTGGAATATATATGTCGTGTGGTTTCTTCCCACCTTAAAAATATATCGTATCTGAAGGGGAAAAAAACTTTTAACTGAAGTATTCCTTAATTGAACATAACCACATGCAAAGAACTGCAGGCCTGCCCAAACTAGGTTGTTGCAAATGTACTGGCTGGCTTCACACAACCGGCTTAACCAGGTAATTAACCAGTATTTGCACAAGAGAGCTGAGAGCAGTTGGTTTTACCCTTGCATGTTCTTTTTATTTATTTGCTTTCTTGTGGCTCAGAGAATTTCTTATTTTAACCCACTTGGTTAGAAGAGGGTTCAACGCACTGGGAAAATCCAGAAAAAAAGCTAATTCAGTAATCGGATGAAGTGTGTTGGGAACATTTAAGGCACATCACATGGCATTACAAAAATAAAGAAATCAGCAAGCAAGTTTTCAACCAATATTTGACAAAAGGGACAGAAACAGGAATATCTATAGTGACTAGCACCCCCCTCCATGCTCATGGGCATGGAGAGGGGTGTTAGTCACTATAGATCAGTGTTGTCCAAACTTGGCCACTTTAAGATGAGTGGACTTCAACTCCCAGAATTCCCCAGCCAGCCAGGGAATTCTGGGAGTTGAAGTCCACTCATCTTAAAGTGGCCAAGTTTGGACAACACTGCTATAGATATTCCTATTCCTGTTTCTGTTCCTTTTGTCAAATGTTACTCCAGTGTAGAGATAGTATAGAGTTGAAAATTATCTTTGAGGCCTACCAGTCCAACCCCTACTTAGTACAGGAAGCCACTAAACTATCTTCAAAGTCCAACCACCAGTTTGAAAACTTCTAGCAGTTGCATGAGGAGGAATTCACCCAACATTTGCATTCCTTAACAGTTACCATCAGGAGATTCCTTCTAATGTTCCAGCTGAATCTTCTTTCTTTTCATTTCAGCCATCTGTCTTTGTGTCATCCTCAGTTTCAACAGAGACTTGTTCTGTCACCACTTGCCTATGACAGCTTTTTAGATATTTATGGATCACCATCATTTCTCCCTTAGCCTTCTCTTGGGCAATCCCAATCTGTTTAATCATTCCTGATCATGCTGGGCTTCCTTCTGAACCTGCTCCAGATTCTCCATACCCCTTTTCAAGTGTGGTGCCCAGAACTGGATATAATAGTCCACATGCAGTCTAACCAACACAGGAGCCTGGAGTAGCCCTTAATCTTGAAGGACCTCCATTGGGAATCTGTGAGAGCACATTGCCCTCTTGCCTTCTTTTCCATTATTCCACCAGGGATTTCTTCAAAGCTGTTTATTCTCCTCCCTGACAAAGTAGCATTTTGAGACTGGGGATATTGACAAAGGTTTACCCTGACAGCTACACAATAGGCCAGAAGAACCAAATCCTTAGTGTCAAAGCAAACTCCATAGAGAAGGTCTTCTTGCTAGAGGCTCCTCACAACAGGCAAATGATTGACCTGGGCTAGAGATGAGACATGTGAAATCTAGGGGTTGGTTGATTCACACAACCCTCTAAACTGGACTTTCAAATTAACTCATTTTCTGGATTTCCAGAACAGATTGAATCACAAACTAATTCAAGATTAGATATCCACAATACCCTTAGCCAGATAAAATCATGTAAATTACAAGGTAACAAAGCTTACCAGTTGGTGAAGGTGCAAACCCTACATCTTTCACTGCTTAAGAGTGGCACATGAACACAGTAGCCCTCCCTCTCAAGCCATCCTACCAAGGAGGAAGAGCAATGTGTACTCACTGCAGTTTCGGCATGTGGTCTTCTCCAAGGTACATTAAAAATGTAGAACCCAAGAGCACACTCTTTTTCAGCCAAGGGGTTCCCTTGGCTTTTAAATGTGCACACAGGTGTGTCACACAGCAGGTTATAAAGACATTTGATACAATACTTCCATGGTTACTCACTGTTCTTATTGATTCAGAGACTCAAGGCACATTGAAAAAAATGCAGGTATACAACTTGTGTTCTTCACTTTATGAACAAAGAAATCCCATTCACATGCATGCTCAAACTCCTATGCATCTACTCAGTTCAAAGCTTAGCTGGAGGTGGGTGAGTTCCTGAGAATCGAGATGGGGAGTCCATTGTGCACAGATCTTGTTCTCGGTGATCCTCTGAAGTACTACAGTTCCCATTTACTTTTATAACTTCCAGCAAGACTTGGCCAGCCCCAGACTGGTTCTTTTTTTTTGTGCCCCCTGGTACTTTCTAACTCAAGGGCCAACACTTCTTCCAGAACACTTGGAAGCCATCTCTCTTGGTCTGGGAATCAATAAACAGGTTATACGTGTTGTGTGAATGCAGCCATTATGCTAAGTTAAAATATGGCTTATTGAATGGGTGTCTACAAGGGGGTGGGGTGGGGAAATGACAATGCATGCATGATGACACAATTGTGCAAATGCCATGACTTACTTATTTGCACCGCACATCCAATATGGAATCGCGGCAGTCGCATTATGATGCTGACACACGCGAGTTGTCATTTTGCTGTTGCTGTAACTTGCTGGAGTTGCTGTTGCTTATTTGTTTGTAGTTTCCCGTGTTTTGTGGACACAGGCACTGTAATTTGCAAACCATGATGTGGTGAACATAGACAGGCAACTGTGTTTTATTCAACCCCACCATTAATAGCCCCCAGATCAAGTTAGCAAGTAGATGTTAATTTGTCATTGGTTCAATAGAACCAGGAGGTCCATATTGGGTAAAGGTTGGTGGTGGTTATTCATGAGGACAGAAACCTGATTTTTCCCCCTTTCAAATGTGAAGGTCTCTGTAGGATCCTTACTAGTTTATTCTGCATGAAGGGCCTGATTTGCCCCAGTGCATAGTCCAGTATATCATCACCCCCCTGTTGTGCTTTCTTAATTCCCCCCAATAAATTTTCTCCAACGGCATCAGTTTGTCCTGGTTCAGCAATTGGAATGCTTCTCAGGGCCACCGCAGTGACATTTCCTGCCTCGAACATTTGGTAACGAAGAGCTCTTGAAGGCTTGGACGCTGTGGACAGTCTGTGCTGCTTCCTGGAACGTGGGTTGTCCCTTCTGGACATCTGCCATAGCCCACTCCGGGAATTATTGCTTTATTGGATGAGAAGAAAGTAAGAGGTTCTTGGTGAAGCTCAAAATATCTGAAATGATTGCTAACAAGATGAGTAAAAATTAGCTCAGAATATGATGATAACAGCAGCAGCAACAACAACAATGTCATCGGCAGGACATTAATTGTGACCTTATTGTTTATGAGCACAGCCAGCTCAAAATGATGTCATGGTGTTATCTGAATGCAAGGGCCCCTGGCCCCCAGTACCTTTTGCTCAAGATTCACAGATCTAACAGAATTGATCTTCCCACTGGATGGGTCCAGGTGACATGCCAGTCTAGGCTAACCTTGGGTTGGATCAACATCTTGTGGGAACTTAACCAATGGTTGCATTTGCACAACATGCTTATCTATCTTGGTTACTGAATAAATCAATTTCCTGGATTTGCATAATATATTGAACCGTAAACTAGACAATCAGGGTGGGCTTTTCTAACATAAGTCACATAAAACCTAACCAAGCCTAGTATGCAGACATGCCAAGTCTTTACCTGACCTGATTAAGCATTAAGATGTGTACCTGACTAGTTTTGGAAATGAGAGAATTGTTTTAAAAAGAATAGACAGTTTTTCAGAAGAGCTAGAAAAAAAAAAGGGTTGGCATGACCTAAAGGCAAAACTGGGGAACACTTTCCAAGGGAAGGAATTGAGGAGGATGTTGGACGCACACTTCTGGAGGGTGAAAAGGACAGAGAAGTTAGTCAGTTAATGGAGATAATTCACCTGTGGCATTTGTTATGCAAGATGTGGTGATAGTCTTAACCTGGATGGTTATTAAAGGGGATTTATGGAGAACAGTTCTATCAAAAACTATCATTCTTGGGAACTCACTGTGACCGCTAAGTTGGAGCAGCATGGGGAACATCGGTAGGAAATACATGTCTCTCCATTCCTGCTTGTGACTATCTCAGGAAAACCTGGTTGGATTAATGAGATTCTTCAACACAATCACTTTCAGTCACTGAAAAACAGGCTCTCTCCCTAATTATCCTAAGCAAGTCTAGGGCTCCATTGAGGGAATCAGCTTTGGCAACATCAGCAAGAAGTGATCAGCTTGAATTTTGGAGTTACAAATGATTCCAGGATCTCAAGATCTGGTCTTCTTTTGTTTTCTAATTTAACCTCAGAAAAATAAAAAAAGATAGGAGTGCCTGTATACGGACATATCTATAGTAAAACTAACTTATCATCTATTCTCTCCTTTTGGCCTAAAGAAGAAGGTTCAAATCACTGTAGCTTTCACTTGGTGACTACTTCTATGGCTCTTGCTTTAAGCAATGCCTGCAGTTTTGCAAAGGTTAACAGAGCGGGATAGAAAGATTTTAAGGGAAAGGAATTCACGAAAGATGCCCTAGAACAGTGTTGTCCAAACTTGGCCACTTTAAGATGAGTGGACTTCAACTCCCAGAATTCCCCAGCCAGCCATGCTGGCTGGGGAATTCTGGGAGTTGAAGTCCACTCATCTTAAAGTGGCCAAGTTTGGACAACACTGCCCTAGAAGCTCCTTAGGAGGAAGAGCTGACAAACAGCATCTGAGATGAGTACATACTTTTGCTGAAGAATGGCTTGGGATCATGTAAGCAGGGGATGACCTCAGTCTCCCTTTCTGCTAAATAAGGAAGTTTTTTATCCTTTCTAAAATGAGGCAGAAGGTGGGAATGGAGGCAAGCAAAAGAGGGTTCTTCCATCTCCAGCAGTCTCACCATTAACTAACTGGAATCACCAGGGACTCGGAGGAAAGTCCCAAAGATGGAGACAGGCGGCAGGTAAATTGAATAATAAATACAAAAGGATAGTTAAAATAACATTAAACTAGAAATATTAATTTTTATTTTGACTGTGTGTATTCACATCATCTTTTGTTTCTAGTGCTTATTTTCTCCATGCAAATTCCCTAACTATGTGTTTTATGCAACTTGGAACCTCTTTACATCAGAGTTGCCTCTAAACTAGGAGCAGATCATCGTTTGTGGTCTGTCCACAGCCTTATTTTGTTGTCTGTATTTTTCCTAAGGGAGATCCTTCTAAGTCATGAGCTGGGACTTGAACAGATCAATACTTTTCTCTCCATTGCTACTGAATGTTTTACTTGTTGATACATAAAGCTAAAAAAGATTTTACATTCCCACTTTAAAAAAAAAAACTTTGATTTTATTTTTTTTCTTCTGAGATTGGTCTCTCCCCCCCAAAAAGTGGGGGGAAGGAAGGAAGGAAGGAAGGGCTGATTTCACTAGGCACATACCTCGACACCACAAGTCCAGGAGGTGGCACTGTAGAATTTATATCATTTTTCCTTTTTTTAAAAAAAAAATTGCTAGAAAAGCCACACAGGTTATAGGAACCCTATACCTTGCACATGTGGGGGTTAGGAGATGACGCCAGCTAATGGATGAACGTTGGTGGCAGCAAATAGTTACTGAGCTGTTTCAGTATGGCAAGAAGTGTAGACTTAGGAGACTTCTGGGGAAGATTTTTGAGACCTCCGATCTTTCTTCCTATGGGCTGAACCGGGTCTCTGCGCTCATACATAGACATCTCTTGTCTGAGTTTCTTTAACAAGGAGGTTTCTCATGTACCTTTGCCAAATTGAAATGGAACCTCCCCTTTTCATCTACAGGTTATCTTCAACAGGATATGTGAGTGCTTCCTAATCATGGTATTTGATAAATACAGGAACTGTGTTTTGTTAAACTTAATTCGGTGTTCAGGATGTTTCGTGAACCCAGTTACTGGATTCCAGGATGTCTTTCCAACTTTCCACTCTGGTTTACAGCCCAAGGATTTCCTGGTAGTCTCCCAAACAGATCTGACCTTGTTTAGCCTTCTGAGATCACCTACGGTTGGCTGGGGACTGCTATATGCTGTGACCTATCTAAAAAGAGGAGGAGAGAAAGTGACTGTATGTAGGGGTGAGCGATAGGTGCCTGACACTTTGAGAGACTGAAGGAAAAGGTGTGTTCTGTCCATAGAAGTTACACGGTTTCTGGAAGACAGATCAGCCCTTGGGTTTTCAAAAAAAATGCTCTACCTGATGTCTTCAGACTGAATGACTAACCCCCTCTACTTTTGGTTAATTCTGACATGTTAGCCTCAATTTAGAGGCAGCTTATTAAAAAGAAGAAAACCACTAAGAGGTCAACTCAGAAGTCAGATCCAGATTGCTTGTAGCACATTTGCACCCTAGCTTCATTTTTTATTGACTGCCTGTTACTATTCATTTAGTCCCCTGGTTAACTTGTGAGGGGAAAAAAAACAGCTAAGTGGTTGTTTTCAATTTAGCCAATTTTAAAGCTGTTTCATAATTACATTTAAAGTCCTGATGAGCTATTGAAGATAAGATGTTTACTAATTTTTTCCCTTTCCCTTTATTAATATAGACTCAGAGGTTACATTCACACAACAGCTTAATCTGGTTATTGAATTAACACATTATATGAATGCTTACAATACATTGACCGTAAACTAACCAGTCTTGTTCCCATGATACACAAAGCCCCAAAGAAACTAAGGTTAACCCCTACCAAGTTTAGCAAGCTGTACAAATGTACCTACACAGTTTTTTATTTTACCTGGGTAAGTGTATTGTGGGAACAGAACCAGTTTGCAGGAGTATGTATGTATGTATGTATGTATGTATGTATGTATGTATGTATGCATGTATATAATTTATTTGGCCCCCCATCTCACAGACATGACCCTGGGTGGTGTGCAAAGATTAAAAAATGCATACAAAGAATAAAAGCAGAAGTCATTTATCCTAATACAATTTTCCCCAACCCTGAAGTGTTGAAATTACAAACTGCATGCTGACTGGAAAATATTCTAGGAGTTCCATTGTGAACACATCTGGAGAAGGAAGCAGACTTATTCTCTATTGTCTCAGAGAACAGGACCAGAACTGAGAGATTAAAACTATTGAGAAGGAGATTCAGATTAGATATCACTAGGAACTTGTGAAGCTGGCTGCCACAGGACATTGTGAGTTCTCCTTCACAGAGTTCTTCAAATAGAGCAGGGTTTCTCAACCTTGGCCTCTTTAAGATGTGTGGACTTCAACTCCCAGAATTCCCCAACCATCAAGTTTGAAAAAACACTGAAATAGAGGGTGGATAGTCATCTCCCAGAGATGCTCTAGTGCAGTGTTTCTCAACCTTAGCCATTTTAAGATGGGTGGACTTCAACTCTTCCTTTGCATTCATAGCTTTGAGGCTGCTAATCTTCAAGACCATAGCTTGCCAGATTCCACCCTCCAACTTCTTTATGATTACCCCTTTTCAAGTCCCCTGCTATCTTCTCTTGGTTCCCCTGCCAAAGGTTTTGGGTGGCTCCCAAGAGTTGGCTGCCTTGGCTGCCTCTGCTTGCCCGCACCCCCACCCATTACCCCAGACCATTACTTTTAATGATCCTGCCTCTGTAATTAGAATTGTACCCAACAGAAATGCACTTTAACCCTATAAATGCAGGCAATGAGTTAACTTTTTAATACCAGCCATGGCCTGACTTTCAAAGCGTAAGTTTTAATCCTTTCCCCTTAATTCTTGATTAAACTATTGTGCCTTAGTGGTTACGTTCACACAACATGTGCAGCATTAAACATAATTTTTGAATTAACATGCCAAGCCTCTCCAAATAAACCATATTAGGGTATAAAGGGATGGCCTGGTTCTCCCAAAGAACACAAACCCATTGTTGCCTAGCTTTGCATTTTGTGCAAACAGTTTATATATTCTAAAATAGTGGTTCCCATCTTGGGCACTTCCAGATGTGTGGACTTCAACATCCAGACTCCCCAGCTAGAATGACCATTGCAAAGAATTCTGGGAGTTGAAGTCCACCTATCTGCAGGTTGCTCCAGTTGGGAAATACTGTTAAATAAATTTAAATAAGCTAGAAAGTGTCAGGTCTCCAAGCAGTTCAATTCAAACATTCGAAATACTTTCAGATGTCAGGAGGAATTGGTCCTGGGTGGGTGATAAGAGTGCAGTCTTGGACAGGTAACATCTAATGTCTAGAGGCTGTGAGGCTCTGAATGGGGAGGTGGTGCTCTCTCAATCCTAACAAAATGAAGTGGCTGTGGGTTTTAGCCCTTGGCCCCAGATCTGGAAAGCTTCCATCACTCACTAATTCTGGATGGGGTAGCACCCCACCGGACCACGTTGGTGCACAATCTGAGGTCCCTTTAGACTCACAGCTCCTGCTCAAAAAGGAGGTAGCCCAAGAGGGCTTTTGCACAAATCCAAGTTGTACACCAATTGTGCCTATTTCTGGATTGGGAGGATTTGCTCATTGTCACTCATGCCTTAGTCACTTCCTGGTTGGATGTCTGCCACCCACTCTACATGGGGCTGCATCTGAAGCGTGTTTGGAAAGTGCAGCTGGTCCAGAACACGGTGGCACTTGGATATACCCTAGTATGCCCGTGTAACATGTTTGCTATGTGAGCAGCACTGGTTTCCAGCAGGTTTCTGGATGCAATTCAATCACCTATGAAGCCCTACATGGCATGGGGGTAGGTTACTCGAGGGAATGCCTGTCCCAGTAGTTTCTGCCCATCCCACCAGATCTGGCAAGATGGGCATGCTCCAAGTTCCTTTTGTGAAATAACACCATCTAATGGGACCTAGGAAGTATGTCTTCTCTGTGGCGGTGGAACAGCCAACCCACTGAGCTTCGGACAGTCCTAACCTTGCTAGCCTTTTAGAAGGCTAAATATCCCTAAGGCTCTAGGGCTGGGATGTTAGTGGAGCCTAGTTTGGTTTTTGCCCTACGCTGATTGTGGAATTTATTTTTTCACCTATAATCTATTATTGTTTTTTATTATTTCGAGATGTAGGTTTTGGGTTTTATGCTTGTTAGCCACCCAGAGTTATTTGATTAAGACAGACAGACAGATAGATGGAGGATGGATGGATGGATGGATGGATGGATGGATGGATGGATGGGTAGGGAGATAGATAGATATTTGAGGGGATTGAGAGGATTGGATGAAGCTCCCTTTAGCCAAAATCTGGTGGTGATGGGTCGCCTTTTACCAGCCAGGGCATGAGCAGGGTCTTTTAAAAATGGTCTCCAGGGACCACAAAGATGGGGCTGAAATGTTCAGACCATTTGGTTGGCTGTCGCATGTATCTTCTGGGCATTAGTGTCCCACGCCTGAGAAAAGGCAGACTTTCCAGAAGCTAAGCAGTTGAAGGAAGGGAGGGAGGGAGGGAGGGAGGGGTTACAAAATGAGTCAAGGGGACCAACTTTTTCTTTCTGGCAAGAAATCACAACCCATACTGATTTCTGGGCAGTGCTGCTCTTCACTGTGTTTGACCTGAATCTAAGAAAACGGATGGTACCAAGTGATGTGCCATAAAACACACTCTTTTACTCAAAGCAGTATTTATTCATAGGATGTTCTCCCCTCTCCCTTCTTCTTTCTTCAACAGCGATGACACCCAACATTTCAGTTGCTTCCACCTTCAGCTTCCACTGGTTTCCTTTTGAATTAGAATCAGGGTCTCAAAAGCACAGAGAAGAAATGGTTTAATTCCCAGAACTCAATTCTGATTCTTAACCATTCTTTCTATTTCATAACCTGGCTAGCAAGAGAAGGCCAAAGAGGAGGAGAGAATAGGAATCAAAGGAGACCTACTTTCCACGTTTTTGTGCCTTTTCTTGCTTGATGGAATGAATAAGAAATATAATGAAAAGAAATACCATTTCTCCTCCGCAGTTGGATTTAGGAGATAACTGAAGGCAGGGTTGTTAAGAGGCAACTCTCAGCACGATTGCTAGTTACCAGTTCTAAAATTAAACAAAATATTGAATGTTGGAACTCTTTGAAACATTAAGAACAGATACTTGGCACTGGAGGACTTTCACTGAGGCAGCAAATCTTCTATCAATAAGGAAATAAATTTGGAACCCTATGCAATTAGAAAAAATAGGCAGTTATGTTTATATAATGGTGTTGAGCATGACAAATACTATTATACAACATCTATATTGTATAATAATTGCATGGATACATTGTGTATATGTGTGTGGGGGGTATATATAGATATAGATATAGACATATAGATAATATGCATAATTTAATGTCTGTGTTATATAATAATTACATATATTAGCTCTATTGCAGCACGTGGCACTTTTTAGAGTAGATTCGTGAAGAACAGGCTTACAACCTGTATGTTTGTGATGTGGGACTCAGCATATTATTCTTTTAGAGTGACATGGGAACAAATAGAACGCATTTAAAAAAAGAATTTATTACTATATCAATATTAGTTTATCTTCTCAGTTAACAGAAGCAAGCAAATTACAGCTTTGCAACACACCTTACTCATTGAGGCAGTGGTTCTAGTACTTGATCCTTAAGCTAGTTACCCCTCTGTCTTTGGGGAAGAAGGAGTGAAGGGGTTAAACCAGCATCATCCTGGAAGAAACTGGTTGGTCCAAGAGAGATAGGAATGCCAAGAAGATCTTCTCAGGCCATAATGGAATGGAAAGAAGAAAACTAGCTTCTCTAAAGAAAGTAACAAACAGGTTCACAATGGGAGTTTACGGCAACTCCCTTAATTTATTAGGGTACCAGACTGCATGGGGAACCTTGTGCTCTAAGAACCATGCCAGTGTTCCAGATGACACGTTGATAAATTCAGGGCTATCCATGGAGGCAGTAGGGTCAAAAGAGTCAAGACGTCAGCCGCAACTATGCCATCAAAGTCCGATCCTTTTTTACATGACACATGTAATACAGGGCTGGGCCTTGATATGGTGGTGGCTAACTTCCTGACCTTTTGAACACCCCCCTCCCCACGGATATCCCTGTTGTCAATGCAGCAAAAAGACTGACATTGTGGCTACAGCTGACAATGAAAGGCTGACTTCACACTACCTGTTAGACTAGGCTAAAATAGGATTGAGGATTTGGCATGCTGTGGGAATGCAGCCCTTATCTTAGCATCTCCTGTGTGAACCAGACCATCATGCTAAAGCAGCATGTGCTATCTTTCCTCGGGCACTGCAGAATCCAGCAATTATGCTTCCTTGACCTTGGCTTATGATAGAGCATGTAACCCAATCAAATAGTTGCATCCCCTTCTATCGGCAGCATGTCAATGCCATAATGCAACCTTATGGATTTGGGCTCCTTGGAGTTGGAAGGCGCCCGGTCCAACAAATTGCAAGCCTCGGGGTTTGGCAGACCATCAGCCACATAGGGCTGATTCAGCAGAAAAGCGGCAGGAGAGGTGCGGGAGGAGTCAGGTGGTGAGGGGTCAGATCCTGGTAGAGGCCCAGGACACGTTGGCAGCTTCGGAGAGCCAGAGAGTTTCTGCTTGTGTCCTCCAGAAGCACCTGCTCCAACACCCATAACTGGCCTATTTGAGGACAGGCACCACAGCTGCCCCATGCTGGGAACAACTTCCAACCTCAGATCTTGCTTCCTGCTCTGCTCCAGGACTCTTGGCTTTTCCACTTAGGTTGGCTGGCTAGCCTCTTTGGCATTTGACTCTTGGACTGTTATGGGACACATTTGCTTCTCTGAACCTGTGGCGCATTTGACTCTGAACTGAAACTGCCCCGCTAAGAGGCAAGACCTTGAGGCCAGGCTTTCCTGGGGCACGCACGCATGCATCTATACAACCAGCTGTCTTGGTGTTGGACTGCACTTCTACTCACCAGTAAACTGTTGGTAAATCAAGTTGGGGTGTGTGTGCTCAGTTTAAAATGGGACACGAAGTTGTTGTTGTTGTTTAGTTGTTAAGTCGTGTCCGACTCTTCGTGACCCCATGAACCATATTGCAACAGGCCTTCCTGTCCTTCACTGCCTCCCTGAGTTTGCTCAGTTTCATGCTCATTGCTTCAGTGATGCTATCTAACCATCTCATCCTCTGCCGTCCTCTTCTCCTTTTGCCTTCAATCTTTCCCAGCATCAGGGTCTTCTCCAAAGAGATCTCTCTTCGCATTAGGTGACCAAAGTATCTGAGCTTGAGCTTCATTATCGATCCTTCCAATTAGCAATCAGGGTTGATTTCCTTTAAGATTGACTGGTTTGACCTCCTAGCAGTCCAGGGGACTCTCAAGAGTCTTCTCCAGCACCAGAGTTCAAAGGCATCAATTCTTCGGACTGCACTTCTACTCACCAGTAAACTGTTGGTAAATCAAGTCGGGGTGTGTGTGCTCAGTTTAAAATGGGACACGAAGTAGGTGGCTAGAAATAATATCTTTCCCATCATCTTGGCTATGAATGGGAAGTTCCTTGAATTCCTATCATGGAACAAGATGGAAGGAGAACTGATCAATAACTAGTAACCCACCAGCAAAGACATGGGCTGCATTCACACGGCATGCTTAAGCAGGGCAGTTGAAGACCTATCAGCTGCATTTCTACAACATGCCAAACTTGGTTGCTTGGATCGTTTATTTGGGATTGCAGGGGAGGAGGGGGAGGGGTTGGTGGCTTCACAGGCACTGCATAGCCAAGCTGTGTGGTAGGGCAGTGTTGTCCAAACTTGGCCACTTTAAGATGAGTGGACTTCAACTCCCAGAATTCCCCAGCCAGCCACTCATCTTAAAGTGGCCAAGTTTGGACAACACTGGCTTAGGGTATGGTTTAATGTATGGTGTGAACCTCCCTCCACCACAGAATTTCACAATCAAGTTAAGCCCACTGTGTGAATTAGCTCTGGAGTGGCCAATCAGAGAACACAAAACAGTCCCTTAGGCCTTAGCAGCCCAGCCACCTCCTGATGCTGGGGCGCTCCTCTTTAACTTGATTTAATTTGCCAGATACACCAGTGGCAATCCCAACTTCTGCTGTAGCCAGTTCTCAGTTCTGATTTTGCTTAACCAAGAGGCACTTTCCGAGTATCTTATCAGGAGCCCCATGTAAGTGTTGTAAGATGTTGGGTAGGCAGAGAGAACTACTTAAGCAAACTTCAATCTGACATGGAGAATACATTATGCAAATCTAGCATCCTGGCCCCATTTCTTTAGCTACAGGTTCATTTTTTCATCTCTTCCCGAGTAGTCTATTTTTATCAGATTTGAGGCAATTTGTCAAGAATGAAGATGGAAAGGAGCACACAGGATATGCATAGGAGCATTGTGAGGCAAACAACAGGAACATATAAGATACTTTGAAGGAAGCTAACTTTCAGGGTTATTGAAATTCAAATCTTCTGCATGTGAGAAGTTCTCTCCCTAGCTTTGGTTGATGAACTTTCAGTGGTTGACTACATACAGATAGTCTTCATTTAGCAACTGCCTCACTTAGTGAGAGTTTGCAGTTACCACGGTGATGAAAAAGTAACGTTGCAGCCAATCCTCGCATTTATGACCTTCGCAGGTCTGTAAGGCAGAGAAAAGCTGAAGTCAGGTCATAAGCACAGTCACGGTTTCACATAGCAACCACTTTGCTTAACGACTGAGTTGCCAGTCCCAACTGCAGTCGCTAAATGAGGACTACAAGTAGTTAAGCAAACTAAACTCACACAACCTGCTAAGCCTCAAAAGAACCTGAGTTAAAATGGGCAAAACATAGCATGTTCTATCAATGCTCCTGCACTTCAACTCCCAGAATTCCCCAGCCAGCACGGGGAATTCTGGAAGTTGAAATCCACACATCTTAAAGTGGCCAAGGTTGAGAAACACTATTCTAGATTCCCTGTTTTTGCCTCCCCCACCCCCCTCCATATTCCCATAAGCCACTTTGTAGAGGAAACTCCTTTTTTGGGGCTGCAAACACAAGGGCTTTTCCACCTGACAGTGGCTCGGAGGACATTACCAGCACAGCGGGAACTTAAATGCAAGACTTTTCCTGACATCATCAAGTCCTTTCCCCCTCCACCCCCCCTCCCCCTGTGGGAGGTCTGATTCATCGTCTGCTGCTTTTGTGTTTCGAGGGTTTGATGCTCCACAAAGGACAGATGGCTTCTCTAACTCAGGGATCCAAACGGCCCCAACTTTGAGGAGCTCGGAGCTGTTAATTTTACCCTCGGACATGTGTCTCTCGCTGAAAGAGCAGGCACTGACAGCCTTTTGCAGAGAATGAGATGTTTCTCCGCTGCTTCTTATTTATAGACTGAGCACAGGGGAAAATAGATGTCATCGAGTTGTTTCCTTTTCAGTTTGGGGAAAGCAAAAAAGAAAGGAAGACATGTGGAAAGCAGCAAAGGCCATATTTTCAAGATCAAAAGAGTCCAAACAGGATGTTGTGTCCTAGTGCTTCTCCAACACATTTAAAGATACAGTGAACAATTAAGCCTACAAGTTTGTGCATACACAGCGTTCGGCCAGCCAGAGTTGCGAGCTGCTCCTTTCACTTATATCTCACCTTTCACTTTATACAAGACTCAAAATAGTTAAATACTCTCTCACATACTCATATTAAATCAGGTTGGGCCTGCACAATATGCTTCGCCTAAATTTGCCTAATACGCTGCACGTAGTATCTGTATTCTCAGTTTTACTGAGCTTCATGTTGAATGTTGGCATAATTGTCTGGACATTCATAACCAAGTTGGCCTCTACTACATCAAGTTTATCTCTATTGCATGTGAACCTGTACACAGTGATTATATTTGTACAACCCTGTTAGCCTGATTAGTGAATACCCATCATCTGGGTTAGGACCATACCCTGAATCATAAAGTAACTAAATAGAGTGGACTCACACAATATAGAAACCCAAAAACAAGCAAACCAAACTAAGATTAGCATATTGTATTTCATTGACCTTGTTAAGTGTATTGGGTGAACACAGTCACCATGTATTTATATTTTCAAAATGCCTTTGGTGAAGTCCTCACATTCCGTATAAATTTTGCAATCAAGAAATGAGAAGAAGTGCCTTTTTGGGGGACTGCAATTCAAAAACAGAAGAGCTGAGGCAGGAAGAAAATGGCATTTGTCTCAACAGAGAAATGGAAGACAAATCTATTAAAAGCCTGTTTTTAAACTTGTTCATAAATGATCCTAGACTTAGGGGTAAGCAATAAGGTAGCCAAATTTGCAGATGACACCAAATTTTTGAAGGGACTAAAAGCCAAAAGAAAAAAAAAAAGAACCAGGCATTATTAAAACATTTATTTAAACTGCTGAAAGTGTTAACTAAGTTTAAAATCAGCACATGGTACTAAAAAGAAATGAACGTGTCCCCCACGAGCATGTCCCCCACGAGCAATATGGCCACAAACACCTCCCTTGGTACTAGCTGGGCCCACTGTCTAATTCTACTTTTGGATTTTTTAAAAACTGTTTTAATTTTAAAGGAAATTAAAAAGAAATCTAGCATGGTGCAAAGCAATCTATAGAACTGTGCAGTACTTATAATGCATGAGAATGAATTGCATGCTCTGTGAATAATTCAGCAATAAGCAGGAAATAAGAAAAAGATGTTTGATGTCCCTTGACTGTTCGATGTATTTTGGAAAAATGTGTAAGAAATGCTCGTGGTGATAACAGAGCTATGTTGGTTGGGAATGTGAATATAAGCATACTTTTGAATGCAGAGGATGCTGAATTGTTGGCTGAGAACTGAATAATTTGCGGTGAATTTTAGATACTGTGTGATGCAACAGTATGGATCTGAAAACGAATGTTTCAGTACAGTTAGGCTAATATAGTTTGGATTCACAGGGAAAATGGAGCAATCAATTGCAAGTTACACATAAATGGTGAACATCCAGAACAAGTAGTTCAGTTTGTTAAGAATGTTTATTATAGATGGGAAGATGGAGGAGAAATTTCCAAATTTGCTAATGCTTGGAGACAGGCAGTTGGTAATATGTGGTCTGTTGTAAGGAAAGAATGTTTGTCAGAAGAACAGAAAAGGGCTGTTTAGACAATGCTTCTCAACCTTAGCAGCTTTAAGATGTGAGGACAACTCCCAGAATTCCCCAGCCAGCACAGCACAGCTGGCTGGGGAATTCTGGGAGTTGAAGTCCACACATCTTAAAGTTGCTAAGGTTGAGAAACACTGGTCTAGAAGAACCTGCTTCCTCCCATTTTGCTATGTAGAACTGTCACTGTTAGTTGGAAGAATATGTTAAATGCAGTAGGAATGGGAACTTAAGAACGTGTGCGTGGTAAATTAAAGAGATAAGAGTCAAGAAAGAATTGGTGCTGAATGAATGCAGGTTGAATATGAAAGTAAGTGATGGGCACAAAAGGAGAATGAATTAGGATTGGTTCATAAAACAGGTCTATGAAAGAAAGGGAATGGATTGAGAGGGAAGGAAAGGCTAAAAAAGATGGGGTTAGATGGTCAAGAGAGAGGTGAGACATTTTAAAAAATGAAAGGCAATGAATGAGGCAAGGTTGGGATATCGTGGGAGAAAGGATGATTTGCAAGGGGAGAATGGTATGGAAGGTATAGTAAATGGTACTGAGTTGGATTTCCTTTTCCTTATCTTAATCCCTTTCTGTGCTTTGCACAACATTGCTTACCCTGAACAGAACGAGTGTGATGGCTATGTCTGTTTGCACGATTGCCTTTGGACCCTACGGAGATCCTCCAATCACTCTTAGAAAATAAACATTGGGTGGGTAGAGGCGGACCAAGGCTTTTGTTGAGGAAAAGAAGTCAGTTCTCAAGGTGGGCTGGAGAAGGTGGCATTTGGAAGGAGTGCTGGCCACATGCTTTCAAACGTCGAACTGGACCTCCAAAGTTGAAGCCAAACATTTTGGTCCATGATTCACAAAGCAACACGGCCAGGCGAGACCTCAAGCTTGCAAGAATTTGTGCCTCCTTCCTGTCTTGAGAGGCTCAGGTTGAAAAGACTAATTCCTACATGCTGAGCAAAGATTGGACTTCATTTTGCCACCATCACTTCCTTTCACCCACTGGCCACCTTTTCTCTGAGGTTCACAAATCCCTGAATGTTGGCTTCTTTATCCTCCCATCAGTCCTATACTTCCTTCCTTCCTTCCTTCCTTCCTTCCTTCCTTCCTTCCTTCCTTCCTTCCTTCCTTCCTTCCTTCCTTCCTTTCTTTCTTTCTTTCTTTCTTTCTTTCTTTCTTTATCATATTTGTGTAGCCGCCCATCTCACACAGTGACCCTGGCAGCGTACATAACAAAACAAAATACATAAAATACATAAAAACCAATAAAACCACAAAGTAAAAAACAAAATGGCGGCCAGCCTACAGAGAGTGCATCAGTTCACGATCATATAACCATCCAACAGGGTCCACTCTACCATGGGATCCCCAAGCTTGTTGACCAAACCATGTTTTGAGAGCCTTCCGGAAGACCAACAGGGTTGGGGCCAGCCTTATCTTGGGGGGAATGATGTCCAGAGGGTGGGGGCTACAGCAGAAAAGGCATTCATCCTAGGGCCTGCCAGACAAAACTCCCTAGCTGAGGGGACCCACAACATGCCTCTCCTGCTGGACCTGCTGGAACAAGTAGATGTCACTGGGGAGAGGCAATCCCTCAAATAACTTGGTCCTGTGCCATTAAAGGTCAAAACCAGCACCTTGAATTGGACCCGGAAGCAAACTGGTAACCAATGCAGCTTACAAAGCAGAGGTGTAATGCGTGCACTTCTTGAAGCACACATAATTGCCTGTGCTGCCATGTTTTGCTTCAGCTGAAGCTTCCAGATACTCTTCAAGGGCAGCTCCCATGTACAGCATGTTACAGCAGTCCACCCAGGAGATGTCTAGGGCATGAGTGACTGTAAGTAGTCTCCCCCGATCTAGGAATAGGTGCAATTGGCGCACAACATGAAGCTGTGCAAAGGCCCTTCTTGCCATGACTGCCACCTGCTCTTTGAGCAGGAATCATGAGTCCAGAAGAACCCCCAAACTGTGCACTGGGTTTGTTGGGGCAGTCCAACCCCATCCAGGACCAAAGATGGTAACTCCCCAGATACAGAAGGCCCCAAAACCACTCACTCTTACCAGGGTTTAGTTGAAGCCTATTGTTCCCCATCCAGACCTCCACAGCCTCCAGGCACAGAGAAAGAACAAGAGGATCACTTAACTCACTAAAGGTAGAGATATACTATGGGTGTCACCAGCATACTGATGATATCTCACCCCATGTTGACGGATGATCTCACCCAGCAGCTTCATGAGATGTTAAACAAGAGTGGAGAAAGTACTAAACCCTCCGGCAGGACTTCTCACCCCCAATCAACACTGACTAGAACCCTCCTTGGAGAAAGGAAGAGAACCAGCACAACACTGTGCCGCCCGCTCCCAATCCCCAAAGCTAGTCCAGAAGGATACCATGGTTGATGGTATCGAAAGCCACCGAGGTCCAGTAGAGCAAGGATGGATGCACTACCCCATCCTGCTCCCGCCAGAGATCATCCAAAAGCATGACCAATGTAGTTTCCATCCTGTATCCGGGCCTGAATCCTGACTGAAGGGCGTCCAGATAATCTGCTTTATCCAGGGTCCTCTGAAGCTGCTTTGCAACCACCTTCTCTATAGTCTTCCCTAGAAAGGGAAGATAGGACACTGGATGAAAGTTGTCCAGTATGGTGGGGTCTAGTGATGGCTTCTTGAGGAGAGGGCAAACCAACACCACTTTACGAGGTGAAGGGACAACCCCCTTCCTCAAGGATGAATTCACCACCGTTAGAACCCACCCACATGTCACCTCCCAGGCAGCCTTAGTCAGCCAGAAGAGGCATGGGTCTAAACAGCAGGTGGCTGAGCTCACAGTCCTAAGGACCCTGTCCACTTCCTCAAGTCCAACAGGTTCAAACCGCTCCCAGATAACAGGGAAAGACTGCACCCCAGGCATCTCCACAGGACCTGTACGAACACTGGCATCCAACTGAGAGTAAATCTGAGTGATTTTATCTGACAGATGCTGTGCAAATTCCTCAGCACAACCCTGAAGATGAACCTCAGGGTCCCCCTTACCTAGGAGGGTCCTGGTCATTCTAAACAGGGCTGCCGGTCGGCTATCTGCAGATGCAGTAAGGGTGGAGTATTAATGCTTCGCCACCCTTACCACCACAAGGTAGGCCTTAGTAGCGGCTCTCACCTTCACTCCTCGCTGATCTCCAGTGGTGCTCCAGACGTCTCTTAACCTGTTTCATCTCCCTCAGCTACTCCGTAAACCACGGAGAGTGTCAGGATCCACGGGAAGGGAGAGGTCGCATGGGCACAATCTGGTCCGAGGCCTCAGCCACCCTCTTGTTCCAAGCAACAACCTGGGACTCAGCCAGATCATGCAGCAGACCACCAGGAATAACCCTCAGTTCCCTCTGGAACCCATCTGGGTCCATGAGTTGCTGGGGGTGGACCGATCAAATCGGTCCTGTCTCCCTGCGGTGAGGGGAAGCGCCAGAGAATCTCAAGGCCACCAGAGTGATCTGACCATGACGGGGGTCAAAGAAAATTCCCCCACTTCCAGATCACGTTTCCACTGCTCTGACAGGAAGACCAGATCCTGAGCCACCTCAGACCCCACTCCCAGGGAAGGCAGACTGAAGTCCCCCAGAACCATAAGTGTGGGGAACTCCACTGCCACCCCCAAGATAGAGTCGAGGAGCTCAGGCAGGGAAGTCACTATGCAGCAGGGAGGCTGGTACAACAGCAACACTCCCTAGAGCCCAACTTGAGAAACAGGGTCTCACATCGGGCAACTTCTGGAGCAGCACCCTGAAAGCCCTAAGGGACTCCTGGATAACTATCGCCACACCACCACCCCTGCCCTGGAGTTTCTGCTGATGCCATACCCCGTCTTGGTAATGCACACCAACAGAGGTCTTATTACAGACTGACCTGGCATTTACGGGCAGCAGCCGAAGCCAGGGCTTGTGTCGAACCGAGGGCTGAAAGCTACTGTGACTTTCTAAGGCATAACCTTCGCATCTTGTGGAACCCCATCCAACAACTGTGTTCAATAAACCATGATTAAACAAACTTCAAAGCCACTGATTGGGCTAAATTCTACTTCTGCCATGATCCCATGAAACTAGTCTTTGGGAACGGCAAGGCACATTTTTGAACGTCCACTTGCCAGGCAAACCTGGCCCTTAAATCTCAGACGGGCTTTTGAACGAGACACTCATAGTGAAGGGAAAGTCTTCTGCACGTGCTCCGGGGCACCGCCTGGCGTCAAATGAACCCCGGTCCTCTCCGCGCACTGCCCTAGGGCTTCACCGCGGATCAGGACGAGCAGAAAGGCCGGGCTCGCCCGGGACTGCCGACAGGGGCGAGGGGATGGTCCCCGCCAGCCAAGAGGGCTTCCCTCCGGGAGGACGCGAAGCCCGGCGGGGCGGGGCTACCGAGAGGCGGGGCGGGGCCACGGGCCCTCCTCCCGGGGGCTTTTGCTGCAGCCTCCTCCCACCGCTAGTCCCCGCCCCTCAGCTGCCACGCAGGGCTCTGGAGGAGGACCTTTCCACGCGAGCCCGGCGCGCTCGGCCCCGGATGCATGACTTCATCCTTCCGCCCGGGTTTCCTTATGATGTAGGGCTGTCCCAAGCGCTGGGCTCAGACGCTGGTCGAAGCTGTTGGACGCCGCACGCGCTCCCCCGCCCGCCCCGGCTGAACGGCGCTGCCTCTCGGAGCCGCCCGCCCGCCCACTCGCCCTCCTGCCCGCCCACCCAGCCTCGCCAGCTCTTCGCCGCGGTGACTCCAGGCAAGACACCCAGCCGCCTTCGCCGCTGCTTCACCGCCACCATGTCTGAGATCCTGCCCTACAACGACGACAAAGTGGCCCGCTATGGCACCGACTCGGAGGTGGGCGACCTCTCCTTCAGCTGCCGCCTCCAGGACACCAACTCCTGGGGCAACCAGTCCAAGCGGCCCCCCAAGCTAGGACAGATCGGACGAGCCAAGCGAGGTGAGCCGCGTCCTCCGGGACATCGCCTCAACCCCCCCCCGCGCCCCCCGGCCGCCGCTTGTCCCTTTTGCCATCGCTGCGGGAGGAGGAGGGGGAGCCCGGCGTTTCGGCGCCCTGCTCCGCGATTCCTCCGGAGGGAATGGACGCCCCCCCCCCGCCGCAGCTCTGGCTGCCTGGGGTCCCCTCGCCTCCCTTGCGCTGTCGCTGTAATTTCCCCACCCGCTTCGCCGCGGGTGGATCCTGCCGCAGAAAAGGGGGGAGGGCCGGACGGATGGCGCTGCGTCCCCCCAGACCTCCCCATCGCGCCCGCGGCGAGATCCCCAGGACGGTCGCGGCGGCTCCGAGCAGGCCTCTTTGGCGCAGCAGCCTCGGCGCCCTCCCCGAAAGCCGCCCGCTCCCCGCGCGGCCGCCTGAGCGCTCCGGCGCGCCCCTTCCCCGGCCCCGCGTCCCGCGCCTTCCTGGCCTCCGCTGAAAACGGAGGAGAGCCGTTTCCCCGGAGCGGCTGCCTTGGCCAGCGGGAATCCCGTCGGCGGGCGCGGGGCGGGAGTCCCACCCAGCCTCCCGGAGCCGGGACCCCCGAGAAGCCGGGGAGCCGCTGCTCCCGTCCTGACGGCGCGTGTCGGGTTTGTCCCTCCTCCCTGCAGTGGTCATCGAAGACGATCGAATAGACGAGGTGCTGAAGGGCATGGCTGGGAAGTCGCCGTCCGGGGTGTAAGTCGGCACCGCGGCGCCTGCGCCAGCTGCAGCGGATCCCCCGAATTTTTAAGCACTTTTGGCTGTGCATGTTTGTTGGGATTGTGGACAACCAGAAAAGCACGGAAGAAGCTGAGGCTGCTGGCAACACCCTCCACCTCCAACGCGACCCCGGACCGAAGAGGGAACTGATGGGGGCCGTCATCTCCCCCTCCTCCGCCTCCCACGGAGCGCCACGGGACGCCGAGACCTTGTAACCCCACGTTGTCCCCGCCGCCATGGGACGATGCCCAAAGGTTAAACGACCCTTCTAGAAAGAGGCCCCCCTTTTCGCGGGGGGGAGGAAGGGCGGGCGCTGAATGGCGCTCTTGCGCCTTGAGGAGCTGTCCATTTCAGCACCGTCGCCGCTCGGCTCGACGCGCCGCGCCGCGCCGCCCGCGCCAGCCCCGCTTCCCACGCGCCTGCAGACGGGGAGCCGTCCATTTCAGCACCCGCCCCCCTGGATGCACCGCCTGCGGAACCGTCCACCGCAGCGACTCCTGAGCGCCCGTTCTGGGCTATTCCGTCTTGTCCCTAGCATCTCGCCCCCTCCCCTCCCCTCCCCTCCACTCTTCCGGTTCACAACAGCAGCAGAGTCGAGTCCCCTCTTGGTCTTGGGTGACCCCATGCCACGACATGAAGGTGCTGAGCCACAGGATCGCCTAGTGCTCTTAATTCTTAAAGGGGGGGTCTCCTTTAGCAATGCACTTTACGCCTTTCACTTGGGGGGGTGGCTGCGTAGCTGACATCTTGCATAGGCATAGATACCCAGATACAAATACCAGACCCACACTCTTCTCTAAATATAATAGGTTTCATCGTGTTTGTATAATAGGTTTACCACTCAGTAGTTCACACTGGTAACGGCTTCATTATAGTTCACGCCTTTATCCCTTATCCCCACCTGTTAAAAAAAAAATCTGTTTGCAAAATACCAGCAGTTTGGAAGCAAACCCAAAGCCAGCAGTGCTGAGTGGAAGACAAAGAGATTCTGATCGGGATGGACTATAGTATAAAAGACAGTGATTATTTTGCTGTCGAGAGACATTTTTGCTCCATCTTTTTTGCATGAGCTTCCTGGTCTCGGTGCCACGTCTTGGTGCCACTGGTCATCCCACTATGGCACGCTTCTTTTTAACAGAAACTCTTCATATTTGTATTTTTATATCTGAATATTTGTTAAAACAACAATCTGCTAATGTCTAATGTCAAAACGTTGCATCAAAAGATTGTTTGTATTTTTTTTCCATAAAAAGAAAGACAGACAAGATTTATATGGTGGATTTCTCATAGGAAGGCAGATATATTGAAAAAGTTGGCTCTCTTAATTATATCAGTATTGAACAGGACTTCTTGAATGTGTTTTGCACTCATTGTTGACAAGAAATGTATTTGATGAATCTTATACTGTGGTCATGGCTTAATTGATGGACTTTGTAGGAACATGATGAATTTAGAAAAAAAAAAAATTGCACTGTTTATGAATGTGTCCAGATAACTTGCTGGTTATATGATGCCTCTTTCTTAAGAGGGGATATTCTGAGCTGTTTTTAATTTTGTACTTTAATTTAATTTATTTTTTTTAAGGAGCTTATTGTCTGTTGTGCATGGAAAAAAAAATCTTTTCAAGAATATACAATGACATTTTATGAAGACAAGCAAAAAAGAAAAAGAAAAAAGAAAAAAAAATGTCATGACATTCTAGGAATGACCCATTGTAAATTTTAATGCCATTTTTCACTGTATTGGTGAACAAAACTCAATGAATAAATACATACATGTATTAAAATGGAAGCATCTGGGTCTGACTCTCTTGTTGGCAAAGATCTAGGATGATCTCGAGGCCAGTTGTTAACAATGCAAAAGCCCCACTGCAATTTCCCCACCAACAAGGATTCTGATCGGGCTGCCAGATACGAATCTTGCTGAAAACTCTGCTAACGTCTAGCCTTCAACAGGGTTGCACTTCCACCTCTTTCTTTACCTCCTCTCGGGCAAACTGTTTTGGGTCTAGGAAATGCGGAAAGAGATCCAGGTTTTCGGGCACATTACCTCAGCAAAGGAATGCTAAATCCCTGCAGTTGTTTGATTGGAATGGCAAACAGTAAATGACCTAGTTTTGCTTGACAGACAGAAATAGAAATTCAGGAGGCTGAGCAGCTTGTGAATGTTAAATAATTTAACAGAACCTCTCAAAGGAGCGCCCTTTTTTGCCTTTGGGAAAAGGGAGTCGAGTCTGGAAGGAGGAGGCAACGGGAAAAGCTCGGAGGCCAGCCTTAGGAGCATCTGCATGCTGTTGGAGAGAGGATGCTTGAGAAGATGACCCTGCTGGATTTGGGCTGTGTTTCTTCTCAAGAAGGTGAATGGAACAAGTACCAGGACCTGCAGTGGCTTCTCTGGAAGAACAGCACACCTGGGAAGTTAGTGAGATTTATGGATCTCTTCCAAGCAGGAGGAGTGTCTTGTAAACCCATGGGAAGTGCTGGCAATGAGGATGGCTTAGAAGGGGAGGGTTGTTTGTTTGTCTTTTGACTCACCCCAGAAGGATTCTAATTTTCACTCGCTCTTAGAATGCATGGTTTTGGTTAGGGAAATGCTGCTATCTTTTTGTTTTTCTTGCTTGACTCAAAAATATTAGGTGGCAGATTTTCAATATAATGGACTCCTGCCTGTGGTGTTCCCTCCCCCCCCTCATAGAAGACAACAAAACATAACCTCCATGTGTGTAGGACAAGCGGCAAGTATTCCTACTGTAAATGCACTGAGGTTGACCCCATGTATCAAGTTCAGGGTCAGCACGCATTGAAAGAAGCAGAACAAATCCTTTGGCATAGATACTGCCAGGACACAACGAAGCAGTTGCACCTCGTACAGAGACGCAACCATGGTCAAAAGAGCTGGAATTTAAAGGAAGGGATACTCATGAAGGATTATTAATACACAGAAAGGTACGTTTGCTTGTACAGACCAATGTGGAATGCTCTAATGATGTACATAATACATACACAGAATCCTTTATATTCAAAGAACCCCAAACAAATACCCCCCCCACACACACACACACACATTGGGTCCAAGCAAACTAAATGTACAGGTCTTGTCTTCTACAAAACATCTGCCCTCATTGCAAAAAAGTAATGGGAAGGCAGGGGGAGGGGGAAGGAAGAGGAAGGAATACAGATTCTCTGGAACTTGTAGTAGGAGAACGGGTGGGAAAGGGAACCAAACAATCTAGGCTTTTAAAGAGCTTGCTATGGCACCTTCCTTGCTATGCTGCAGTCTTGAACGTTGCTCTACTGAACCCCAGATAACTGTGCGCAGACCTGGGCTTTGCCATCAGATCTTTTTATTCACAGGCATCCAAAAACAACACTTAATGAACGGTCATCTCCTGGTGTGCAGATCCCCCAAACATCCTTCTTGTCTCTTTTCTGGAGACGTTGACATCTTCCTATTGAGAGGGACTCAAACTGCTGTCAACAAGGGCACCAAAAGGATCCCCCCAATGCTTAGAAGACTACAGACTGCTGAAGACTGACTGAGTGGCAACTGGAGTTCAGCACAAGTGGCAGCATCCTGACACAATCATACTAAGGTGACCCATTTTTCAAGATATGAAGAAATCCTAATAATGATCGGGGGGGAACCCTACTTGCTGTGTGTCAAACAACACTTTCTCTCCCCCCCCATCCCCATTTTTAACTGTTCCCTGGGATTCAGGGATATGAATCCTTGGAGTCTTTGAGGTGTAATTGATAAGTGTTGCTCCATCACTTGGTGCTTTGTGGAAACAGGTTCCTCCACTTTCCCAAACATTTTCTTTCTCTGGACCCAAGGCTTCTATTTTTTGCCTGCCTTCTCTTGTTGGGTTTGGAAATCTTTAATAAATTATTTGGTGGTGCAGTTGGGCTTTCTTTAAAACTGCAAGGTGGCAGGGAGTGCAGCTATTAGCTTAGATTATTTCTTTTTCCTATCACTTTGCTGCTTCTCCAGTTGCCCTCCTGAAAAAGTCTCAGTAAGGATTTCCCGGCTGAGAACTTCCCTTGGGATCTAATATTCAAGCAGGGAGCTACAGAAGTTGTGGACAAACAGGATGCTCTTATTCAACTCTTGGAACTCTTTCATGTAAGGTAAGTGGAAAAAACTTGCCCTCTATCCAGGAGAATTCCACTTAATTATTAATCTTTAAGGGGAAAAAGCAAGCAATTAGTTCCCATCAACAATGTACTTACTTACCAAATTAACCAAATTTGGGGTTTCCACAATATAACAGCCCATAAACTAACTGAGCAGGCAGACTTCGCACATAAAATCATAGAAGCCTCTTCACAGTTAATGCTAACCATTTGAATATGTGCAAATGAACCTGGGTAAGTGTGCGGTATGAACACAGCCATTAAAAATGACTAAAAAACAGAAAGCAGAATAAATGTTAATCACTACAGTCACTTTCCTTTTATCTTTGGAAATTTAACTGTTACTTCAGAATAGTCGACTAACAGATTATCCTTTGAGCATTGTATTAATAAGAACATTTTTGAAATCATCATGATCAAGGCTTAGCTCCTGGAAAAATTAATGTTACTATCCATCTGGCCACATAACCAGTTCAACAGCACTCAGGAAATCACATCCTTTGTAAAGTTGCCCAGCTTGGTCAAATACTGGCTTCCAGTGAAAATCCATCAGAAGGAAAAGATATGAGGCTTCCCCCATGAAGGCAACAAAATCTAGAATTTAAATTTTCAAGCCCCACAGGTGTGGGTTTCTGATCTAAAATGATGACAGGGATGGCTGAAGGTCACATATTTCCATCAGTTCTCTCTCTCTCTCTCCCCTCCCTTTCATTCTATGGTCCCCTCTTTCCTCCTACTACTTGTTCTTCTTCACTTTCTCCACCCACCTTGCAACCTTCTTCTCTTCACTGATAGGGTAGCAGATGTCTGAACTGCTTTTAAAGATGATGCTAATGGTCACATATCCTCGATTTAAGCCCCAGAATTTTTAGACTAGGCAATTTCTGGGAACATTCTGCATCAATTGCAATGGAATAATGTGTTCTTCCTTCATTACTTCAAAAGTAATGTAACGTTATGTACCATGGTGTTTGCATCTTTTTTAAAATAGACATTTTCCTTAAATCTGTGAAATATATCAAAGACCTCTTGCATTCATATATTTCTCTGTCTGCTGGTAGGTCCCATGATCTCATACCTTCAAACTAATACTCTCTTACCTGGGAGTAACTTCCATTGGTTGGGTTCCCACAATATGTTTAACCTGGTTACTAAATTATCCAATTTTCTTGGTTTGGACAATGCACTGAACCATAAACCAAACAAATAGGCTGGTTCACACAACAAGCTAAGTGATGCTCAGATAAAAATCTAACCAAGGTTAGTGTGTTGTATGAATGTATATGCCAGGTCTCCAACTGATAGGGTCAAGAGTGATGGATGTGTACTGGTGTTTGACCAAGCACTGGAAGTCAGCCATCATGTATAACCAGGTGGAGGTATTTTGGGGGGCCTTCAAGTCAGCCTTGACTCCTGGTGACTGCCTGGATAAGTCTCTGCAGATTTCTTGGCAAGGTTTTTTGGAAGTGATTTGCCATTGCCTTCTTCCTAGGGTTGAGAGAGTGTGACTGGCCCAAGGTCACCCAGATGGCTTTGTCCTCACAGTCTCCTGGTTTCTAGCCTGATGCCTTCATCACTACACTAAACTAACTCATAGAACTATAGATGCACAGCCATAGGAGATTTTGTTAATCTGAGTGAGATTTTCAACAACTTGTTCTTATAGCTTATCTTGTAACCCTTTCCCAAATCCAATGGAGAAGCACCAAAAAAATAAAAAATAAAATGCAAGTATCTATTATCTAGTCGGCCTTGTCACATTTTGAATAGAACATCCTATTAATCTATAATAAATGTGCTGCATCTTAGCCTCAGAATATGCCTGTTCCTCAGAAGTGCGTGCTCTCCGTATTGAAACTCAACTACACTTGTCCAACTCCACTCTCTCAATGAGTTTGCAAATAGAAACTAATGTTTGAAGGTCCATTCATTTGTTTTCTTGCCTATCCATGGTGTTCTCAAGAGTCTTCTCCAAGACCAGAGTTCAAAAATGTCAATACCCTTCCTATCCTGCTTCTTCAAAGTCCAACTTCTGCTTCCACAGAGGGTCACAGGGCATACTGTGGCTTGCATGATTCTGATCTTTGTAGGCATAGGCACATCATGACATTTGAATATCTTTTCCAAAATCTTGATCTAGGAGGTTTAAAATAGAAGCTCTTACCACTGCTACAGATGCATCAGCTGCATTTAGTCTTTAGGTAATTGCAGATAAAAGGTATGTTACAATTTTTAAAAAAGCAAAACTTTGAGTTGAGCTTGGTTTCTGATGATTTCATGGAGACATCCCTGTGGGCATTTTGGCAAGCATCTAGAGGTGACCTCTCATTCTTCTAGAATGTTTGCTTTGACTTCCAGTTGAACCTTCAGCCCTAGAATTGGTCTCCCATTCAAGTACAAATCAGGGCGGATCCTGCTTAACATCTGAGCCTGGCCAAGTCAATCAGGTTCTGTTACCTGTTGAGACAGGTTTATCATTAGCATATGGAGTATAAAGTTCACAGCTACCATCCTTGAGAGTCCCAGTCAGCATGGCACACACAGAGGGATGCTGAGAATGATCATGCAGATGTCCAGGAGGCCTACAAGCACCCCTACCCCTGTCATTATCTCATCTGATTTTACTAGGCTTGCTGCAGGATAAATTGGAGGAGTAATGGCTGTATGTTAGGCAACAAAGGTCCATCCTACCCCCCCCCCCCCCATGTTCCAGGACCAATTCTAGCAGTGAGGGAGACCTCCACTACCTATGAATCTCCCATCTCTGGTCCTTCAACCCCCCACTCAGGGAAGATGAGGATGTCTGTGAGCCAATGCATTTCGATCACAGTCATGTTCCGACCAGCAAAGCATACAGCAGATCCAAGCAGAGAACCTCAAGGAAAGGTAGAAAGGGGAACGGTATTGCTGGGGTCACAAAAGCCAAGCGTTTTATGGTCCTCTGTAAAGCAGCACAACACCCTGCTAAGGGACCCCCAGGCAGCCGCACCATTGCATGAACAAAGCAGAGATAGATGCTGACTGATCAGCTGTGGCTTCCAGCAGTTTTCTTGGTGTGGCTAGAATACTGTATTTGCCTAGATTCCCCACTGGGTTTGAACTGGCAATAATGAGACTTTGACCATGTTTCACACAAAGACATAAAGGGGGGGGGGAGGGGGAGAAAGAATCCCTCACCTTCCTTGCATCTTCTTCTAGGAAAAAATGGTACAGAAGATCAAGGAGAAATGACTATGTTGAATGCAATTAAAAGGGTTAACAACAAGGAAATGGAAATGGTCCAACCGGTGCAGCACCAGAAGAAAACAGCTGGGGTGGTCATCTATGAACCCAAAGGAGGGTAAGCGGTCTCTAAAAGAGACCGCTTACCCTCCTTTGGGTTCATAGATGACCACCCCAGCTGTTTTCTTCTGGTGCTTCACCAGCTTTTCACAGGATAAATGTGAGGCTGCTTTTCCTGGATCTTGACTCCCACATTTTATCTTTCTGTAACGGCTCTGCCTTAGAAGTTGTAAAGCCAGTGCTGCATTCCCACCATATCCATAACCAGGTCAGTTCAAAATCAGCAGATGCATTTGCACAGTATACGAAGCTTGTTTAGCCATACAAGGTTAGGGATTAATCTGGGTTAGGACTGGGTAGCTTCTGTGACGGGAACTCTGCTTAGTTAATGTGGGGCTTCATGTATTGTTCAAATTGTTGGTTAGTACTATGGAGAAATGTCCTTTCTTCCAGCCTTCACTCCTACCCTTTGCAGTTGCCCCCATAACCAACTTTCTTCCCTCTAAAACCTGGAATTTCCTCCCTGGATATTTGCAAACAGCAAGCTTCTCTCATTATCATTTTATAACAGTTGTTTAGAGTACAAGCTGTATGACGATGACTTCCAGGTAGCAACAATAAAAAAAGCCACAGTAAATATTTGAAAAGAAAAATAATGACAGAAGCCCTCCAGTTATGGGAAGAGTTAGGACAATTTAACCACCCATTTGTTACAACTGGTGGTCAAAACAATAAATAAATACATAAAAATAATGTAACCCTCCTTAATTCTTAGCTGCCTGTTTTCTTGCAAACCAGCTAGCTGAAAATGATCACTCGATCCAAATCTATCTTGCCCACCCCCAGCTCAAGCTGTCAATACTGTGCTGGATGGGACAAGTTTAAATTGGGTCACCCCCAGAGCTAAGCCATAATGCCGTTTCTTGAATTTTGCTGGGTGCAGTGTGTGGACATCATCCTGCTGGTTTTGAAACCATGGTTCTTTGGGATGCGAAGAAAAAAATAAGGCCTGCAAACAATAGCCATTTTCTTTGTGGCCTCTACAGTCCTCCCCACCACCCCCAAGCAAACTTTTGAATGGCAGGGTATGGAGCAAAGTGGATACCATAAACCTTGCAGGGATTTTGTAGAAATTGCAGTTGCTTCTCCCTTATCAATCTTCAGTCCCTTTAATACTGTACCCATTTAGGATCCTGGCCCTGTTTGTTTTGAGACATTCCTGTTACTTAAGTAATAAAGTTGGGCTGTCCAGTTTATGGCTCAGCATTATGTACCAGTTGTGGCTTGTTTGACAAAACCATGGTTGAAATAAAACATCACTTAGCCCTTAGAATAAAACAGCATCCTGTGATTCTTACAAATAAGAAGGTATCCGTAAGTCCCTGTTCTCTTCTTTTTAGAAATGAATCATGAACCACCATAGAAGAGATGTTGCTGAGCAAAATATTTTGAATTAAAAATGTGCCTCAAATTCAAAACAGGCTGTTCTGACTGCTCCAGATAAATTTTGAGTTTGAAACTGGTTTAGCTTTTTTCAAGGCATTTTTTTCAAGCTTCCAGAATGGTCAGAGAAGCCCATTGTGAACCTGAAAGAACTTTTCTAAATCAGAAGGGGGGTGTTTGAAGACTGAAACATTTCAAACATTATACATTTAAAATGTTTTGCATACCTCCTGGCAATTCACAGGCCTTGCGCATGGAAAAGTTTAATTTCAACTCTGGGAAAAATCTTGTCTGAAATTTGGTATGTCGCAACCAGTAAGCATAAGTGGAGAAATGGCCATCTAGTCCAACCCTACTCAATGCTGGGATGAAGCAGGAGGCATTTCCTACGTGACTGTATTTTCCTCAAATCTATCTGCATATAGAAAATTAGCAGTTCTTCACATGTGTTTGGAGTGCTTGAGAACTGAGGGTTGGGTTGGAGAAGAACTGATTTATGATAATTCTTCCAAAAGAAAGACAATGTATGATTCAGGTGAACCAACCAGCCATGAACTTGAATGCGTCATGCATTCCACCAGGCCCCCAAATTTGGATGTGACCCTCACTTCTTGTGCATGCAGAGTAATGAATTCCAGATGGTCCATATTGAAATTCCAGCCCCAACACAGCCTTTTGCCACTTGCAGAAAATCTAGCTGCCTTGGATCACAGCATCTCATAAAAAAAGAGGGAGCTTATGATAAACGATAACCCCAGTCTGCAGTGTTACGTAATGAAGTCAGGACGTGGGCCAAGATGGTCATGATGCTCTTGTCTGGTGTTGACACAGATCTTCACACATTCTTGAAAGGACTCCAGAACCCAACTCTGTCCTCCCAGCTCAGCCCTTGCAATTTGCTCTCCTTGAAACTTTCAGTCACCAAAGTTTTCCAACCATTGCTTGCCAAGATGCAGAAAACTAGAATACGCGTGGGTTAAAGAAGTTGAATCATGACCTTCCAATCAAAGAGGAAATTCATCTGTTTGTGTTTCCTTCACCAAGATCAAAACACAAGGCAGCTTTCCCATATCATCTAAATCTCTTCTGGGACCCTTTCAAACAGGGATACATCACTTTTGTCTGATGTGTGGCACACCAAAAGAGGTGGGCCCAAGATCCACGGGTAAGTGTGAATGTTTTAATGGGTGAAAGAGATCCCGAAGCACGTGAAACTCCCCAACCCCAATACACACACAAAAAGTGTGTGACACAACATTGTTGACCCTGCGCAACCTGGAAGAGGCTTTGGAGGGTGCGAAAGGGCTGGCCATCTTTGTGTGATGACTGAGGCACCCTTTTTCTTTAAAACACAACCCCTGTACAAATGGCCTCTTTATACTACTTGAACAGACAAGAGTTAAAGGAAGAAGCTTTCATTCTCTCGCCTTCTTTTTCCAATCCTGCCCAAAATTAACCACCCAACTTTTCTTTACAGAAGTGAAGATTTTTAGATCACGATTCCATGTTAACATCCTGAACTGCCAGGTCAATATTCTTAATAGTTATTTATTGACTAATTTTTACCTTCCCCAATGTTCAGATTGGGGCAAACCCCAGGCCCATCTACTGTGGGGAACATTCAGGAAGAGAGTCAGAAAGCAAAGTTTTAGCGTCGTATATGCCGATGGCATATAGATCTCTGACAACACCTAAGTGACCTTGGCAGATCCTGAAAGGATAAGTAGGGTGAGAGCTGGTTAATACTTGGATGGGAGACCACTGGGAAACCCAGAGTAACTGAGGTGAATGAAGAAACTGAAACCATGTCACTGTAATGCTGTGATTTGCTCTGAATGGCAGTGATGGTGTCTAGATCAGTGTTTTTCAACCTTGGCAACTTTAAGATGTGTGGACTTCAACTCCCAGAATTCCCCAGCCAGCCAGGCTGGCTGGGGAATTCTGGGAGTTCAAGTCCACACATCTTAAAGTTGCCAAGGTTGAAAAACACTGATCTAGAGGGATCCCTGGGCAGCAAAATACAGCAACCTGAAACCGATTGCAGGGAGATTCAGGACCATGAAAAAGAACATTTTTTTTCACACGGCAGCTAGTTACAGGCTGGGTTCAGGTGCTAGCAGCTGGGCTTGGCAGCACCCAGTTTGGATGACCAGAGGGGAAATTCAGACTAAGCACTGTATGTCTACCAGTATGTATGACTGTTGCCCCTTTCCCACATTCCTGGCAGCTGGCTTGAAGTACCAGCTGCTGGGAAGCCCCACAGCAGACAGGAGCTCTTGCCATCCTATCTCAGCTTCGTAGAGGCACCCAGTTTGCCCCTGGGTGACACTGGGGCGGTCTTCATGGGCCAAGGCCCTGCACGCAGCACCTGACATTCACCCCCCCCCCCGTTACCTTCCCAGTGCTGATGAGGTAGGTAGCCTACCACATCTGGAAGGCCCCAACCTAAGAAAGGTCCTCCCGAGTTCTCTTTCATCCTTAGAGACTTGTTTTCTAGCTGCAAGGAGAGACACAGAGAGGTGCATTTTAACTTGGGAGGCCTTCAAGTCCAAGCATCAACCTCCCATCCCTTAAACTGAGGTTTTGGTGCTTGCTCAACCATTGCTCACCAGCAGCTCGTGCCAAGGGGGAGATCCTTAAATCACCATTGCAGCACCCCAGGGAACAGACCTGCCCCAACTTCGTCTTCAGCAATTTTCTGTCCAGGCTCTCCCGCCAGAGTGGAAGAAAGATTTCATCCACCTGCTTTTAACAAGTCGACTCTTGGCTTTTGTTGCAAAAAGAAAAAAAGAAAAAAAAATCCCTGGAGAGCTTATGGAAACAAATCAACTTAATTAACTTCAACTGTTTCCAGAGTGGCAGCTGAGAAGTGAGGTATTCATTTTCTCCACCAGCCTGGTTAAGGGGGGAAAAAAGTATAAATCTAGGTCATGAGTGACACTAATGGGGCTATGGATACAAATTCTTATTTTTTTAAAAAAAATTGTTTCCCCCCAAAAAAAAGAAAAAAAAGGAAAGGCTCTTGTAATGCAGAGCTAATGGAAATAGAAGGATGCATCATAGTTCTGATCAAGCTGGCGTGTGGGCAGCCAGGCTCTCACACCTTCTGGTGGTGGCAGAAGAGTTGCCATGAATCTATGGATTTAAAAAAAGGTGGAGGAAGGGAGCTGAAGGCCTAACAGACAGCTGCAAACATTGCGCTTTTCCACAAAATCACAGCCTGGGAAGGATCTTCTGAGGACATCTAGCCAACCCCCTGCTCAGCACAGGAATGCATATTAAAGCAACTCTCAAATTATTCAAGGCTGAGATTTTGAATCCCTCTCTGCTCTGATTGCCATCGCCCTCAGCCTGAGGCTCTTACAAATATTACCCCTTGCAAAGATGGTGCAATCTATGGGGAAAGGAAGGAGGAAGGGGTTCCTCTCCTGTAATTCCGAGAATCAACCACGCTGAGGCAGGTTGAACAAGGACAGAATGCGGCCCTTTTGGAAACAACCCACCCAGGATTAGTTCATGCCAGCAGCCCTGGACTACAAAGCACATCATCCTCACCCCAGGCATAATGGATGGAAAAGGATGCATTGAGGGAAGGAACTTCTCCTTATTGGCTCTCTGCAGAGCTATCAAAATGTTGATCACAAAGATAGAGGGAGGGAGGGAGAGGGGAAGCACATTCAGTCTTGCAAGATTGATGTCAGCCCTTCAAGGTAGACCAGACTAAGAAACCCAAGTCACGCAGGCCAGTATGACTTTTATTATAAAGATATAGTTACAGAATCCTGCACATCTGAATGTGCTTCCCCCTTCCTCCCTTTATCTCTGTGAGAACAAGGGAGGGTCTTGTCTGAGACCCTTTCTCAGGTTACATTTCTGTCCCGGACTCAGGTTTCTTTTATCTGACCCTTGTCTTGGTAGCAGCTCTTCCTTCTGTCCCTCAAGGCCATTCCCTCTTCCCTCTCTCTCTCTTTCTCACACACACGCGCACACACACACACACATGCACACCTATGAGCCAGAGAAGCTATAAGGAAATGTGTTTTCTATTGGAAAAACTTAAGATGAATTCTCCCAACATCCTTCATCTGGTAATTCACTGAGCCCTTTTTCTCTGGGGCCTCCATGCACAGGGGTCAAAAAGGTCCAGATGGCAGGCATGATTATGCAATCAAAGCCACATCCCTTTTTACATGCAGCCATCTTGACTTTTTCGATCCCTCCCTACAAGTGACCCTGCATTTTCTGCTTTCACATGATGCGCCAAACCCAAACACACTAAGACCTGCAAAAACGAAAGTTAATCTTGATCTCAGAATGCGGGGTAACACAGCTGCTCAGTCTTCAACCATTCTGATAAAGCATATTGTATTTCATATGGCTCTCTTTTTACTCACAATGTTTTCTGCTTGCTTATTCTGCAAAATAAATAAATAAATGTTTACTGCTATAATTCAGTGCAAACTTTCTCCGAGTAAGCCCCATTCAAGGCAGTGGGATCTGTACTTAAACACGAGTCAGATCTGGCAGTCCCACTGCATTTAACTGCCACTGTTCAAATCATGATGGGCAGACCTCCAAAATAGAAAATACTGATTTGCTACAATTTTAATAATAATTTCAAATGTCATTTTATTAAATAATATCAATAATTTCAGCCAGGTAAAATGTGATGTTTGGGCATTCTGTTAAATCCAAATCGTCACCTTGGGGTGTCGTGGGCTATCCAATACTTGAAAAAACCTTAAGGAATCTTATGGGTATATGATAACCAATAAATTGCATATTACCTTACACATATATCACATCTAGATTTCTCCTTTAATATTACTTCTCGCTGTTGACTATTGGCCTTAACGAGGGTGCCGTCTGCCTATTAAATCCCTCTGTAACGTCTCCGATTTTGCCCCAAACCGCACTTAGAAGAACAATTACATTTAATTCTTTAAAACAAGCCGTACGGTAAATTGTATCCGACATGTCTCAGATTGCAGCTATGAAACCTGGGCTGACTTTTAAACTCACCAAGCAGCTTTCTAATTGGCTTGTGAAAGTCTCCTTATGCAACTGCCCGTCTCTGGTTTAGGTTCCAGCTCTTGACAACAGTGGTTTTCTTTGTGTCTAGTGTATTTAGAGTTGCTATACTTAGAAAGTCAAAGGATGTACGGATCTTGTAAATAAGAAGACATCTTTTCACTTCGTGTATTGTTACATTGGTGTTCTGTGCTATATTCCTGTCCTTTGCCTTGTGCCGATAAAGAGAATGGGCGAATATTTATGGAAGATTGGAGTTTAAGAATATGGAAGCCCCCTTTGTTAAGCACAGTGATAGAATCATAGGCTCGGAAGAGACTTTGAAGGTCTTGTAGTCCGACCCTCATCAGCTGCAGCTGAATTTCAGATTGTTCCTTTGGGGCTTTGGAACACAGACCAGCCTGAGTTCAAAGAAGATTAGCGCTCCTGACTTGATTTCAGGATTTAATTAATTTCCTCATTCCTTGTTTTTCAGACTAAAAGTTTCCTGCCTATGACATACAGTGTTTATTTCTGGCAGAGTTTGGTAATAAAGTTTTTTAAAGATGCACTTTATTATTTACAGGAATAAGGGCTTTAAACACTGACTTACGCCTACAGTTTCCAGAAATTTTATACATGCTGCACCTGGATTTCTTCTGTATAATTTTTTTTGTTTTTTTGTTCTAACTACAGCCAAAAGTTTCTGAATATCTATGCTTTGAATGTCACATTTCCAGTTTCAGTGTTATTTTTTTCATCATCTTTTAAATTAGTGGATCATTCTGGCCAATGTGTTGAGTTACATCTTTACGTACTTTTGTGTAATTGGGAACATTTTTATACAGTTGCCAAACATTTGCTCACAGTATGTCTTGCTGCTTTTTAGTTTGTCCGACTATATTCAGTGTCTGTGGATTTTGCTCCTGGTTATACCTTTGTATGCTTTTATTTGTGTTTTAATTTGACCCCCCCCCCTTTTTTATCATTTCTTATTCATTTCCAACGTTTTACCATATATTCCTGTTTTATTCCTTGGGTATTCTGTTATTCATGCACAACCCACGCTGTTTTGTACTGGTTAAGACGTGTTTTATTTGTACTTGTATTTTTATTGAGCACATTGCAAAGGCGTCGTTTTTTAAATATTTGATTCAATTTCAGCACCACCCGATTCCAAAACAACTCTTTTTATTATTCACAGTCCCCCCAAAATAGTTTTCCTTGAAATGCATTGGAACTAAGATTCCGGAATAAAATATACATGTGCACCATATTTATTTCATTTTCTTAGTCTGGTGTTTATCCTTTTCTGTGCCTCCCAAAAGCAGGGAAGAAAATAAGTTCAAATGCAACACACTGTTTTTCTGGAAAATATTTTGCACAAATTATGGAGGAATCCAACTCAAGATATTTTGGATTTCCTTAGCACTATTCAAAAATATTTTCTTCTTATCTAATACTTTTTTTTTTTTAACCTCCAAAGGAAAGTTTTACTGAGAGTTGGGCTCACTTTGTGCCCAGTTTCTCTTCTAGGAAGTATAAACCTGTAAACTTCAAATTGTTTTTTTAATGTAGAAACTTTGGTCCTTATGCTGTTCTTGTAATGTGTGTGTCATTTTTCCCTGATTCAGCACCATCCAGATATTTCTGGACTGCAGTTCCTAGAATTCCTAGTCAGCACAGCTGGGGAATTCTGGGAATTGCCTTCTGAACATTTTAAAGTGTCCCAAGTCAGCGAAGGCTGGTCCCAGAAAATCTGCATCGATTTGCCTTCGAGGGCCACATCTGCTGCATCACACTTTTATTCTGCAATTTCTCTGATTCTTGGATTCACTCGATGTGGCTGAATGCTATTTGTATTGCTTTTGACAGGAAATCAAAGTTAATGGACAATGACTGGACTGAGCCCACAAAATTAATCCACAGGAGGGCTGGATCTTGAATGTGGGTCTCACAAGGCCAAATTTCCTCACCCTCCTGGCTGGCCAGGAACCCTTAAGCCAATAAACCACCAGGAACAGATTTCTTCCAATAGCAAACACGAATATGCACATGGTTCCACTTGATTAAAAAAATAAGAGCACGTAAAATGTGCAATGACACCAAGTGAAGACTTCAAAATACGGTTCTTGGAAAAGCAGAGGAACACATTTTTGCCCCTTTGGGGGAAAACAGTTAAGGCTTCGATCACTCAGTGTCAACTTTTGTCACTGCAACTGGCAACATTTCCATCTTGAGAAAGGGAAGCACCAGCGAAGCCAGGATCTTTTGAGGAAGAAAGACCAAGCAAGGACCAGATCCTATTCAAAATCCTCCATTAATACATGTGCAGCTGAAGGCGGGTGTCAAAGCAATTCATGCCTTCAATCCTGCTCAAAGGGAAACCTGAGAAAGGGGCAAGGCCATCCAGCTTGGTGCCCAACAGCCTGCCTACAAATGGCTTCTAGGGGCCACGGGGGAAGATGACCGTCTTACTGCAACCCCCTTTCTTGGTGGGGATGGGGGGGAACCTGGGAACTAAGCAAAGATGCTTGCCAGCTCCACAGATGTACAAAAGAGAGAAAGAGCCCATTAAAGCCACATCCAGCACCCCAGAAGAAAAGCTCCACATCTGGAAAGGGGTGGAGGGGAAAAGAGACCCATTGGAGGGTGCGGAGAGAAACAACCGTTTTTAAGCAAGGAGCAATCTCTGCAGAAAAGCCACCAGAGCTAGGAATTTGGACCAGATTTTGCCTCTCAGGCGCTGGACTTCTCAATTCTTCCAGAGCCAAAAACAGGATTAAAGCAATTTGCTAGTGGCAGAGGATGCAAGAAAGCTGTCCCCCACCCCACCCCATCCCTGGCCACAAGCTCTACTGAGTTTGACATCATCTGAGACGGAGGCCATCCTAGGCTTTTCTTCTTCCCTTCTCCCAGGTTGGATGGAGAATATTAAAATGATTAACCACTTTCTCTGGCAGTATCATTAACATCCTCCAAGATCTGAGTGCTGGACAACCTCCAAAATTATCGGATGGAGGGTTGGGTTTGAGCGGAGGTAATGAAGCAGAGGGACACAGTGCTTTTTGACACAAGCGCCCTTTGCACAGTGGAGATCCCAGGTGTGCACTGAGCTAGAGGTTTGCCTCGGGGCAGCAGGGACAACGGTCCCTGCAGGGAGGGTCAACGGGGGGAGGGGGCACTGTTTGAGATGGCTTACAAACCAGTGGCTTTTGGAAATAGGGTGCTGTCTGCACACCTTGGGCCAAAGGAAGGAGTTACATTTTGAAGGAAGGACATCTTCTCCAAGTCAAGGTCTACTCTTTGTAATTTCGTGGGCACGTCTGTGAATATGGAAGGGGTTTGCCTCTGCCACTTTGTGGAATGTCTCTTGGACTTCCCAGATTAGTCTACAGCCCTGGGGTTTCCTGAAGGGGATTCCCCCCCCCCCAGTATTAACTAGGTTAACTGGCCCTGCTTAGCTGCTGGAGCTCAAAGTTGGCCAGGTGGTGCTTCCTAGTGGTGCAAAGAGTGGGCAGGCCTTGGTGAAAGATGCAAAATGGATTGAATGCGATCCAAAATTTACCTTCAATTAAAAATCTATTAACAAAATGCAATAGGATTAGCTCCCGTGCACTGGAGATTTTGTCCTTTCTGTCATCTTAAGCTTACCATTCAAGAACTATTTGGGGAGGCAGTGCTGGGGGGGGGGGGTGTCCACACCTCCAGATGTCTAATAGGGAGGTAGAAGCAGCTATTCTTCACTTGTTGCTTACTACCAAGCGGTTTACACAGAGCACTGAAACGTTCTGAGTCCTACACCCTGAAACTCTTCCTCCATTGCATCTTCTTCAGCATCTGAACGTGGGGGAAGGCATTCACCAGACATCTCCAAGCAGCTGTTGACAGTCGTAAGTGCTAGAAACACGCTATTTCTAGAGTGTCCTCTCACGCATAACGCCTGGGATACATTGCTTGTTCTTCATGTGTTAAGATGGGGGGAAAGCGAGAGAAAAGACGACAGACGTAGCCCCCCCCAAGGACACCTCCATGAAGTAGGTTCAGGTGAGGAAGAATGATGGGTCCAAAGTCACCAGGTGAAGATCCCACAGCTGAGACTGAACTTGAACCCAGATCTCCCTGGCCGTGGTCCGGCTCCCTAATCCCTAGTTTCTGAAAACCTAATTATGGATTTATAAACTGATTTAGTCAAGGCGAGCGTAAGCAGTGCAGAAAAGCAACAGCTGCAGCCAACACAATAATGAAACAGAATAATATGCTCTAAAATGTATAATATATAATTGTGGTTGAATATTTACAATGAATATAGTGTTTGTGGCATCAGGGAGCTCTATTGCATACCACACCTGCCTCATGTTAAGGACAATGAAAGGCGAAAATCTCAGAAACTGAATTCTGAGCTCGGAGATGCAGGTTGTATTGCACACATGCAGAATATTACAGAATATTCTGTATTATTACAGAAACAGGAGGCCTTTCTCCTCTGCACATGGTTAATTTATCTCAGATTCTTCTTCCCCAGGATACAGCACAGCCACCACCCTATTTTAGCTCCTATATATTTCATAAAGATAGATCCAAGAAAACACATGGTACCAGAATGGTGCACAAAACTCCATTTATTCATGTATACAAACTTTGCATAGTAAAATCAATGGCAGAATTCCAGTTTCAGGTTGCAGAATTAATGCGAGGTATTTTAATGGGACATTGAAAGGCCATTGCCTTAAAAAAACTGTATTAAAAATGCAGGGAATTACACCAGGTGACCGAGAGTTGTCTTGGCACGGGTCTTTGACTACAACACCCATCGCTCCCAGCCATTTGAAAGGCACCGGGTTGGAGAATATTGCTTAAAAGGGTTGGCAGAGAAGACTTCAATGGCTGGATTCTCACAACAGGTTAAGTCCAAGTAAAAATAGGGTTGGATAGTTCATGAATTGCACAGCTAAGTGGCAACTAGTCTTTTGTTTAAGTAGAAGATTTTAAAAAAACACCTCACTCCAGAGGTTCTAGGCCAGTGTTGTCCAAACTTGGCCATTTTAAGAGGAGTGGACTTCAACTCCCAGAATTCCCCAGCCAGCCATGCTGGCTGGGGAATTCTGGGAGTTGAAGTCCACTCCTCTTAAAGTGGCCAAGTTTGGACAACACTGTTCTAGGCAGTGTTCACACGTGCCTGGTAGGCAAGTTGAGGCTTCCTCCCCCATGGGAAATCTGGGGAAGAACCAGAGAGCAGTGTTGAGGAGTTGGGTCACCAACCCTCTGAGATGGTCTCTTGTTGGAGATCCAGATGGCGTCCTCGCTCCTAATTTCCAGGAAGTCTGCTAAAACAGAGGTGTCTCAGAAAAGCCTCGGAAAGAGTTAAGAATTCAGAGCACAGTGGAAAGATTAAACAGAGTCCTCAGGTTCTCACACCTCCCTTCTCTGCTTTCCACAAACCAGTTCACAATTCTACGATGTGAGCAAAAGAACGAGCTTGGTGGGGTGGAAGGGAAGAAAAATTATTTTCTGCAACCAAGTTGGCAGCAGAAAGCGTTCCCATCCAATTCCCCTGGGAACGGGCCCCCCTTGCCAACTGCAGAGGAGGCTTGATTTTTAAAAAATTGTATTAAAAATGCAGGGAATTACCCCAGGTGACCTAGAGGTATCTTGGCACGGGCCTTCGAGCAGAGGGCAAATTAGGTCTTTGTCCCCCAAGCCGCTCCTTCCCTCAAGGTATTCTTTCCCTGGAGATCAGAGTTGAATGTTGAAAAGATAATTCTCACGGTCCGGCTCTTGGAGGGTGCACACGGGGCTGGGGGGCGAGGGCTGCCGATGGAGGCTCTGTCCCAGGGCCAAGTCGGAGGAGGATAACACCCCATCTTTCTTCATCACGTAGAGGAAATAGTGGAAGTCACTTCCATAACTGGTGTGTCGGATGGACCAGTTGTAGGCACGCTGGGCATAGTGGCGCTTGCGGAAATGCGGCTGGGCAAATGTGATGGAGATGAACCTTCCTCCGGGTTGCAAGACTCGGGTGACCTGGGAGAAAACACAGACACAGTTACACAGAACTCAGGCCCAGGCTGGATTTGAGTACTCTCAAATTCACCAGTTTCGGCACATAACATCTCTCCTGTTTTCTTCCCACACCCCTCAGCTGTTCCCTGCACTGTCATTTGGAATCTCCTACTTGTGTTGTTTTACAATTCTTCTCTCATCTGTCCCAGCCTCAAGGGCCGAATCCAGTACATCAGATGAGCAGCGGAAGTGCTGAGAGCCACCTCACCTTCAGAGAACCAAAATGGAGAACGAGTCTGTGCACCTGAAAGATGAACAGATTTGCCCCAGCTGAAGGCTTCGCCCAGCACAGCCCTCCTTGCCAGATCACCTTCCTCTGAAGCTGTCAAGGGGTGCTGGTTGCCTTGCTGGGGGCAAGCAAGAGAGGTCCAGAGGCCAGACTGCTGCTTAGTATAATGCACACTCATGCCAACATACAAGAGGTGTGAAGGCCAAGATGATGGCTAACAATGGCACCCTTGATTTTTTGCAGAAAAGGTAAGAATAATGGCATTGCCAAGCTAGAACTTGGGGAAATTTGAGCTCAGGGCTGTTTTTTTCAGACTTAATTCACCACTTCTGAATTCTTTCTTGCCAGGTCTATCAACTCCATGGGGCAGGAACTGCCTCAACACCTCTCATACCCCGATACCCACCCATTCTTCCCCTCCAAGCTGGTAGCAGTTTCAGCACGTCCTGTTGCTTTGGGAACTCTCCACAGAAAGCGAAGTGTTCAGCAGCCTCTCAAGGGAAGGGAAGGATGACGTGGGATGCCACGGACCGGAAAAGCTTCCTTTTTGGAGTCTGCAAAAGCAGCTGACCTCAGGTGAACGGGGAAAGCAATGGCATCCCCAAAACCAGAACAAGGGGATGAAGTAGTGAGGAGGTGGATTGAAGGAAGTAGGCCTGTAACATACCTGTGAGTTAAATTCAGGATGAATGTCAGGGAGACAGATGCCTTCCAATAGGCCACCCTGCTCCACCCATTCAATGTTTGACTCTTTCCTGCCTGGTGCCATTTCCTCCGCCATCTCCCTTGCCCCCTGGTGACAAAACTTCATTGTCACCAAGATGGATTGGGGCGGGGAATGATCTGAGCTTAGTTGGAAGTCCAGAAACACACCACTCTGTCCCGACAGAGAACATGGGTCTGCACCATCCCCAGGAGTCACAGCTGACCACTAGCATCTAACACACTCCGATTCCCGTATCCAGCTTTCTGTTCACTTTCTGAATGGCCTGAGCTATCTCAGAAGAGTGGTTTTTTTACCTCTCCCCATACGACTTTTTATCGCACTATCGTTTTATTGCTTTTTTTAATGTTTACAGGACTTGGAATGTTTAAAGAATGTTGTAATCTTCTCAGAGAACTTTGGTCATTAACATGCAACAATAAACTGTCACAGTCATCATCATCCCCTAAGATGGGTAGCTGGGCTGTCAAACATCTCATGCTGGGAAATTACAGGGAAACTGGTCACCTTCATGTTTGGCTTGTATTTGGAAATAGAAAAGGGGCCCTTGATGTTATGTGGCAGTATTGTTCTTTTCTCCGAGAAACCTCCACCTCCCCATGTCTGAAAGTACCAATTCTGGAGGAGAGAACGTGGCCTTTGATCATATCAGAGCCTTGGCCCGTCCTGCCCCGGGGCATCAAGCAAGGGTCTTCCCCATGCCAGCTGACAGAGTCACGCTAATTCGAAACACAAGCCCTTCAGACCCTTCTTGTAATGAGATTCCCCTTGACTTCCTGGGGCCCGTGTGCCGGTACAGACACTCCCCTTTCGCCCTTGGTCAATGTGCAATTTGCACAGCTTCCCATCCCCCCGCCACCCCCAGCTGAATAATCCCAAGCCAAGATCTGACCCAGACACGTTGTCCAAGGTACGGCTTGTTTGCAGCTGAGTGGACTGACCCTTTTAATCATCATTTTCTCCTCTCTGGAACTAAACTCCTACTAATAGGATGGAAAAGAACATCAATTTCCTCGCTTGGCTTTATCCAAAGTCACAGGCACTTATGGCCAGGGCTGGCGTGATCAGCATGCAAACGCTGCGGCCGCAGGATCTCAGGCGCCAGCATTCGGCTTGGCTGGAACTTTCCCTCCCTTTGCCCGCTACGCAGCTTCTGCTGGTGCAGCCAGCCTACCCAGCCGAGCTGGGGAACACCCCCGCACTTTACTGCTGAAGGCCCCCCCTTCCCTAGGACAGGTGGGACCGAACGCCCTTCATCCCTCCATGACTCACCAGCTAACCAGAACAGCCTGTAGCGGGAGGCTGGAACAGTCCCCTTAGGACGGGGAAAAGAGCGTTCAACAACTCCAGGATGTCAAATCCACGCTGCATCTCGGGGTTAAACGGACTACAAGGTGCTTGAGCAGATCAGCTTTTTATCAGGCAGCTCCCCTAGCATGGGTACCAAAAGCATCGCAGCCCTATGTTCTTGGATATCTATCCTACCCTGCAACGCCCAATTGTCTCTGGTTCAGGGCACAGCTGAGCAGCGCTCTATATAAGCAGACCAGCCACTGCTAACATAGATGCTGAAGGAGCATTTAAATTCCTCATTCAATGGAAGCAAGAGATGCCAGCTTTTTCTATGGGAAATGGTACAATGGCTCTCTGTAAGAGAGATGAACCATCTTGGTTTGAGAGGTCAGTGACTGCTTCACACAACAACACCCTTCAGGGGCTTTCTGAATTAGCTTAGCACTCAAGTCACTGCATTATCAATGCTCCCACCTGGCTGGGTTCATCCAACATGTTAAGTCACCACAAAACCAATCAAGGTTAAGACTAAGCAAGCTGGGCATGTAGGACAAGGCCAGCTGCCAAGTCCTTACCTGATCTGGTTAAGCGTGTCGTGCGAGGCCTGTCAGTCTGTGGCACACTGGTGCAATGCCTAACCCAGGCTTGGAAAATTAGGGGCTTCCCCAACCACCCTGACTGGCAAGGAATTCTGGGCATTGCAGCCCCAACATATTTGGAGGGTATCAAACTGGGGAGGGTTAGAGTAATGGGTGCTTCTAGCAAGGCAGACTTTTAGAGCTCCTGATGAGATCAGGAGCTCACCCCACAATTGCCCTCTAATAAGGCAAATCTGGAGAATAATTCTTTCTCCTCCTGAGGCTAAATAGCAAGGAAGAAGGTTGCTGGAGGCTTTTGTTCTTTCCCTGTAGAGGAGCACCTGGCTATGGGGAAGGAAAGGAAGGAGCATCGGTTGTAGAGTAAAATCTTCCAGGATCCCAGAAAGGAACCTAAACAAACAGACTTGTAGTTGAGGGAAGGTAGCAGGAAACTGGCATCAGGGTTTGATTTGACTTTGTACATGCTCAAGACAAGTCTTGCTAGGTTTCTTTCAATATTAGTTTTCCTCTTAGACTTAATCTTCATCTTACACAGGCCTAATTGCTCCTTGGGTCACCCTTCCCCCTTGAATCCTAATGCTTTTCTGCAAGGCTAATTACCAGGCACGCCTTTGCTCTGCTCTCATGAGTTCTTAATAAACTCTAAATACCATTTTAAAACAGGCATTTGGGTGCCAGTTTTGTATCCTGGGAGTTTATAGGCTGCGAATGTGGTTTGGAAGGCCTCTGCCTCTGTAGACTGACTGCCAGAAACGGGATTTAACCTCTCCCTGTTTTTCTCCATTAGCAGAAATGAAGAACGGACCTTTCTTCCTTTTCGCCCTGCTCCTGTAACACTGTTGAAATGGGAGAGGGGGGGAGGTGTTGGAAGCAAAAAGCAGCTGAAGGCCCTCCCTGCTGCATCACCCTAATCTGACTTGGTTGGGTGGGACAGACATGGTTGGAGAAAAAGCCTTCTGGCTAGTCCAAGAACACAGGAACTACTCCAGGAAGCTCCCAGGAAACAAAGCACGTTAATGAACTTATTCCAATTGGCAACGACTTCCTAAGATCTCAGGATGGGAGGTATTCTCATTGCATTCGCCCTCCCCAATCCTCTTCTCCCCAGTTGGAGTAGCTGGAACCACAGCTGGGTCTGCAGGCAAGCAAAGCATTTGAGGTACCACTAAACTGTGGTGTCACCCAGATCAGGGATGGGTAGCCCTTTTCAGCCTAGGGTCGTGTTTTCACCTGGGCCACAGGACAATGGTTCAATGATGTCTCCTTCCTGGCATGAGCAAAACACCCAGCACTGCTTTCTGGCATTTAAGGGAGGATTCAGGTCATGGATTTGTAGGTGTTGGACATTGAAGAAGTAGGATAAAAAGAGTCCCTTTGAATGTTGGTGTTAGAACAGGGTTTCTCAACCTGAGCAACTTTAAGATGTGTGGACTTCAACTCTCAGAATTCCCCAGCCAGCCATGTTGGCTGGGGAATTCTGGGAGTTGAAGTCCACACATCTTAAAGTTGCTCAGGTTGAGAAACCCTGTGTTAGAGAATAGGATAACATGGAAAAACAGCACCTGGACCATAAAACAGATTAACCCAGAATTTTCATTTGAGACATGAATGACTTGGCTCAAACTATCATATTTTGGACATGTTACGTGGAGACCCAGCTCCCTTGAGAAGTCCACAATGTTGCAAAAAGTTGAAGGAAAGAGCAGAAGAGGACAACCAGCAACCAAGTGGATAGACTTGATTAAAGATTGTTGGGAAACCTGATTGCTGGGATCAGATTATCATGGAGAACATCTAAGTGGTCACTAAGAGTTGATATTGTGATGGCACATAAGCAAATTGGCACATGTGAAGGAGGAAAAAATGCCACATTTACCTGGAGGGGGGATGGGGCTCTGGAAATGGGTGTTGAGGGGTACACAACAGTCAGTCCTGTGAATGGATCACCAATGGAGACAGGGAAGGAAAACATAAATCCCTTAGTTTAGTTAGGGCAACGTGAACAGTTTCTCCACTAACCCTTTCACAATTTTGTTGCTTCGGATGATCTCCACTGGATTCTACAATTCGAAAATAGTGAAGAACTTGTCTCCCCACTAACTTTATATGCTCCTATCATGCCCCATTTTATTCTCCTGATTTCTCAGCTGCTCCTGCCCAGAGAACACGTGAGGATAAGGGATGGCTGAAACCAGGTGCAATGACAGCAAGGATGGAGGGTCAGGCTTGTCAAAATCAGAGGCGTCCTAAGCTGAGGAACCATCATAAACTTTAGCTGTGCTAGAAGAAGGCTCTCAGGTTGGTGGACAACCTCCTGCTCTGTCTTCCTTGAGAAAGAAAATGACCAATAAAAGGGACAGGAGCAAGCCAAAATTTGGGGGGCACAGGGCAGGAGAGTCACTGCCAAACATAATGCAATAATTGAGCAAAAGGTGCACAGAGTTTGTGCTATCATAACCGTACCTGGTAAATTCACACAAGATGTCAAGGGAGGAGGGAATGGCCTTGAGGGACAGGAGGAAGAGCCACAACCAAGGCAACAGTCAGAGAAAAAGAATCTGAGTCTGGGGCAGGAATGTAACCTGAGAAAACGAGGGAGGGAGGGGAAGGTGCATTCAGACATGCAAGATTCTGTTACTGTAACTTTACAATCGAAGTAGCATTGGCCTACATGACTTTGGTTTCATAGTCAGGTCTACCTTGAAGGGCAACATGTACATCCACACCACACTGCAGCTCCCCAAACAACCCAAGAGTGGGCTGGGAGTAAGTTCTGCCTTTGACGGGATGGTCTTCAAGGGGTAATGTTACCCCTTAACATTCACGGGGAGGGAGCTACTGGGGAAAAGGGGTGACTTTAGTCTCGTAAGGTATTAATTTCACCCTTTAAGCTTCCCCCCATAGCAGCACTGCACATTCTAGTTGCGGAAAAACAGCCATTAGAGAGCAGCATTGCTGGTTCACATCACCTGTGGCCCTCAGGGACCCCAAATGTTACAGTGCAAAAAAAAAAAAAAAAAAAGTCCTCTGGTTGAAAAAAAGTTTGCTGAATCTTCCTAGATTCTTGAATAAAGTATAATCTATTATTTGCTGGGTTGATATACTGATTTTATTATTTCTGCATACGTTTAACTGCAGTATAGTTCTTTTGGTTGTATGTGTGGGAGTGTTATAGTTTCTAGATGCTGCATTATGGTCTCTGCTATGAGTGCTGAGAGTGGTGATCCCATGGGCGTTCCTCAGTTCCTCTGAGCCCTCCAAAACACCTTAAGTAAACCAAAAGACCCAGTACCCCAAGAAGAAAAAACAGGGGTTATCTACAACATATAGCGTAAGGACTGTAACAGCCACTGTGTAGGACAAAAGACTAGCAGAGCACATCCATGAACACCAACTACCAATCAGAAGACATGATGGAAACTCCTTAATCTCTCAACACATGGACAGAGTCAGCCATAGTTTCAACTGGGAAACTGTGATCATCCCAGACCAAGTTAAATCCAAAAATGCTAGGGAACTCCTGGAAGCTTGGCATTCAGACAAATCAGCCATCAATAACACATAGAGATAAACCACATTTATACACCATTCAAGAGACAATAAAAAAGCTAAGAAAGAAACAAAAAGACCAGAACACGTCCCCTCCAGCAGCCTACACCCAGATAAGCAGGGATCAACACCAGACAAACGATCAGGAAGAACACAATATCCTAACCAAGGAACTACCAAGGAGAAAACCACACCCCCACCAATACTGGCAGGGCAAGCTACTGTATATAAGCAGGGAGAAAACCCCACCCTCCCTCGCACTGATGATGTTACCTAGTTAGGTAATGAAAAGTCTGCAAGCAAACAACCAAGTTCAGAGACCACCAAGGACTCCACAATTCAACCCTGAGCTACAGATATTCTCTTCTATTGGAGCTCAGTTCTTAATTGTTAACTTTTATTCTGGCTGGATCATGCCCCAGGGGAGGGATGGCTTACAGGTGAAATTTCTGTTTGCTTGACTGTATCATGCTAAGCCACAGAGCAAACAGTCCGAAAGCTCTGCACGGGGTGGTGGGTGAGGAACAGAGTCCCTCACAGGAAAGAGGAAGTTCAACCATACTCCTGAAACTGGTTCTCTAACAGGCCAGGTTCGCACAATACACGGCACCCGGGTGGACGAAACACAATTGGCGTCATCATGAACCTGAGACCTGGAGGGTTATGCAATTGGTTTGGTTTAGTTATCACAAGCCTGTTGTTAAACTCTTTTTCTGAGGAAGCCTCGGGCTGAGTGAAGAGCTCAGTCTTGAGCAGTGGGTTGGGGTTGCTTGCTCCCCTGGTTCAGCTCCCTCACTGCCCGCACCCCCACCTCCTCTACAACCACAACCCTGCTTAGCACGTGTGCAGCTGTGGCTTGGGGACAAGGCTAGGATGAGAGTCCAGAGCACTGGCAAAGCTGGAGGAGGACGAAGGGCTGAGACGCAGTTTGTTGATGTCTAGTTTAGATCATTCCCCTGTTTGAGCCGCTCGTGCAAACGGCATCCAGTTTGGGAGGTTTTTCAACAGCTGGGTCCTCCCAGCACATGGACTCTGGGTGAATAAAGCACAAAGAATTGAACAAATGTTTTGTGACAACTAAACGCCCAATGCCCACATAAACCATATGATGGTGGGATGGCTGAATTTGAACAACATACTGCACCACCAACCACACAATCTCATTTTAACCCAGTCCCAGTCCAGCCTGTTGTGTGAGCCCAACCCATCGTCCTTACACTCTCACACTGCAAAACTGGGGGAAAGGATTAATTCATGAGCTCAGACAGGTCTGACTGGGATCCAGCATGACACTCTCCCCCCATAACTCTGACATCCTGCCAGCACCGCCTGCAGTCAAAAGCATTTCGCCAGCTGCTGCTACGGCAATGTCTCTGGGGGCTGTTTAATCAGGGAAGGGGATTAAAAGGTGGAGAAGGGGGTCCAGCCATCCTGGAATTTGCATTCTCCAGTTGGGACACCTGGGGCTTGTTATATATTTGGTAAAGATGTCAAGATTCAGACTTTAGGAGGCAGCTGATCTACTTAGCTCTGGAACCATCCGTCCACACAGATCACCAGTCTAGCATCCATCAAGGGCAGCGGGATTAGAATGCCCCCAATTCCTACCTTGCAGACTGGTTGGGAATTCTGGGCTTTGCAGTCCCAAGAGACACTTTGTTTCACACAGGAAACCAAAAACAACTGTGTGAGTATAGGATGGGGAATACCTGCACTGATGAAAAGAATCTTGGGAGAAGAGCGCCCCATAAACCGAGCCAGTTGTGTGAGGTAGCTGCCAAAAAGGCCAATGTGATTCCAGGCTGGATCAATAGAAGTTTCATTTCTAAGTCACAAGGAATAATAGTTCCATCTTAATCTGCTTCAAGTTATTCTGTAAGACCCTGCTTCAAGCTTCTGGCACCATGTTTTAAAAAGGAGGCAGGGAAATCAAAACGTGCCCAGAGCAAGGCAACGAGGGCAGATGGATCAGGGGTCTAGAAACCAAGTTCTTTGAAGAGAGGTTTAAACAGCAGAACATATTCAGCCATGAGAAACCAAGGGAATGCTGGCTGGGGAATCCTGGGAGTTGAAGTCCACACATCTTCAAGTTGCTGCGGTTGAGAAACACTGTGCTAGCAGAATGAATAGTCCAACAGTGGAACCTCCTGTCCAGGAAGGTGGTGGGCTATGCTATACTGGGTGTGTTCCAGCAGAAACTGGATAGTCATGTATCCGGGTTGCTTTAATTTAAATTCCTTTCCTGAGCAGGGATTTGGACTTGATGCTCTCTTCCAACTCTGATTGTGTCACTGGGTCTCCCCTTGCAGGCAGAAGGCTAGCATCTCAGGGGGAAAAGATTTAGCCTTGCCTACTACTCATCACACTTCTCTGAGTGGAGAAGTGATCTCTCCTCTTGCAGTCTGAAACAGGACAGATCTAAAACCGCTCTGCAGGGCCTGGCTAACGCAGCTATGAGCCTTCCTACCTCTCTGGTATGTAGCTGGGGGTAGTTCCTATTTTTCTGACTGCTTCCCCACAATAGGTAGCAAGATTTTTTAATGGGTGTTCAAAACTTTATCCCCCCCCCACAACTCTGCCTCACCACGTGCACGCCCAAAGCTGTGAATGAGGCTGCCTTCTTACACTTTTGGACAGGCTGGCCTTTTGCACTGGGCTAGAGAAATCAGGTACGAGAATTTTGGACTGAACCAAGGTGGAAGTGGGTGAAAGCACATTGCTGAAAGCTCCCGATATCAAGAATTGGGAGAAGTTTAGCCCAGCCTATGTAGAAGGTACCAGATTAATAAAAAACTGAAAGGTTTGACTCAGGAGACAAGGTTTGGGGACCAGAAGTGTGAAGAGGGTCAAGGGAGAGATGCACTCTTTTTTCATGTATCGCTCCAATAAACTATTCACTGTAACACGGAAGCAAAGATGGTTTTCTGAGTATTTGCTTTCTGCGTAAGAACAGCAACGTGTTCTCCAAAGAGTCAGTTTTCAGTGCAGAACACCATCTGTTGCATTAAATGGAGTGGACCTCCTTGAATCTAACCTACAATTGTACCGTTTGGATACTCCCACTGAAGGATTAAAAATGGTGCTGTGGGTGTAAAATGTGTAAGCCCAAGTCAGTTTCTGTACCACATACAGCAACTGCCACAAGACTGTCACAGGAAATGGGTGAAAGCTTTGCCCACTGCCACGATTGCTCAGACCTGTAGAAGTTAAAGTGCAAAAACATCTGGAGAACATCAAGACACTTTCTTTAGTATGGGCATTCCTAGTATGCCTCAAAGGGGGGAAAAAAATAACATTTTTCAAGCACCTCAAACAATGCAAGTTTCTGGAGACTTTCCCTTTGGGCAGAGGGCACCTACAACTCTTCTACAGATGAATCTCTTCTGCCTCAAATGAAGTAGGCCTCTGAGGACCAGCTGGCCAAATCCCTGAGCAGGCGTGCGTGAGTTTAAACAGCAAAGAGAGAGTTTGCTGGAAACTTTTGAATTTTCTGGGAGCAACATCTGGTTGTGGAGATGGAAAGACAGCAGTCTAAACCTGCTCAAGGTTTAGGAAGGAATTATGAAACCCACTGGACTTCTAGGTGAAGAGATTAACTAGATAGAGGCGTGTTAAGGGTTGGAGGGGAACTCAAGACTCAGCCTGATTTGCTTTAGTTTTTCTCCGAGACCTAATCTCCGTCTGAGGTTGGTCAAGTCATTGTCCTTTCCTTCACCCCTTCCTTCATTTTCTTAACACTGACCCATGTTTTTTCTTTGCTCCCATGTGTTCTTAATAAACTCTAAATCAGTGTTTCTCCACCTTGGCTGCTTTAAGCTGTGTGGACTTCAACTCCCAGAACTCTGGGAGCTGAAGTTGCCCCCCCATGCTGGCTGGGGAATTCTGGGAGTTGAAGTCCACACAGCTTAAAGCAGCCAAGGTGGAGAAACACTGCTCTAAACAGACAGATGTTTTGGTGACAACTTGTGACTTGGGAGCTTGTAATCTGATATGCCATGCGAATCTTAGGCTACTGCAGATGGACTACAAGATACTGGCCTTAACACCGCCTTACATTGCTCCATTAGCAGAAAAGGGGAAACCATTTTCCTTCTTTTGGCTTTGTTTCTATAACCCTGGTTGAAAGGAGGAATAGTTGGTGGCAGCAATCAGAAGTTGAAAAGAGTAACTGCTGGGTGACACAGGCCTGGTGACAGAAACCAAGTGCTTTATCAGTAAGTTTAACGCTGTTGCACAGAGCTACGGGGGGGGGGGGGGGACTAGGGAATCCACATAGTAAAATGCAGTTATTGTATTTTAAAGGAACAGCCATTTTCAAACAGCTGAGTGTTAGTGAACACCAGACATGCTTGAGGTCCATCTTCCTGGAGTTCCATAGCCTTCACTCTTCAAAATACATTCTATCCCACTTTTAGCACAGCGTTTCTTAAACTGTTGGACCCAATTATCCCTTTACCCCGTCTAGATTGTCACTACCACCCCCAAGAAACAGACTCTGTTGTTTTACACAAGTGTCTTAGTGGTGACAGTCCCAAACTGGACTCACAAATAAGCAAGTACAAAATTGCTCCATTGCCCCCAGGATATACGCAAAGTACCGCCTTGGGGGTAATTATCCCCAGTTTAAGAACCACTACATTAGCACCGTCCTGTGTATATGATGATTATATATTTCCCTTACAAAAGATTTAACTGATGCCTATATATTGATGGCCGTACAATCTGAAACAGGCACACCAAAATTAAATGAGAATACCTGGGGGAGAGTGGAATTATTCCATGCTGTATCATAATTTGGCTTAACCACAGTTTGCTGAATAAACCCACAAGGGCTTATTTTGAAAGATTTTATTTTGGGAGTTAAGTTTCAATAGGACAATAGTTCCTAAGTGGTGTTCTCGGGACTGCTGTAAACCTGCAGGGGTTCTTCTGGTGTTCCTTGATGTGGGTGTCAAAATAAGCACTTAAAAATGGCAAAAATTGGCTATTTTAGTTCCTATCTAAAACTGATTAAAATTTAGCATTAGGGTTCTATGAACAGTATCCCAGGGAATGCATAGTACTAGCAAGCGTGTTTCTGCATGTTCCTGATAGGTCTTAAAAAACTTTCTGTGATGACGCAGTGATTTGCATTAAGTCAAAAGTAAGGCAGTCTTGCCCGATCTCACAACCTCTGAATAGGCCTTGTCTGTATCTCAGCCAACATGGTCAAAGGCTTCCTGAAAATGGGAGGCTTAAGAAATGCAAAGCACAGAGGCTAAGCCTTACCTAGGAAATCTCTTCTCCCCCAAGCCATTTTGATTTTTATCTGTTGTATTTTACTGAGCTTATAGGCTGCTCTGGTCATGGACTCTGAGCAACACCCATCCCAACCTTGGTGAACTGGGTTAAAACAATACAATAAAAAGAAAACAAATCAATAATATGACCCAAGCTACATAGAGACCTGGGAACAATCATCAGTAAAAACCCAAATCAAGATCACCATATTCCAGCCTCCGAAGCCTGATGGAATTACCGTATTCTAATTGCCCTTCCTAGAAACCAGGTGAGAAGGCTCTGGTGAAGGCCTTTTGGGGAAAACATGAGAGTGCCACTAAGGGGGGAAAGAAGAAGTGAGCTGTTAAGTGGGACTAAGTGAGAAGAAATTATACAGTCCAGAGATAGAAAGAAGTGTGAAAAAGAAACTCAAAATAACTCTGCCTTGGTTATGTTTCGTATAAGATGGGACATCGAGAGAAACCTGGACAGGCTTCCAAGATTCTGTTGATAATGACTGACTATGGACCATGAAGCCATTGCTGACTCTTAGCAACCACACAGGTAAGGTTTTCTTCATGACGATCTGTCCCTAACCTGGTTTTTCAGGTCTTCCAAAAAGTACACTCATCGCTGCTGTAACTGAGTCCATCCACCTTGCTGCTGGTCATACTCTTCTTCTCTTTTCTTCCATCTTTTCCAGAGAGCTAGGTCTTCGCATAAAGTGTCTGAAATATATATAATGTGTCTCTTAGTAGACCTACATCAATCAATAAAGTTGCATTCCTCGAGCTCCCATGGTATCTTGACCTGGCCTACTTCAAAGGGCTGATATCAATTGTAGAAGTCTTCCCAAGTTTCTCATCTTATATCAAACAAAACCAAGGTGGAGTTATTTTGAATTTCTTTCTCATGCCTCCTTCCATCTCTGGGCCATGTAATCTCTTGCCTGAGTCTCCTTAATGGCTGGCGCCTTCCTTCCCCCTTCACGGTACTCTCATGCCTTCCCCAAGGCCACTTCTACATCCCTGGTCAGTTCCTGAGGTCCAAGGAAGTGCCATTCCACAGAAGGGCAAAGTGACTGAGAAGGCCCATTTCCCTGATCTGTGGAGGTGGCATCTCCTTTCATTTGTGCCCTGAGTCCATAAAGCCCACCCCTCTGCAGATACCTCTCAATTCCCAGCATCAGATTCCTCTCTTTTGAGGACTTGCTCCCAGGAAAGGTGATTCCAATGGTCATGAGGTCAGCAGCAGAGGTCAACTGAGGCATGATGACCTGGCCAGAGACCCAATGCTGCTGGTCTGTTTGGCCACGGGGGGAGATGACAGACAGAGGTGAAAGCTGAGCAAAGAGAAGCTGAGGCAGGGCAGGCCCCCCTCCTGCCCCTCTTTCCCCTGGCAGGGAGTGGGGAGGATGGATCCATTCCTCCCCTTTCCCGGAGACTCATGTAGGGGCTCGACCTTTCTCAGGGGCAGTGGAAGAGAGGAGAGGGGTGAACCCAAGGATTCCCCACTTCCATCAATCCAGCAAGGGACTAGCTAGGGAGGAGGGGAACTTGAGGGGATCCAGACTCGGGGGGCAAAATGGCCTCGTTCCCAAGCCTGCCTGGACTCACTGGCCAGAGTGGACAGTCTTCCCAGGCCAGCGAGGACAAACTGGACAGGAGGCTCCATCTTCCTCCCACTGGAAGCCAAAGGAGCATCTTGGCACCCTAAAAAAGCCTTGGAGAGCTTTACAACAAGGGGAAAAATGAATTGGGGGGGGGATGGAGAAGAAAGAGAAAATGCATTCATTTTCCTCCCTTCATGGAACATGGTGGCTAGAACCCCCCCGCCTGATTCCCTCCCACCCCCCCAGGCAAATTCAGTATGGTTGCCACAGCCCAATTAGCATCCCTGAGAAAACCTCGCTTGTCCCCCCCCCCCCGACCTAGTCAGTACCACCAGCGAGGGATGGGGGTTGCCATGGAAACAGGGAGAGCCAGCCGGTCAGATTTTTTCGGGGAGGGGAGGGAAGAATCCGTAAGCTAATGAGATGGAAACTGGGGAGAGAAGGTGGGGAAGTTGGGCAACTGAGATAAAAGGGGGGGGGAGACAGGCTGCACCCCCTTCAAAAACTCTTGCAAGTCCAGGCTTCTGGGGGCACCTTTCTCCAGGGCGGGGCCGGCAGATCCGTGGCCGGTTCCTCCCTGCTCTGAATCCCTCGGCAGGGCTGCCAGGCACTTCCCTGGGGCTGTACCCTTAATCAGAAGCCGTAAAAAGGGCGGATTGGAGTGAAATACCGCCATCTGCAGGCTGCTATTTATGACAGCGAAGTGTTGCTGTGGCAACAGCAGGCGGCTGGGCTTTGTTTTGGTGGCTTCGGGGGGGAGGAGGGGGACGAGGAAGTGGGCACCTTGGCACGGAGGGAATCTCTTAGAAGCAAGGGCCGTCCCGAGGGCGCAGAAAACGCTGGGCTTCCTTGCCAGCATCCAAAATTGGCTTGGGATAATCGACCTCGTCCCTTCCCACCTTTCTTCTTGCTCAACAGGCCCCCCCTGTACAGGCATTCCCAGCTCAGCTTCTGGAAGGACACCTGGAACCCATCAGCCAATCTTTCCCCGCTGCCCAACTGATGCCAAGCCAGAAAGGGCACAAGCGATCTCTGCCAAGGGGTAGCCCTGACCACATTGCCCCGGCTGCCACTTCCCAACGCTGTGCCAAGAGGAAGAAGAGGGGGCCCTGATGTCCCCAAGGAGGGGGGCTGAAGGTTTTTCTCTTGGAAGAAACAGAGACAAGAGAGTTGGGTGCATATCTGTCTGGGCTGCGTCTGTGGGGCAACGGGAGCTGGTCCTTCCCTGTCCCCTTTTCTTCTCAGATTTTCCAAGGACATCCACCCCTGCGTTGAAATGGCTGAACAGCCAAGCTTGCCCAGCACACTAGATGGGGTTAAAATGAGGTTGGAGCACGGTGGGTTCCTATGCTGTGCAACCCAGATAATGTCTTAGCATGCTGGGTGAACCAAGCCATCTTGTTAGCCACCTTTTAGCTTCTTTGCTTGGGCAGAACAGGCTCTGTGAACTCAGCAACTGAATTTTGTTTATCCAGGTTTAGTGGGTGGTGTGAATCCAGCAGTTAAGATCCAAGATAACGTGGATGTTATTTTGCACAGGTTGTCCCGAGTTTTTTCATGGCTGACTCTGGTCAGATATTTTATTTGGCAGACCTTAGGGTTTGTGGGAAGGAAAACTGAGATGGGGGTGACGGGGGGTGGTGGGGAAATCTTATGTGCAGAGGAGGGGAACTGGGGGTCAACCCTCCTGTTTCATCCTGGTGCAGTTGAGTAGATCATGCTGGCTAGGGATTAGGAGATTTGAAATCCAACACATCTGGAATGCAGCAGCAGCAGGTTGGAATAGAGAATGGGTGGTGGTGGGGGGGCTCTGTAGGACCACCAGAATGAAGGCCTATTTGCAGTTCAGGCTCACATCCTGCTCAACTAAAGTATCACTGATTCCCAATCAAATAAAATTACAGATGTGGCTTCAAAACATCTTATAACCAGAGGACTAGAGACATAAGAAAGACCAGTAGTGATGCCCCACTACCACAACTGGGAAGAGCCTGACACAAGAAACCTTCTAAATCAGTGTTTTCCAAACTTGGCAACTTTAAGAGATGTGGGCTTCAGTTCCTAGAATTCCCCAGCCAGCATGGCTGGTTCGGGAATTCTGGGAGTTGAAGTCTACAACTCTTAAAGTTGCCAAGTGTGAAAAACACTGCTCTAAATGATCAGGAAAACCACTGTCTAGCCCAAACCTTGGGGTAGCATCTCATCAGCAAGGATTCATGCCACTCACCTCAGTTAATACTTGGTCCAGAAGCATCTTGGCTTCTACGGAAACATTCCAGAGATCCTTTTCTTCCACCATCATGGAATCCAGAAAGCCTTTCTCCAAGACCACGTCAAAGCTTCTGTCCACGAAAGTCAAGAACCGGGCATCCATTACCACCCAATGTAAGCCTGAGCAATGCGCGTAACGGTCTTGCATGCTTGAAATGCACACGGCGGAATAATCTATGTTGGTGATGTCTGTGTACCCAAGCTGGAAAAGATCATAACTCAGAGCACTGTTCCCACAGCCTGCAAAAGACATAATTGTGAGTTGGTTATTCTCAAAGATTTCCCACAGAGCCATCGATCAGTGGTGCACGGTGGGAGCAATGGTCACCCCAACTCTTTAAACTTTTTCACAGCTAAATATTTCACATCTATAAAGTCAGGTACTTGATGAATTATGGCTGTATCAAGTGTGGGGGGTGGCTAAAAGAATCACACTGTGAAATTAGACGTATTATATTATTTCAGATGTCAAGGAATGGTTGTCAGAAATGTGTGATCTATCTGTTTTGGAAAAGGCAATATTTTCTACTAATCACAGGATGCAGCAATATGTGTTACTCTGGCAGTGATTTTGTTATAATTTATGATAACATGTTGTACATATTATAATAGTGTATTCATTAGTAAACCAGTGACTATTAATAAGTTATAAAATATAAGGTAGATTTTTTTTTCCTTTTTCTCATTCTTTCTTCATTTGTATCTTTAGTTTGTTTGGGGTTGTCTCTTTTCTAATTTTTTAAAAGTTTTTTTTAAGTTTAAAGATTTTGTTAATTGTATATGTATACAATTTTTAGACAGATAGATAACGTCATGTATTTGCTCATGCCAGTCGAATGCTCTCATTAGCTTAACTATCAGAAATGCCACTAAAATACAGCTTCTGGGTTTAAGCCATCAAAAATCTACCAAGTAAAAATACAGATCCGCATTTCTATGAAGTCCAGATCTTGTGCATGGAGGCTGAAATTCTCACCTCACCCTGAAATATGTGTATTTTCGTTTGCCCTCTGTTCAGCAATATTTAACATCAAGAACTTGAATTTCAACAATTCAACTGCTAAGAGTGTAATGCCTACATTCTATTTCCATTCTGTTTCAGAAACAAACTAATCCAGAGTTGTGTAAGCAGGGCACCCAGGACCTCAAAAAAACATTACTATATTGTTATTCTTACTGTGACAGAAGGGGAAAATGATTAAAGTCACAGCTGCAGAGGAACAATATTAACTCAATTTAATTGTAATTACTTTAAATGTAAATGGACTGAAATCAAGTTTAGTTTTTGTCCTAGCTTCATACATTACTTTCTGGAGTATGGCCTCTAGCTGTCCACTCCATGCCAAATGTGCAAGAGCTACCCTTCTTGGTCCAGAAAAGCTACAACTGTTCACCTTAGCTCTCACAAAGACGTGCTACCCAGGTGGAGGCTACACCATTTCAGGTAGGAGTCATGTTATCAAAAGTTTTTCTGCAGAAATGCTCTCTGCCTATAAACACTTAGCACATCAAGGTTTATAGTCCATCCTCATCGCTTTGCTTGTTTTCTACATGTGGGGAATACGTTTCTAGAGAAAAATATTACAGGAGCACAAGCCAGACATAGATCTAACTCTAATGGAAACATTAAAAGCAGCAAACAACCAAAACTGAACCAGGATTGCTTTGGGGACCCAGAGCTGCCTTTGAGCATGTCCAGAGTGCCTTTCCCTTCCGCCATCACCTGGGATTAAAGGAACAGGAGATCTTTTCCTTCTGGTTAAGCCAGAGCTACAGGCCTTTCTGTTTCCCAGAACAGAACCCATCACCCACTTCCTTGCCCAATTACAAAGGTGGCCAATTTCATGAATTTGCACTCAACATTTCTCCGAGTAGGTTTCTGTATCCAAAGAAACACAAGTGGAAGGACCGCGGGGAGAGGAAAAGAGAGGAAAATGGGGCAGAGTGGGTGCCACAGATCACAATCTAATTAGTGAGGAAACAGCGGTTAATGAGTGGGTTGAAAAAGGCACTTTAATTACTTTTGCACAGAGCTGGGAATTCATACGTCTGGCACCTTTTCCTCCTTGGATAGAGAGAGGCACAGAGGCCTGGCACCTGAAGACAAGACCACTGGTTTTCACTTGGATCAACCTGAACCCTTGGATTTATGACCCAAGGGGTCTCCCACTCCCCTCCTGGACACTAATCTGCAACTCCAAAAGTGGGCTGCCGAAGACAACCATAGTGCATGGGTTTGGCTTTCGAGCAGAATTCTGCTTCCCTTCTGCTCTGTAAGTTTCCGGCACTTATGAATGCCAAGAGCAGCTGGCCGATGCTGCAAATGCCAAAGGACAGACCCAACGGGGGAATTCCTACCACCCCAAAACTGAGGAGAGATGAAGAAGGCTTAATGGGCTGTGTAAAGGAGGCTAGTGGTCTATGAAAATGCAGAGGCTGCAGCCTTTAGCTATGGGGTACAATCCCGGCCTAAAACTCCATCATTTCAGAAAGACCAGAAATGGTCAGAACATTTCTGTTTCGTTTTGCAAACCAGGATTCCTTTCCACGCTGACTCCACATTTTGGGAGGAAAAACATTCTCCCAAGTCTTCAATGGGCAATAGGTTGTTTTCTTCTATAACTAGAAGCAGTATAGAAATATCTTTACAGACACACACACACACGCAAGCAACAACTAGGATTAGGAATCAGATGGGCTGGTCAGTGAGCAAAGAAACCTCCCCCATTAGATAACTTCCCAAACTCTTATCAAGAGAACACTTTTCTTGGGTCAAATCAAGGTGGCAAAATAGCACGCAAGGTTTTGAGACCTGTGAAACTTTTTCTCAATCCTAACCCTTCCAATTTCTATCAATCCTTCTTAAAATGTGGCACCCAGATCTGCACTCGAGGTGGGTCAGACCGAAGGAGATTAAAGTAGAATGATTTACTTTCTGAAATTTGGAAACTAACCTTCTCTTAAGGCAGCCCAGAACTGCATTAACCTCCTTTGCAGCCACATCACCCAACTGGCTCCTGTTCAGTTTGCAGTCCCAAGATCTTTTGCACAAGCACCATTGCCTCTAGCTAAATTCCTTAATCCACACCTAAAACTGAAAGGAAACCATGTTTGCAATCCCTTTTCGTCAGCTGAACCCTTGCAGTTTCTCCCATGGTTAAATTCAGAAGACTCTTTGTATTTACACCATCCTCCTAAGCCATCACGCTCCGGGTCTGCAAAAATAGGGGCCAAATAAAATAAAAATAAAATAGGACTTGATATACTTAGCAGCCACCAAAGAGAACGAGACGACTGGAGAAGCAAAACAGGATGGTGGTAATGAAACCATCCCGTGGAGAAGGTCATCTGTGATAAGAGAAAGGGAGCTGGGTTTGTTTGCAACTCCCTCTTAGTCTCTCTACCCGGGAAGTTAGGAGTTCATGGACTAGTGTTTTGTAACTGACAAGGGGGAAGCCAAAAATAATAATTCAGTAGTTTCTAAAGCAGTGTTTCTCAACCTTGGCAGCTTTCAGATGGGTGGATTTCAACTCCCAGAATTCCCCAGCCAGCAAGGCTGGCTGGGGAATTCTGGGAGTTGAAGTCACCCATCTGAAAGCTGCCAAGGTTGAGAAACACTGTTCTAAAGTATTTAGCAGAATCCTAGTTGCTTCATTTTTTAAATGATTGGTAGCCCTTGCTGCCAATGGTCACATGAAGGGGGAACCAATAATGAGACAACCGTGAGAAAATGTAAATAAAGTCAAAACTCCCTTCTGCTCAAACCTGATTCCAGGTACACATCCAAGGAGTTTTCTCTACTTTATCATAAAAGTGGTTCACATTTGCCTTCTTCTGGTACTTAAAAAAAAATAGTCCAGTCTAGTGTTTCTCCTGCTGGCTGGGGGATTCTTGAGGTCCACACATCTTAAAGTTGGTAAGGTTGAGAAACCCTGGTCTAGTCAACAGCCCTGAAATTCTTTAGAATCTCCCGTCCAAGAACAAACTAGATCTGATCTTGCTTAGCTTCCAAATCCAGTCCAGGTGGGAGATGTACAAGTCCTAAAGCCAGCACATGTGAGTGTATGTGCAGCCAGTTTGGAAGGATCAAAATGACAATTCCACCAGCATGGAAAATATCTCAGAGCCATCATTGACAACCTCTCTGTCTCTATAAAACAATGACCGCTTGAGGATATGACGGCTTTTATGCTACCCAACTGAGGCCTGATCCAAAGAAACGTAAGTTGTCCTTGTACAAGCAGCACTGCCTGATATGGCCACCACCAAATAGGACCAATTTCAACCCTTGTCTCTGGATCAGGCCCAAAACAAGTCTTGCTAGAGTCCTGATATTTGAAGGAAGCATGCTACGGACCATGGCATTTGATCTGTGTAGGAATTCTGTAGGAATGCTTGACAATAGCTATGAAACATCCAGTATAGGTAGCCTTCATTTAGTGACTGTTTGCAGTTACGACAGTGATGAAAAAGCAACTGCAACCAATCCTCACATTTACGACCTTCACAGGTCTGTAAAACAAAGGAAAGCTGAAGTAAGATCATAAGCACAATTGCAGTTTCACTTAGCGGCTGCTTTGCTTAACAGCTGAGTTTGTGGTTGCTAAATGAGGACTACCTGTATGTGGACTTTAGTGCAGGAAAGCTTATAATTTACTGCCCCGAGGTATCATTTTTCAGATGCACTGGGGAAGTTCAATCCCAACAGATTGGTTGGGTAAGAAATTAGGGAAGGTTGTTTCATGTTTGGGTGAAAGGGGCATATTTTTAAGGAGGCCAGAAGATGCTCTGAAGTTTTGGCTGTCTTGGATGTGAATCAGTCTCCCTCTATAATGCCAAAGCCAGGATCCTACCATTCCTGCTTGCCAGGCCCAGCCCAAGAACAACGATGAGACAGTCCAGTCCCTTCATTGGCTTACACCATATAGACTGATTCTTGCCAGACTAAATCTATACTACAGCAACTAGTGGACATACCCTGGGAGATTCTAGGGAGTGGCTATCCTGGATCTCTTACTCTTCTCATGCTCCCCTTGCGGACTGTGCAGCCTCTTGCCTCCCCCCCCCCCAGAATGCACCCCCTCCTTCCTGATAGCCTTGATCTCCCCCATCACCTCCTCCTCGCAGACTCATCCCATCACACTGCTGGAGCAGATCAACCTTCAAAAGACCGGATGCCTTGCTACCTCCACTCCCCACCTGGATTCCTTCCTGCCACTCTTTCACCAAGTATGAACCTTCTGTTAATCGCAGATCAGACAGATGGGTCCCCTAACAGGATCGGGGAATTAGTCCCCGTTAATCCCAGTGTGTTTAGAAACCCAAACCTCCCTCCGTTGATCAGATTAAGGAAGGTCCGGGCTAAAAACTAGAGCAAAGTAATGAGATTAGAGAGATTAAACCACTCCGGGTCCAACAGAGGCTCGGAGCTGTTCCCAGGCTGGTGGGACTTCCCAACTGGCAAGCCCGGGGTTGGTTAACTTGTTGATCCAGGAGATGCAGCGACCCCAGGAAACAAACAGCAGGGCCTGAATCCTTCCTAGGAAATTGGAGGCACAACCGGGAGTCGTGCTCAGGAAGTCCAATCCGCCCAACCAAGGACAGAGAAGCGGGAGGAGACGTTTCCTTTACTGTAATGTCAAGCTTGCCATCAACAGAGAGTTAGCACCTTGGAGAGGAGCATCGGGGCCCATCCCTCTGGCTTTGGGACCACTTCTTAATGTGGGGCGAGGAGGGACCCAAACCTCTCCGAAGAGGCGACACCTCTTGCCCTGCACCTGTCCTTCCCACCAATTTCCACGTTCAGATTGAGGGAAACCGCACCTGCAGAATGAACAGCCTGAGCGAACAAGTCAAGCCCGGCACGGGAGGGGCAGCAGTCGCCCACCTTGAAGCGAGGGGCGGGAGATGCACCGAGGAGAGAAGGAAAACGAGGCCAGCTATCTGGACGCCAAGGTGACTGCCCACGTCTAACCAAGTGAAGTCTCTGGAAATCGGCTGCGCTGGGCAGGGGACGACCATGCTTTCCTGGCCACCTTGAGAACTAGAAACTTGCGATCGCCCTTCCTCTAAAAACCAGGAATGAAGGTTCCTCGGAAAAGCCTCTGCAAAGGCAGAACAATCCAGTCTGCAAAAGTGGAACCGTAGGATGAAACCGCACCTCCTGTCTCCTCTGTGTGAGGGACCGTGTTCCAGAAAAGCTGTTTTCCAAATATTAAATGCTGCGTGTTTATTTAATGGAGGAGGGAGGAACAAGAAGTATGGATTTTCGCAACATTATTTTTAAGGGGATAGGATCTTACTTAGAGGAACTGTGCTGAGCTTCCTGATTAAGCCCGTGAGTCAGGGTATAAATTTTAAAAATATTTTCAGCACACAGCGTTTGCAGAGAAACACTAAAATAGGTGTATTTTTATTCAGGAGACAGACAGGCCGAATATTTAAGGCTTGTGCAATTAGCAATCTGCACATCATGTTTATGGCAGCTGCCAAAGCACACTTTGGCGAACAAATCACTCTTACTCCACAATACACTTTGCAAGAGCTCTGGGTGAACAAATCTGAGTCAGGTTGTGAAAAGTCCTGACACATGAGTTGAAATCACGAGAACAGCGAACAACAAGCAAAGCAAAACACAACACCAGGAAGGGGGGTGGTTAGATTTTTGTTTTAGATTTAGATTTTTTTTATCCCGCCTTTATTTTTTTTATAAATAACTCCAGGCAAGGAACATACTTAACACTCCTTCCTCCTCCTATTTTCCCCACAACAACCCTGCGAGGTGGGTTGGGCTGAGAGAGCGCGACTGGCCCAAAGTTACCCAGCCGGCTTTCATGCCTCAGGCGGGACTAGAACTCAGAGCCTCCTGCTTTCTAGCCTGGGGCCTTCACCACAGACCAAAATGCTCTTTTTTTGGTTTTTTTTTGGTTTAGTTTGTGGTTCTTCCTGCATTTCCAACATCACCTTCTCAGTTACTGCAATCACAAGGAGGTGAGCCCACGTGTCCATTTTGATTTTTCAATTACCCACTCTCCACAAGGAAAAAAAAAATCATTTTTTTTGTCCCTACATACTTGGCGGGCGATGTGACATCAAGAGATTGCATTTTTTTACCTTTGCTTTATGCCCAAACCAAATTACAGATGCAATTACAATTTACAAATTATAGCCTTACTGTGCTATGCCGTGGTTTTAGGAAGTTTAAAGGTAAAATGGGAAACAAGTTCCTAGTCCTCATGCTAAGGCAAGAATCCAAAGGTGATGTCTCCCTACTATTAGTCAAAGTAAGCCCAGGAGTCAGACAGACCAATCCTTCCACATTCATAACAGTGCTCCTATTGCAATTCCGGTAAGAACATGAACTAAGATCCTATTTTTTATCTAAAGACTGGGAGGAGCGAGTGCTGTGGATGGCACCTTGAGTGTCTGGAAAGGCCTGATATAAATGGAAGAAATAAATCTCAGATACTGTCAAGAAACCTAGAGGAAGGGTCGAGGCACAGCTGAGGTTTTGAGAGAATGTCACGGGCGCTTTCACAAAATGGCAGCTCTGGGGGGTGTGGCCACTCACAAGACACCTATATCCCAGAAGCCAAACAAGGCTGCTCCCCAGCCCTCCTAGCATGCCCCTAGCTTACCTTGGTCCTTTGTTTCTGGGCAGGTGGGCACACTTCCAAGCCAAGTGCCACCTCCAGGCCTTAATTATTTTCTAAGAATGGCTCTAGGGCAGTGTTGTCCAAACTTGGCCACTTTAAGATGAGTGGAGCTGGCTGGGGAATTCTGGGAGTTGAAGTCCACTCATCTTGAAGTGGCCAAGTTTGCACAACACTGCTCTAGGGTCTAGCTAGGGACAGAGGCATTGTTAGAAATAGTTCATGCCTGAGGCTGTGACATGTTCATTTTTCCAGTCTTTTAGGCTTTTTTTTTTTTTTTAAATTAAAAGACTCTCAAAATAAAATGAGGTGGGGCAGGATCCAGTCGCTCCTGGGCACCACGTTGGGGACTCAGGAGCTAGCGCATCCATTCTGGGGAGTGCCACATTGCCCCCTGGTGGCAACGAAGGGCAAGCGGCTATTCCTTGTTTACCAAAAATTTCGCCACTATGGCAGATTGGCAAAGAGCCCCACACCACACAGCCCCCCAAGGGGAGTAACACTTCTTTATCCGTGCATGAGGAAAGAAAAGTGACGCGAGGGGGGCTGTGATGGAAACCTCACCAAGAAATGCCAGATAATTGGAAAGGATCGAATGGCTGTTTCATTACAAAGTGGCCATACAGTACAGTCTATTGCGACAGTGGAGTCTCGAAGTTAGAGTTCTTTTAATTCGCTCACAGCTAAAACAAGCACGTGCAACGAGCAATGCAGCGACTTCACAATAAATAACTGTTTGCTAAAGGTATCGAAGGAATGTGGGGGGGTCTTAGTTCCTTGAATACCCAGCTCTTTTTAAAAAAAAAATTATCTCGCCTTTATTATTTTTATAAATAACCCAAGGTGGTGAACATACATAATACTCCGTCTTCCTCCTATTTTCCCCACAACAACCACCCTGTGAGGTGGGTTGGGCTGAGAGAGAGGGACTGGCTAAGGTCACCCAGCCGGCTTTCATGCCTCGGGTGGGACTAGAACTCACAGCCTCCTGCTTTCTAGCCTGGGGCTTTCAGCACTAGACCAAACTGACTTTTTCCTGGGAAAATGGTTTGGATTAGGTCTTTCATATGCTTCACTCTTTAGCCAACATGCAGAACTGTTATATTAAAGAAGGGATATGCATTTATTTATTTAATTTATAGGCTGCCCGACTCTCACCCAACCCAAAAGCCATCAGTTCAAAGAACTGCAAACCACTACTAGATCTCCCCCACTTGTTCTAATTTTCTTCTAATGGAAAAAGAAATTAATAATGTAATCCTTAAATTTCCAGAAAAGTACTCTGTGTTCCAAATGACATCCTAAAAAATATAGTCTCTTTCCTTCCTTCCTTCCTTCCTTCTTTCCCTCTAAGGCTGCATCAAAAAAAAATTTTTTTTGCAATTCAAATGCAGCCTGAAAGCTGCAGCTGAAGAACCCAGAGATTCAGGAAGCCAATCTATTTACTTATCCATGATTTATTGAATAAACTATAATTCACAGAATTCATTTGTGATGTTAGGCCATAAACCACTGTTTATGAACAATGGATGGTTTCACATCAAACCAGCCACATTATGGGTTAGTGTGAACACTGCCTGAGGCTAAGATATAAATGATTCACCGAGGCCAACAAAAGCAGATTTTTTTCTTGTTTATTTTTTGCTTCTGAATTGTGCAGAATTTAGATCCCCTGCTTCACCTTAAAACAATCAGATCACACAGAGTTTAAGGAATGCAGCCGCTGCGAAACCTATTCAAAGCAACCAATCTATTTATTGCAGAATTGCTACATGGAGGAAATCACTGATCATACTGTATGATGAGGTATGGCATGGTTCTCTTGTAGTTATCTGTTCTCTGCAAAAGCACCCAGCCCTAACAATATTTCAGTTCATTAAAAAAGTGGCAATTCCATTAGTCACTTCAGCCTAATTAGTTCATCAGCCACATCAGTCACTTCAAACATCTGATCTGCTGAGTTTTGCAACCACCTTGTAGGGTACAGGGAGTCCCCGGGTTAAGAATGCCTGGTTTACGGATGATCCGTAGTTAAGAACGGAGCCCACTGTAGCAAAATTTGAGTTAAATACACGATGATTTGAGCCAAACACACAATGGTTCCAGTTTGTTACACAATACTACTTATACCAGTGTTTCTCAACCTTGGCAATTTTAAGATGTGTGGATTCAATTCCCAGGATTCCCCAGCTACCAGTCAGGAGGTGAGAGCGATGGGCCTTCTGATTAGTCTTTCAAGATAGCATTATGGCCAACAGCTGTTGATAGTCAGCCCTCCATAAATTGGTTTAATCCAGTGTTCCTTAAAATGTGGTCGCAGGAGCCCTGGGGGTCCCCCAAGACCCCCTCAGAGGTCCTCAACATCAAAATTATTTCAGGGGTCCTCAAAATCAAAATTACTTGCCAACCTATGTTGAAAAATAATACAGTATTGAAATCCCATCAAATAATCATGAGACACGGTAGTGGCAGTGAATGTGTCAATTTTAATTTTTAATATGGTAAATATACTGCATACAAACAAAAGCTCTTTTGGGGACCTCCATAATTTTTAAAAGTGGGAAGGGGTTCTGAAAGTAAGAAGTTTAAGAAACTGCTTAAGAAGTTTAAGAAACTATATTAGAGCTTTAACAATGCATAAGAGAAACACATTTCTTCATCTTTTCTGACACTTCTATCCCTCAGCTTCAGTAGGTAGCCTCACACTCCATTACAAAGAGCAGAAAAACATCACAGAATGAAAATTGGATGCTGGGAAGAACTTATCTGTTTCTTAGGCTTATATTCCAACTTTTACCCCCAGAATGCAAGTCAAAATACATACTGTATCTCTACTGTTCCAGCGTTTCTCTACAACAATCCTGTGAGGTAGGCTAGCCTGAGAGACAATGACTCGCTATCAGGCAGGAAGTTTCCATACCTTAGATGGAAAGCAACCTGGGTTTCCCTGGTTCAGATCTAACACTGACACATCTTATTTGAAAAAGCCCTTCTCTGCATCTCTAAAAGCTGCTACTTCAATGAATAACAGCCACCCTTTGTGCAATTCTTTTCCCCTGCTCTGTCAGGGTCATTCACTCGAGTTTCAAATAATAAATAAAATTTACAATGCTGGCTGGAAAGGTGGGGGGAGTGCAACGTATTTGGAGGGCATCAATCTGGCTGACAGCTTAGAGCAGTGTTTTTCGACCTTGGCCACTTTCAGGTGTGTGGACTTCAACTCCCAGAATGCCCGGGAAACACTGCCCTAGATCAGAACTAGATTCAAATTCTGGGGAATGCGAAACAATCCACTGTTTCAAACTCAAAGTTCGAGTTTCAAACTCTAAGAGTTGTAAGAGGTGTGGACTTCAACTCCCAGAATTCCCCAGCCAGCATGGCTGGCTGGGGAATTCTTGGAGTTGAAGTCCACACCTCTTAAAGTTGCCAAGGTTGAAGAACACTGTCTTAGAGACTAAAGTAAGGCTCTGGAGGAAGAGAGACGGACATGTCCCAATCCACGCACGTCTCTGGATCCATTGAGGGTTGAGGGCGACCACTTACCCAGCACCAGGATCCGGTCCCCCGGGTTCAGCTCCGCCTCCAGCTGTGCGCGGAAACACTCCAAGCCCCCGAACCACTCGGTGGGGTCGGCGCCCTCCTGCTCGTACCGCGCGTCCCAGAAACCTCGCTCCCGGTACCTGGCGTTGGACCCCGGGCGCTGCCTCCGCAGGGCCTCCTCCATGGGGGAGACGGGGCAGCCAGGCCGGCGAACCGCTCCACCTCTTGCCTGGAACACCTGCTCGTCCACGTGGCCCGTCAAAACCACGTGGAGCTTCCGGTCGCGGAGCGGGAGTGAGGGTAAAAGCGCTCCCCCCGGAAACGCGTCCTTGGAGCGTTTGGGTCCCTGTGAGCTGCTGACCCTTTTTTGCGGGCGCTTCCTCTTTCGGGTCCCGAGAGTTGGGGGTCCTCAGGAGAGAGAGAACCGTACGGCAGCAGCGTGTTGCGAGAAGGGTCATCCCAGGACTCAAAAACTTCTCCCCCAACTTGGAGGTCCTTCCCCCAAAGCAGAGTTCCTCAACCTTGGCAGCTTGAAGATGCGTGGACTTCAACTCCCAGATTTCCCCGGCCAGATGTGTGGACTTCAACTCCCAGAATTCTGGGAGTTGAAGCCCACACATCTTCAAGCTGCCCAGGTTGAGGAACACTGCCCCAAAGGATTCCCCCAAGAGTCCTTCCCCCCAACCTGGGCCTCAGTTTGCCTGGCTTCCGGCAAGGCAGCGCTCAGAGGTGGGCTCCGGAGCTCGGTTTGGAAAGGGGGCAGCCCGGAGGGCAGGCTTGCTGTGGAATCTTTTCGTGGTGGTGCGTGGCTCTGTGGCTGCGTTTTGGGCTTGCCCCCCGTGCCTAACCCTGGTCATCGAATGGGCCCGCTTCTGGGTTTGTACTGTAGCTTGAGCCCTAAATTAACCTACGAAGCTAGGAATTCTCAGCCGAAGGATGAGGAAAACTTAAAAGTCAGCATGAGCCACACTGTGCGTGACCTGGTTGTGTCGTGTGAAGCGGTTCTTGCCTTTCAGGCTGACCAGGACTCTGGACTGCCCTTCTTCCAGATCAGGGGCATACCTGGAATCGCAGAAAACCTAAAGCACGCCTCGGCCTGGTGCTATTTTGCCGAACGGAAGGACCTCAGTTATTGGCTGGGTTCGCACCACCTGCTTCACCTGGTGACCGAGCTGACCCGTTTTCTGAGTTGATGCTGCACGTTGATCCATAAACTCATCCAACGTGATGCTGGCACAGGCTGTTGAAGCTGTAAAAGACTAGGAAAGGTTAATACCGGTTGAGCTTAGTATGTCGTGGATGAAGACTTCTTTAAAAAGTGAAAACATGGAATAAAAGTGTAGGCACTTCCTTTCTGGGTTAAACCTCTTGCAAATGTTAATAAAAACTAAAACATACATAATGGGATAAGTTTCCATAGGGAGCAGGAGCTTGTGTGTGTGTGTGTGTGTGATGGTGTTGGGAAGGAAGATAATAAAACTTCAGGTCAGAGGGAGTGCTAATTATTTATCAGTGACTAAATACAGGCCCTTTCTTGAGTCAGATGTCCTTTGTTCCAAGGAAACAGCACAGCATTATGCATCTGCCATGAGGATTTATTTCCCTTCATTTTCATTGTTGTTACTTTACTGGAATAAAGTTTGGTCTTAACTTCATAGTAAGTTGTTCCAACAATCTGATACGGTTGCAAATACAGACAAAATCAGGCACGTTCTTTACACCTTGCCTCGCCATGGATTCAGCTCTTGGCAGCCTTGGCAGGGCCCTGGGAAGTTAATAGAGGTGAGGGCTTGGATGGGAGGCCACCAGGAGAGCCCAGGGTTCCCAGCATCCTGGGGGAAGGCAAGGGGAAACACTCTGCGTGTTCTTGCAAAGGAAACTGCACCTCCAGGAGCAGTATTTGCAAACACCCGACTTAGAGGGCAGCGCTGAGCTGGCCTTGTTTGATCTCTACCTGGACGGGAGACCACCGGGAAAGCCCGGAGCTGCGCAGCCCTGGGGAGCCGGCGCCTCCCCCGCCCCTTCTCAACTCCGTCGAGAAGAGGACGGGCCTTGGGGGGGGCATTTCCGCGCCCGGAACTGCTGGCGCCGGGCGAGGCCGGCCGGGGAGCGCTTTGCCGGTGGCGCCGGCGGGCGGGCTGGACGAGGGCGATGGCGCCGGCGCTCGGGCCGCGGAGGAAGGGGGCGGCGGAGCCAGGGCACCCGCTCCTGCCCCGGGGCCTGCGCCGGGCCTGGCAGGAGAAGCACCTGGTGCTCTTCGAGCCGCGCTTCACCCCGCTGGTGGCCGCCTGCCTCTGCTTGGCCGAAGTGGGGGTCAACCTCTGGGTCATCCGGAGGGTGGCATGTGAGTCGCCGCGGCGCTGCCCCTCCTGGGCCGCCCGGTGGGGTCGGACTCCAGCTCCCGTAGCCCGTGCAGGCTGCGTAACGCGGGGCCTGGCCAGACCCCCGGGAGGGCGCCCCGATGGGGGGGGGCGGAAGGGGGGGTGGCCGAGCACAGGCGGGGCCTGGAGGGTACTTGGGGCGGTGCTAAGTCTTGAGGACTAGCGTCTTGGTGAGTGAGGGGAGGGAGGATTTCCCTAGGGTGGGTGGGCCGGCGGGCGAGGGGCACCAAGAATAGAATCGGAGCCGTGCAGGGGTATCTTTTGCTGCCCCGGAGCCTAAGCCGCCGTGCCCTCATCCCCTCTGGATGCCCCTCATCCAGCTTGGCGGCGGTCCCGGCATCTGACAGGGATTGCGTAGATTTAACAAGGCACGCTTGGAAGAAATATTTCCTCTTCCCTCTCTGTAATCTTGAAGAAAGAAGGGAAGAATCTCTCCATCTCGTTCTTCAGTCTGATCAGGCATTGATTGCCTCCTTGTTTCTTTTTCTATTAAACTAAGTAGCTGGAAACCGAATCTTGTAAAGAAGTTGTATGTCTTCCTAGGATTGCAGGCTGTGTGAGGGATACCCAGGGAAACGGACATTCAGATGTTATGTGTCTTGAAGCCTGAACCAATTCTTAGGAGGGTTCCCCCCCCCCCCCCCGCTTTTTGGCCATTCACACAAGCAGTCACTGTTAGCTTGACTGCTAGAGGAAAAAGTCCTTAACAGTTAAGAACAGTTTGGCAGTGAACCCGTTCCCCAGAGAGGTGGGGGATTTCTCTTCTGTGGGCAGAGACTGGTCAGCCATCAGTCCAAGTTGCTTTAATTTAAATTCTCTCACTGAGCAAGTGTGTGTGTGCATATGTGTGTACTTGACAGCCTCAGTGGCCCTTTCCAGCCCTTGTGTTTCTATAATTCTAGGTCAGTAGATCAAGCAGATGCTTTTGCACATATGCTAAACTTAGTATTCACATTAGGCATTTTTGTAGCATAGCATGTGTGTGCAAACCTAACTTTTATTAGTTCGCCATTATCATATCAGTCCTGAAAACAGCTTAATCCAGTAACCAGGTTAAGTGTTGGTGAATGTAGCCAATAGCTTTCTGATGTCAGTGGAGATGTGAGTTCATCTGTTATCTGACTGGCAAACTAATTTCATGTGTGCAGAGGCCATGCAAATTAAGTTTTCAGTTAATTAAAACAGTAGTATCTTAGCACCGTGTACATCAGCATTTTTCAACCTTGGCAACTTTAAGATGTGTGGACTTCAACTCCCAGAATTTCCTAGCCAGCATAATGGCTGGGGAATTCTGGGAGTTGAACTTCACACATCTTAAAATTGCCAACATTGAAAAACAGCGTTTTACATGAAACCACACTCCATTCCTATTAAACTAGTAGCGTTCTGCGGTCAGAATGCCTTATTAGAAACATTCTGACCTTGAATTTGGCTTTTCCAATGGCAAAGCAAAAGCTGGAATAGTCCTTTGCAAGGTTGAAATGCTTCCAGTAAGACCTCTGAACCCTTCCAGTGAGACTGGAAAGCGGCTTTCAGCGTCAGGATGTTCCTAGGTTGAAGTATTTTGCACACCTCTAGGGAACTGCGCATTGTATGTTGAACACAAGTACATGTTCCATCATATCAAAATTGTTGGTTGTCTGTCAATTTATTTAGGAAATGTTAGGTTAGGAGTCAAATCCAGCAACAATGACTTTTGCTAAAAAGTTATAGAGAAAAATATGAAACACTAGGAAAATATCCATTACCTGTCCTCATGGCTACTGAAAACTAGTCCAAATAATACTGGGAAGGGTCCTTTCCAAAGTATGATCACGTGGTGTAGCAGGAGAAAATGGTGAGGGGGCCACCAGGCACATTTTGATCACTTGAACTTGACTATGGGATGGTGAGCTCAAGAGAGTAGGCTGTTGGGGCTATTTTAGAGTTCTTTGAGAGCCCAGGCCTTCTGGCAGCTGAACTGATGAGCATCTGTGCATGCTTTCCCCACAGATACTGAGATCGACTGGAAAGCCTACATGGATGAGGTAGAGGGTGTTGTGAACGGGACCCTGGATTACACGCAACTAAAGGGGGACACAGGCCCCCTTGTGTGAGTACCTATGAACTTCCAAGCTTATGGAGGCTGTTGAGAGTATATAATAATAGTAATAATAGTAATTTATTAAACTTGTACACCACTTGACATCCAATGACTCTGGGTGGCCCACAACAATCAAAGAAATTACATTAAAACCAATGAAAGATGGCAAACATGACAGATCGGACGGTGAACAAGGGGTCTTACTCTCCCTTGCTGAATGCCTGGGTGAAGATCCAGGTTTTCACAGCTCTTCTGAACAACAGCAGAATGGGGCGCCATCCGGATCTCAGGGGGGAACCTTGTTCCAGAGGGCAGGCACTGCTACAGAGAAAGTGTGCTTCTGGGGTCCTGAGGGGTGACATTGTTTAATGGAAGGAACCCTGGGTGTGCCAATCCTGCAAGATTGAGTCAGTCGGGCAGATGCTATGGGAGACAGGCAGTCCCTCAAGCAACCAGGCCCTGTGCCATGTATGCCATGAACAGAGGGAGAGCAGGAGTCCTGTCCTTGGAAAAACAAGCATGAACGCCAAGGAGGTTCTCTTTCCTTCCTCTTTCCTTCCCGCTTTCTCTCTCCCACGCTGCAGGTACCCCGCTGGCTTTGTTTATATCTTCATGGGTCTGTATTACGCCACTGGCCGAGGCACCAACATCCGCCTGGCGCAGTACTTCTTTGCCGCCCTGTACCTTGCCACCCTGCTGCTTGTTTTCCGCATCTACAGCCGCACCAACAAGGTCAGGAGCTGTGACGGGATTTCGGGAAGCGCTAAAGAGGATCCATTTTCCTGTTGCAGGCCCACCCCGAGCCCCGAATCCCATGACCCAGGAAGAATGTATATGGCCTAAAAACAAAGGCTTAAAGGGGGGCAGCTTCACTGTGGGGAGAGAGGGTTCTAGGAAGCGTCATGGCTCAGGTCATGAATTATTCATTTTATGGAGCTTGCAGCGTACAAGGCATGCAGCGATTTAGGTAGCAGTAATAAAAAGGACCTTTTTGCTGTCCCAGAGGAAGTCTGGTGTTAAGTAATACTGTGGAATTTGGAAGCTTAGGGTGTGTGTTTTTTCCCCTCCCTGAGTTTTCAAGCCATTATGCTTTTGTGCTGAAGGGTGATACATAAATTCCTGTGTTGGAAAAGAAAGAAGGGCTGTTAACGCATTTTGCAGCTGCTGTTGGCAAGGTCAGGGTCAAGTCTCCTTGTGTTGACTTTGACTCCTGGTGACTACAGGGGACATCCATTTTTGTGGGAGCAATGCATAAGTGGGATTTTTTTTTCAACTTCCAAATCTAAGCTACAGCCCTATGATTTCCGGGTGGCCTCCCATCCAGGGACTAATTAGAGCTCACCACAGTTATTTAAAGAGCAACCTGGTTTAGAGAGGTGCTGCCACCTACTGTGACTTCTGCTGGTGGCTTGTCAAACAAAGAAGCCCCAGGTTGCCCTTCCAGTGGTTGGAAGAAGTGAGGCCTTCTTCGCTCTGCATGGCTCCACGTAGGACAAGAAACAGATGTACCAGGGGGGATATTACCCACCTAGACCTCAGTCCAGGCGGCATCGGTGGGGGTGGGCCTGACTCCTCACTGCTCTCTCTGTGGCAGGTCCCTCCCTACGTGTTCTTCTTCATGTGTTGTGCCTCCTACCGCATCCACTCCATTTTCGTCTTGCGCCTCTTCAATGATCCGGTAGCCATGGCCATCCTTTTCGTGGCTGTCAACCTCTTCCTGGAGGACAGCTGGTCCTGGGGCTGCTTCTGCTTTAGGTGAGCTGCCCTGGGATCCCCTTTGCTGGTGATGGGGAGTGGGGAGGCAAAGCAGTGCCTTGCAGAGGTACCTGCCGGGTGACCTGGCCCATCTCAAGCTTGGAAAGCCTGAGATTCATCCTCCGCAGAACGGCCTTTTGCGTGCTTTCCAGGCTTTCTCCTTCCATGTCAGTCAGGCCATCTGCTTTTCATCGGAGGCTTGTGGTGAAAAAGTTTCACCTCCTAGGCTAGAGAATGGTGGGTAGCCCTAAGAGGGCTTGGCATGCGAACACCTATAACCGTCTGTGTTCCCTTCAATTGTCCAAAGTCCTTTTGTCTGGTGTTGGCTTAACACAACATGTGGACTCTTTGTGGGGGATTATAAGCCAGGGTTTATGCCTTGGTGTGATGAAGATGCCCAGCCCTTCTATCCTAGTCAACGAACTACAGATCAAATGAGACAGGCCTTACCCACACAGGCATGTTTGTTGCTTTTTGAGCATCGTTCATCTCTTCTTTCGGCCTCAGTTCTGCCTGCCTTGAATTCCGTTCATGAGTTAGTCTGGATTCATATCTTATGCTAAGCCATAACTAATTTGGTTTTATCTGTTGTGTAAGCCCAGCCAATTGTGGTTTATTCAACAAAACATACAGGTAGTCCTCACTTATCGACCACAATAGGGACCAGAAAATTGATCATTAAGTGGGACAGTCATTAAATGAGTCACCAAATGACTGGACCCAATTTTACAACCATTTTTACGATGGTCATAAAGCAAATCACTGCAGTCATTAAGCAAATCCAGCTTCCCCATGGACATTTTTTGCTGGAATTCGCTTAATGACTACGTGATTCGCTTAACAACCGTGGTGATTTGCATTACAACCATTGTAAAAAAAGGTCACAAATCATGATCACATGACCTCACCCCCCCACCATACCTCTTTCCTCTTTCCTTCCAGTCTGGCTGTATCTGTGAAAATGAACATTCTCCTCTTTGCGCCGGGTCTCCTTTTCCTCCTCCTCCAGCGCTTTGGCCTGCGAGGTGCCCTTCCAAAGCTTGCGATCTGCGCAGTCCTGCAGGTAAGAAGAGGAGGGGCTGGAGCTCCTGCTGTTTTGCAGCAAGATCGGGTGGTGTGGCTGAGGAGGGCTACCTGTGTTGAAAGACAAATGGCCTGAGTTCGTACCAGGCCACTCTCCGTGTGTGCAAATAGCGTTAGACTGGGGCTTTGATCTCACAACTGTATTCTGACCTGTCTTGCACTACCCAACACTAACCTCCCTCTTTTCCTTTGAGTTGAAGGATTTCATTCAGTTCATCTTGACAGCCGTTTGTATGTGTCAGCTGATTAGATAATTATGCAGAAACAAAATTACATCTCCCTCCCTCCCTCCCTCCCTCCCTCCCTCCCTCCCTCCCTCCCTCCCTCTTTCTTTCTTTCTTTCTTTCTTTCTTTCTTTCTTTCTTTCTTTCTTTCTTTCTTTCTTTCTTTCTTTCCTTCCTTCCTTCCTTCCTTCCTTCCTTCCTTCCTTCCTTCCTTCCTTCCTTCCTTCCTTCTTCCTTTCTTTCTTTCTTTCTTTCTTTCTTTCTTTCTTTCTTCCTTTCTTCCTTTCTTCCTTTCTTCCTTCCTTCCTTCCTTCCTTCCTTCCTTCCTTCCTTCCTTCCTTCCTTCCTTCCTTTCTTTCTTTCTTTCTTTCTTTCTTTCTTTGTCTGGCTAAAATTTTGGGTTGAATTAATGGCAACCCAGGATTCAGTAGTTTCTCTCTTAGATGAGATTCCTTAGCAGTGTTCATAAATAGTGGCCGGGTTTGCACAACTCAGCCACACTTTATCCTAGTGTTTTGTGTGAGCCTAACGTGTGGATTTAGTTCCTGGTTCAGACTGTTGTACAAAACCCACACTGCAATATGTATAAATGACTGTTAGCCAGTTAGGTGAAATATATTTTGCAAACACAGGACTTCGAACCCTGGCAACTTTCCCCAGACTCTCATTCTCTAAAGATCTGGTCTCCAACCCCCCCGAATTCTCAGCAGCAGGCATAGTGGCTGGGAATTCTGGGAGTTGTAGTCCACACATCCAGAGCCACCAGATTGAAGAAGACACGGCTGGGGCTTGACAGTCGGGAGTCCTGTTCTCCCGTGGAGTCTGACAAGTCTTGCGGGCTTAAAAACAACCATAGCTTGGTGTGCACACATGGTTCAGTTAGCCAAGCTCTGCCGAAGGGACCCAGCCTCCTGGGTCTCCCGAATACACCAAACCATCAGTTAGCCACATGGGCGTAACGTGGTTGGCTAGCTTGTGGTTCAGGGTGTGATGGGAAAAGAACTGGTACACAGACCCCTCTAAATAGAGCAAAGTCTGTTGCTGGGCTAGTCTGGCCTGCTCTCGCTCCTTCCCCTCCCTTTCTCCACATGTTGTTAAGCCTCCCAGCGCTTGGGAGTCAAGATGCTAGCTTGCTATGTGATTCTGGGCAAGACGGTTGCGAGCTTGTGCGTCTCTTGCAGATCGCCCTGGGCTTGCCTTTCCTGATGGAGAACCCCGTGGGATATGTGGCCCGTTCCTTTGATTTGGGTCGCCAGTTCCTCTTCAAGTGGACCGTGAATTGGCGGTTCTTGCCCGAAGAGGTTTTCCAACACCGGGCTTTTCACCTGGCGCTGTTGACCCTCCACTTAACGGTCCTGGCGCTCTTTGCACTAAACAGGTGGCACAGGTGAGAGGCGGCAGTCCTGGGGATTCCCCCAGGCCCGACATTGATGGGAGTGGTTTTTATTTTCTACCACCCTGCTAGAGAGACACAGAAAGATATTTTTGTTGTATTTGCTGCTATTTTCCTCAGAGAGGGAGAGAGCGGAAAACAAGAATTTTTCTCAGTCTCATGATGGTCATAAGTATCCCACTTTTCCTCTAGAGCTCAAGGTGGTATGCAGGTCTCCCCCCTCTTATTTTTCCACCTTCTGGGGTTGGCTGGGCTGAGAGAGAATAATTGGCCCCAAGTTACTTGGTGAGCTTCTGTGACTGGGATGATAAAAACAACTGTAGCACACCCCAAATCCGCCACAATTTTAACTTGCCTTATGCTTTTAATTATCTAGTTCTGTGGCTTAGCCTTCTACTTCGAGATGGACTCTTTTTTTTTTTTATTTCCTGTTCCTGTGCGGTCGGCCAAGGTTTCTCACCCTGGCCACAAGATGATACCCTAATGTGATGAGGCCAGGATCATCTTGCCCTGGGAGTTTAGAACCGGATCAGAGTCCTCTGCTCAAATCCTATTTAATCCTGAAACTCCACCATAAGAATAGGGTTGACTTAATCAGAATGAAAGGCTCTATGGAGAGTGAAAGTGGCATTCTGCCTCCCGCATGGACCATGTAGACAGCTTATATACAAAAAACGAAGATAACTGTCTTGCCTTATACTTGCTCTTGACCTCCGGATTACACTTTGGAAGTGTAACTGTTATGGGTAGCTGTGAATCTACCATCCATTGTTAATCAAGCCCTCATCAAGCTTTCTCTCATCCCAGCCTATACCCATGCTTGTTAACAGGTGAGATTAAAAGTTAAGATGTATCTAAGACTGATGGCAATTTGTTGCATAAGCTTACAGTGCAGTTAACTTCCTTTCCACGTTGAGGGGAAGCACAGTGAGCTAAGACGGTCAGGAGGAATTGCCAATTTTTTTTTCCAGAGCTCAAATAGGATATGGACTAATAAGGGCAAAACTGAACTCTTGCTTTTCTTGGAAATGGTTTCTTGCCATTGCCTTCTTCCAGGCTTTGCAGTCTAGCCTGTAGTCTTGGGCTGGACCACCTGCCCTGTGTGCCCACTTCCAACTCTGTGGATTCCGCATACATGCAAAGCTGGATTTGTCTTCATGTATAAGGTCAGCAGTGTTGGAACAAAGGTGGACGTCACCCCAGAAACTCACGTATAGATGGGGCTAATCGAGCAGTCCTGGCTGAAGCTCCACCATGAAACTGCCCCATTTTTTTCACTGATCGTAACAATTCCCCTGCAGATCTGATGAAAACATCTTGTACCTGTTAAAGGACCCGGCTAAGAGGAAGAACCATCCAGAACCCCTTTCAGCAAATCATATCCTTTTGCTTTCTGGGTCTGAAAGATGTTGTGGGAAGAGCTGATCATCAGCAGTTAGGGCATTGCCCAGCATCCATCTCAGAGTTGTTTTGCACTGTGCAACTTTTCCTTAACCGAAGGCCACAAGTCGTTTTTACTCTCTTCACTTCTAACTTCATTGGAATTTGCTTCAGCCGCTCCTTGCATTACCAGTTCTATGTGTGGTATTTCCATACTCTGCCCTACCTGCTCTGGTGCATGCCGCCCAAGAAGCTTGCCCACCTACTAAAGTATGTACCTCCATGGGCCATGTGGGGTAGGGATACAAGCCAAGGATCCTTGTCACATTTCAGAGCCTCTTCACGTGTGCCAGCATTGCACTTGTTCTCTCCATACTGTGAAGCTTGTGTGCTAGGTGGAGAGAATTTGTTGCTGTTTTCAGTAGGAGTGTGTGTGTGTGTCTGTGTGTGTGCGCGCGCGCATCAGCAGTTATCTGGCCACTGAGGTTCCTGAGCCACTGCTTCACTGCCTCCAGAAGAAGGGGGTACTTGGATTTATCTGTCACTTTTTTGAGATAAATGGAGGGTCATTTTTCTCCCCTAATGGTAGTTTAAGGTTGCTAAACACACAGACACACCCATCAACCTGATGTCTGAATTATAAGTAAAACATCAAAATTGACTTTGGGGAGTGAGGAAGAGATGACTAATGTGTTAAAATAGTACCAGCCAGCCAAATCCAATATAATCTTGTAGGAGGGAAAAAATAGCATTGAACAAAATTAAATTTAATATCAGATGCCTTACAGTAACTAAGGCAGCTTTTACCAGAAGCTTAAAGTAGAAATGTTAAAAAAACATGAAACTGATTGGTGCAGAATCAGTACTATTGTACCATTTAAGTTAGATCTGGATAACCCCCCAGTTTAGGAAGGTTTCCTTAAGTTTTCATGGGCTGGAATCCATTTTATCAGACGCATGGCTTGTTTTTCTTTAAGTTTCGGGTGTTTCACCAAATGGGAGAGAGGATTCTAAGGAGTGAGGATCGAAAGAAAATGATACCTAGAAAATGAAGTGATGCTAATCTCATTTAAAGGCATTAAAAAGTTAAAATGTTCATAATTAAGACATTAACGATGCATATTCATGCTCTACCTCAGGGTTCCTCAACCTCAGCAACTTTAAGACGGGTGGATTTCAACTCCCAGAATTCCCCAGCCAGCATGGCTGGCTGGGGAATTCTGGGAGTTGAAGTCCACCCGTCTTAAAGTTGCTGAGGTTGAGGAACCCTGCTCTACCTGACCAATGTGAACTCAGCCATTTGGTTTGTTAATTGTTAGTGTGTGGTATCATCCTAGCCACAAAGTTGTAGAAAATGATCCTTCATTTAACCTACTTGAATAGCGACCAATTGAAGCAGGTGTAAAGGATGAGGCCTGGGGGAAGAGGAGTGGGCAGCCCAAGATTCCAGGTTGCTAGTGGCCACCTACCTGCTTGTCCAAAATTGGTTGCCCTGCTCCTACCATTTTGAGGCAGGAAAACACAAAGAACTTATAATATATATCCTAAAATAAGCTTAACGTGGGAGGGGAAGGGAGGAGGGAAGAAAGGCCCTTTGTATGCATGTGACAGTCTGGGACACATCATTTCCCCCCAAATATCAACTTTGCTTCCAGGTCACCAAGTGAAAGTTCATCCTTTCTCTAGAATTCATCTGTCATGCATTTATGTATTTTTACCACAGCGGGGAATAATAGGAAAACTCCTCCCTTTCCTGTTAGCAGGCATGTCACATTTTTTAGTGGTTTCTGCCAAAAGCTAAGCCACGGTTTTCTTCTCTTGGTCTTGCCTCAGGGTGCTTATTCTAGGTTTAATCGAGCTCTCATGGAACACGTATCCCTCAACCGTTTACAGTTCAGCTTCTCTCCATGTGTGTCATGGAATCATCCTTCTGCAGCTGTGGTGTGGGACAATGTCTTCTCAGGAGGAGAAGCAGCAGTTGAAAAAGGCGGAATGAAAATGAATCAGAATAGGGACAATATAATCTGGACAAATTGGACATTGCTGAGGACAACCGATGAGGGCTGTTCACAAACCTTCCTGGTGCCTGATGCTCAGGGTGAGACGCTGCCTTCTCTTTGCTGTGGTTAAAGGGTGATACAGAATGGGAGTCAGCAGAGTTTATCTTCACATCAAAGATAATGTGGAATATCTTCAATAAAGGACAGTAATGGTTGGACACGAGGCTTCATGCGGCTGCAATTTATGCATTGTCACAGGATGTGACATCCTACAAAGTCAGTGTTTTTGGAAATTGGATTTCCAGGCTTTTTAAGGTGGATCAAACACTATTGCCGTGAGTTGTGTCAAGTTGGGGGCAAGATTTTTTTAATATGCCCAGTGACAAATCATTCCCTCTAGTAGTACTCAGCAGCTAACAGGTTAATGCTCAGGGTAGGGCTGCTGAGAAATGGGGAAGTGCAGGAATGACTTGAAAATCCCCAGTGTTTGTATACGTATGTAACGTACATAAAGCTGCTTTTTCCTAGAATGCCACAGCGCAAGGACAATAGAAGATGCTCAGAATATGGGCAGGTTTGGGGGCTGGGAATAGAATGAAGTATCCATTGGTTGGCTGGCACCCTCAGCAGAAGCTCCAACCTTTTGTTATGGACCTGACTAGTATTGCTGTCTTCCATGTTTGCATTGTTGCTTTTAAAAAGATTTTCAAAACTAAATTTCTTAAACAGTCATACTGAGATGACTTCAGTGGCTTATTTTGCTAGTATAATCTAGTTTCAGAATTTGACTACAGGTAGTCCTTGTTTAATGACTGCAGTTGGTTCCGACAACTTGGTTGTTAAGTGAAATGGTCACTAAGTGAACACGTGAGAGACACACTGCAAAGATTGCTGGTTGCTGCCCTCTCATTCAGATAGTTTTCTTGTACAGTGTCCTGTGCCTGACTCATTCCCCCCCCTTTTTTTTTGCCCCCTTACAGGAGGGAGAGATTACTTAAACAAGCTCTCTCTTCCTAAGCTGCTTGTCTCCAGATTACAGGGCTTCCCCAAAAAGGGCTAAGGGCAAGTTAACAAGCTGAGCTCTGTGACCTTAAATACTATAGTTGATTAAAACCCTCTGGCCAGCTAGAGATGGTGCTTGAAACTGACCAGACCTTGATCAGTTTCACACTGAAGGCATTTGTTGTCATAAAGGTGCACATTGGTTGGAAAATGAATTTTTTATTACCATTTATTACTTTCATATTTGCGAATTTATTTGAGGCAGTTACTAAACAAGGACTACCTGGTTTGTAATATGAAATTATTTGATGTTTATGACACTGTGTCCTGATCAGGAAACTAAACAGATACAGGACCGGCTCATGAAGTACTAGAGCCCACCAGGAAGAATCCTGGCATCCTTCTTTGGGTGCTGTTGAGAGTTGGATGAAAGCCCAGAAGATGTGCAGTTATCAGCAGGAGCAAGATGTGGTGAATTGGGTCAGTGATTTGGCTCAGCATGGGGGCTCTCCTATTTTCTCTGAAGGCCAAGGGTAAAAATATCTGTTCACATGTGTACTTACAAATTTCTTGCACTCAACAAATTTTTCACGCTGGGCTGACTGCTAAAAAGATTTTGTGGCTCATTCCAGAGTGATGCTTTTGATCATGCTTGTTAGATCTATAGATACTGTATACCAACTCTTCTGTTCAAAATCACACAACGGGCAGATTGTCAAGAGTGGACAATTTTTCTGTTAAGTAACCCTAACCCTCTCCTCCTCCCTAAAAACAAGGGATTATACCTTTACCTTTAGTAAAGCGGCACACTGAATGGGATTAGAGAATAGCCTTGATTTTTTTGAAGCTGTCCACCATCAGCAAAATAATACCATATCCCCAGCCTGAGAAAGAATATCCTGAGCAATACAGGCTCTGGATCCATTCGCTTTATTGGCCTCATAAAACTGAAAGCCTCGCCTGCTCGTCACACGTTATTTGGGTTGTAGCACAACATGTTCAGCTTGATGTTCTCGTCCCAGTGGCGAAGCAGCAGGAAGAGTTGGCGTGCTGCTGCTTTCAGGGCGGCCACGTCCACGCCTTCTGGCAGCTGCTGCCCACGCAGCCAGGCGTCCGCTTTGGCTGCCAGCAGCTCCCATTCCACAAAAAAGCCAGCACAGCGGTGCTCCAGCCAGGCTAACGCCACAGCTGTGGCCCAACTTGTGCTCTCTAAGTCTCCCTCCTCTGCCTCCAAACCCGCCTCCTGCAGGCTGATGCTCCCCTCGGAAGCATCTGGCGAATGGTCGCAGGCGTCTGTTTCAGAGCCCCTGCCGCTGTCTGCCTGTGCCCACACGGCAGCGCTCAGGACTTCTGAGCACGTGCTGGGCGAGCATGGGGAGTCCGGCTCCGTCACCCCCTCCTTGCTTGTCCTGACTCCCTCTTCGTCAGCTTCTGGGGAAGGCTGGTGTGCTGGTGGCTTTGGGCCACTCTTGGTGATCAGAGCCCAGGGAGAGGTGCTGGAGGCAGGGCTCAGGCTGGCACGGTGGGAGGGATAGGGGGAGGCCCGGCATAAGCGGTCCAGGGGGATCTGGACAGCTTCTGAGAAGGTCTCGCTCAGGTGGAACATGCCTGGGGCTTGCTGCAGCTGCACCTGTTGGGAAGTTGGAGGTGTATTTCAGCTTCCTTTTGAATTAGGTCACGAGCCTTTAGGGCGCTCTCCTTTAATTCCAGCAACTTCGCCTAGCCCAGTTTTCTATGGATCATCCCTGGATTCCCAAGAGGGATAAGCAACCCCAAAGCCTTGTTCCCGTTGACTACCATGCTGGGAAGGCAAGACTTGTAGGGTTGAGTCGCGAGCCACAGTCTAGCAGAAAAGGCAGGGCATGCTTGGCTGATACAGCCCCTCCTTAACAGGCATGCTGGGGGGGAGAGAGGTCTTACCAGCGGGAGGTAGTCATGGATGGCGTTGTCGCACGAGGACAGCTCACTTTCTGGGCTCAGGCACTGTGGGCGTAATGCTAAACCTTGGCGCCTCCGCTGGCCACCAAATCTGCAGAGACAAAAGCCTTCTGGGTAAAATCCTTGATCAGGCCACCGTGGAACTGTAGTCCCCCTTCTTGCCCAACCTGCTTGTTGTAAGGTAGCCTTCTCTTTCTTACAGTGGCCAGCCAACACGGCCAATCCATGAAAGCCCGTCCTGGCCCCCCAGCTATCTGTGCCAACCAGCAATAACTAGGCTGGATCATGGCTCTGCCACCTTTCTGAGGCTGTCCTGGGTTAGTTGACTCAGAATGAACTAAGCAGAGGGAAAGCTCTTTTGGCCTTTCCCTGTTTGGAGCTGTATGCTTTCGAGGATATTCCCAGCCCAGGGTGCTTTGTAATATCAACCTTTGGAAGTTTTCTAGTCCTCATTAGGTTACAAACAGCACTGCAAAATCTCAAAAGCTGGGAGAGGGGCATTCACGTTTCCAACCGTCAGGGCTTGCAGTTGGTTTCTTCTTCATCGCTGTTTAAGGAATAGGCACAGGTCCGCACTCTTGACGGCATCATGCCACCTTTCTGTGCCAGGCTGTAACTTCCATTATCCCCAGCCAGTGGAGATTCTGAAGGAGGACTGAAGTACTTCTAGAGGGCATTGTTTGGTAAAGATTTGTTTCCCTCTGCTATGCTTAAAAAAAAAACAATTACTCTAGATTACTGACATCCTATGAATTCTATTCATCTGGACACCTTTTTTCCCCTTTTCAGGTTGCTTCTACCTGAAAATGTACTTCCTTTACTGCAGTGTTTCTCAACCTTGGGAACTTTAAGATGTGTGGACTTCAGCTCTGAGAATTCCCTAGCCAGCATGGCTGGCTGGGGAATTCTGGGAGCTGAAGTCCACACATCTTAAAGTTCCCAAGGTTGAGAAACCCTGCTTTGTTGTGCCTTTCGTTTTCTTAATTCTGCATTCCTTTCCTTGCTGTCATTTTTTATGAGTTCTCCGCTTTAGCGAGGGCACTTTCATCCAGCACTGAATGTTCTAGCAGTGCTAAAATATTTAAGGAGTAAGAGGGAGTGCTCAGAATTAATTCATCTGAGAAAACATCAGCCCTTCAAAGTCAGCCTTCCTCAACTTAGTGCTTTCCAGATGGGTTCGTCTTCAGCTCGCAGAATCTCCCAGCACCGTGTTCAACGGTTGCAGCAAGAGGACTCCAAGCCGAAGAAGGCTGATGAAAGTGGATGCTAACGCTGCCAACGCTTAGAAACTGCAAGGATGGGGGCTGGTGTCACACAGTCTTCATGGGCAGAATTGTTCCAGGGTCAATCAAAGAATGATCTTTGTGCCAACCAACTCTTTGCCCCAACCACGCTCACCCCAGTGAGTCCTCTACTGGAGAGGTAGCTTTGAAAGAGTCACCTGTGGCCTAGGAAGCTCTCCACTGACTTCAGGGAGCCCTCAGAAACAGAAGGACTGCAGCTGGATCCTATGGAGTGAGAGAGAGAGAGAGACTCATGAGGGCTGGGAAACCGGTAAAGAACCCCCAAGCACAGCCATTTGGTCTCAGTGTTGCTCTAGGTATCCCATGATTGATTTGGTTTTGCTCTTGGGTCATCCCTTGCTGTGGGTAAACCAAAATGCAGTGCTGCATGTGAATTGGGCTGTGATCTTCCTCAATAAACCCTGGTTAAAATGAACCTGGCTTAGCATGACTTGGGAAACCCAGCCTGGTGTTCTTCTTCTGTTTTACAAAAGCAGAGTAATTTCCCCAAGGCCAGATGATAGACACGGAGGTCATCATCTTGTGTTTTTTTTTTCTTGACACACAAGTTTGAAACCTTAATATAGCCCTGGACATGGATTACCAGACCTTTCTTGTTTCCTAGACTCCATTGTGAGTGAGGCTTACCAGGACAGCTTGGCCTGGCTTGGGTGGCTGAAGAAACACTGACTGGTGAAGGAGGAATCTCTTGTTCTAGGAAGCAAAGAAAGGGCAGGTGTTAAGTGGGTGTAACTTGCCAAAATACTGGATGCTCTCAGGACATTCTAATATTCGTGTATTAGAAAGCTTTCAGACAACCGTGAAATGTAAGAAAGTTGAGACAGACTCTTGCTGAATATAAGACCGGAAGGAAGTGCCTGGAAATCAGAAGTGAAACTGCATCAAACTCAAGGAGGTTCAAGGAGCATCAAGCATGGTAGAGATAGGCTGAGGTTGATATACAGAGACATGTGAAAGGACCTTCTTCCAAAAAAGCAGAACCAAAATGATTTCTTAAAAAAAGAATAAGCTAGGCCAGGGGTTCTCAAAGTGTGGGGGTCCCTGAGACCCTTTCAAGGGGTCCACAAAGTCAAATATTTTAAAAATTCTCAGGTTTAATTTCTAATATTGTAAATATCAACAGATACAACCCACATAAACCAAAGGTCTTTGGGGTCCTCAATCATCTTTAAGAATGTAAAGGGATCTGAGACCAACCTATTTGAGAACCGCTGAGCTAGGCTAAATGGGAAATTGAGTAGCTTGTGGCTAAGCACTTTTGGTTGTGTGTGTGTGAGGGGGAATCCAACTATTTTCTTAGCATATGGTATTATCTAGACCAGTGTTTCTCAAGCATGGCTGGCTGGGGAATTCTGGGAATTGAAGTCCACACATCTTAAAGTTGCCAAGGTTGAGAAACACTGATCTAGACCAATAAGCTACATGATTTGGGCACAGCATGTTATGTGAACCTGACAACAGTGGCTTACTAACATGGTTTAGGCTTAAATAGGCTGTGTGAACCCAGCAAACACGTTGCATTGTTGCAGAGAGCCAAGATAGCAAAAGGTTATACTGCAGGTTGCTTTCCGTGCAGACAGGACCACAACTGCAAACCTGACCACCTCACCCAACGTTCCCAGCTATAATCCCTTGCAGTTTCCTAGCACGTGTGCTGCTACAGTACGTGCAGTTGCTGGGAAGCCTAGCTATTTCTTGCTTCTGGGAGTATAAATAGGAGCAATATAGAAATGGACTTTTTTCGAAAGTTAACTATGGCAGCAGGAGGCTGTAAAACGTGATCAAGACATAACGCTGGAGGTGATGTGCTCCCTCTAAGCTTTTTGCTGGGGGAGGGCAGGAAAAGGAAGATTTTTAGCAGACAAAAGGGCTTGCAGAAAAACTGCTAATAATAGTAAAAGAAATGTTGCGCAGTAAAGCTGGAAAATAAATCAACATTTAAAAGGAGGGGGTAGCCATTTTCAATTTAGCTACCCAAGGGTGTTGGGTTATAACTCCCGCATTACCAGGCCAGCATGTCCACCTAATCAAAAAAGGCTGTTCTGTAGGGATACAATTTACAAAAGTTGCACAGGAACCCAGAACAACAGACATAAGTTTGAGGTACACATCCCTCCCCAGCTTCTCAATGTTCTTTTGAAGAACCTACCCCCTCGATTTGGGTTCCTGCCCCCTCCCTCTGTTGATGTGCACTCACTGGCTGGGTTCACGCAACATGCTTAACCAAGTCAGGCAGATCTAGCCCATGCATTTGTATATGTTAAGCTTGATTAAGATGAACACAGTTAGTGGGGGGGGGGGTTGGTGTGGCTTAGCGTGCTGAGCAAACCTACCCCATCTATTTAATTTATTATGTACTGCATTAGGTGAATCTAAAAAATGAATTAATTCAGAAATCAGTCAATATGGGAACACAACCACACTCAGGTATTGTCCATTAGCTGGGGTGACTACTAACCTTTCTAGTTCTTATTAAGACAGAGAGATTGGACTCACTCATTGTACTAAGCCAGAGGTGGGTAACCTTTTGGTAGAAAGGCAGTGATGAAAACTGAGTGCTGTTTGAGTTGGGGTGGGGGTACAGTTTTCATGGTTTCCTGCTTTTACATAGTGAGTAAGAACAGATTTTCAGCAATTAGGAATCAGAAGTGGATCAGGGAGCCACAAAGAAGGTGACTGGTAAGCCATAGTTTGCTTGGTTATGGTTTACTGAAAGCTACAATGTTTTTGTATTCTGTGTTTGGCTGGACTCTCATGGGCCCCTTATTTGAGTTGGGAGGCCAGTTGTTTTGAGCCTTAATATAGTCAAGCTGAGAAAAATGTTCCACTGACTTTTTTTATTATTATTTTTGGTACCTTCAAATCAGGGTTGACAAGTCCCTGCAGCTTTCTTGGCAAGGTTTTTTGGAAGTGGTTTGCCATTGCCTCCTTCCTAGAGCTGAGATGGAGTGACTGGCCCAAGGTTGCCCAGCTGGCTTTGTGCCTAAGGCAGGACTAGAATTCACAGTCTCCCAGTTTCTAGCCTGATGCCTTCACCATTAGACCAAACTGGCTCTCTACATTGCCTTGGGATGCAATACGAAGGAAGGCTGGACTGGGAATGAGAGATTATATATTGTGTTAAGCCATAGTTTGTTTAACTGATGTTCATTCAAAAATATTCCTAAGATGCATTCAGACAACACTCTAAACTGGAATGAAACAAACCATATGATGGCTTAGTACAATATGTAGATTGACAGACTGTTGACTCTACTTTCTCATGCTAACTCTGAAACACCCATGTTTATCTGCCAGAAAATACAGAATGGATAGAAACAATAAATGCTGGCTACTGAAATCATGATCAGAGAATAAAAAAAAATCTGCTTGATGACAGATACCCAACATCACTCTCCATTTCTCACAAGGTTCTCACCTTTCAAACACTTACTTGATTCAACCCGCAGGTCCACTATTGGCAGAGCATTGTGAATTAGGGTTGTTTGATTACTGGGAATGGGACAACCACTCCTGTTTTGTTTTGTTTTGTTTTGTTTTAAGTCACCTAATGGGAGCCAGATATTTGAGAAATGACCCTCCAAAGGCCTTTAATGGGGCTGTCTTGAACATATACGCATAGTTTGCTTTGTAGAACATGTGTTTGCAAGAGAAACAGGATGTTTGCAGTCTGACCAGGCAGAGAAGTCTGTGAGTCGAGCTAGAGTTCCCTACTGTGGACATGTACCTTGGTTTGAGGCTTCAGTCAGTGCTCCCTGGGAACATGATGCAGGAATACCTAATTACTTCTGTTGCGTTGTTCTTGTACATTTGTAAATAAAGTATTGCAAAGGAGACGCCCCATCCTCCCTGCTCTTCCAACCAAAGAAACTACAACCCTGTAAAGCATCCCTAAATGTTTCTGCCTGGCAATGTGAGATAAGATGCTGTGATGTTCTGATTCACTCCCTTGGTAGTTTTTTCCCCAGGCATGTTCACATATGTTGGCCTATGTAGGAAAGGTCAGGATTCAAATTAAACAGGTGAAGTGAGGTTTGTACCTGCAGGAACAAGAGCATCGTCCAACTCCTCTGAGTCCTGTCTCTGCCCCAGACTTAGTGAACAACTCTGATGGCGCTGATTGACTAAGCGGGACCCTTTCTGATGGTTGTTTATGCCCTCTGGGAGAAAGCACATTCAAGATGGTTAGATGTCTTTCCAATCACCGTACTGCCATTTCAGTGGTGAACTTTTGTCTTAAACAATACTGGTTTTGTAGTACTTGTTATTCACACAGTGCTGGGTGTCAAAAGCCATCCTCTCTTCTTCAGTCAAAGGCTGGTATTGTATAGTAGCATTGTCAGAGCAAAAGTTCAAACCCAAGTCTAGGCCTTTTTAACAAATTGATCAAGTGAGAGTCAAAAATACAAGAAAAAAAAAGCCTAGCTTAGCATTTTGAAGAAACAAATCTGTAAGCTTGCTAAGCCCAGTGTCTAAAATTATTGAATTGCAGGATCGATCAAGTTTATTTTCATTTATTTATTAAATTTATATAGTCACCCATCTCATGCTTGCATCTTGTGATGCGACTAATTGCAAAAATTGGGGAAACGGTAACTACTGGAAAGTACCAACATTCTGGAAGCATTTATCTGCTTTCTGCCATTGTTAGTGCCACAGCTATTAGGAGAAATGGCTTATTTTATTCTAGGCTCCAGTAACACTGAGTCTTGGTAAATGGGAATTGTTTTGTCTCTTCAGAAAGAAAATGAATGAAAAAAAAGTGCATCCAATTTCAAACATTCTGGAATAACATAATACTCAAGATTCTGCTTCAATACTTATGGAGGAATTTCTCACCCAGGCATTTCACTTCTCCCTAAGAGTAGAATATACGCATCCCCTCCCAGTAGTCCTACCTGTGCTGCGAACTTGAAGCGCTAAAGGCAAAGTCTCCTTAGTGGAAGAGTCTACAGGCACTACGGAGGTAAACATGGAAGGGATATTGCAAGCCTTGCTTGACTGAACGGCTTTAAGACGGAACCTTCGGAAGAAACCTGGGAAGAGGAAGAGAGACTATTGCAATTATTTTATTCCCTTCTTTAATGTATTTTAGAATTATTGTTCTGCTTGGTTATTGCTCGAGATGTTTACGGTAAAACCACAAAATAACGTTGAAAAATTGCAAGAGGTAAAGCAGAATTGTTGATCAAGATCTGTATCAGGAGAGGCAACCTGTGACGTTCCAGATGTTCTGGAGCTACTACGAGCAGCATACCTCAACACTGCCCATGCTTCCTAGGGTTGCTGGATGCTCAGCAACATTTGGAGGGCCACAGATGATCTGACCCTGGTCTATAAGAAAGGAGCCCGGCTAAATTCCTGGGGAATCCCACACTGAAGGGATTGCAAATCACGAGTCTCCACCAACTTTACCTCTTAAAGCAGTGGACCCATAACATGCCTTTGAACAACAACAATAGACTAGGCTAGAGAGGGCGGAGCTGGCGTCGTGGCGGTACGGCGGGCGATCCTGGGCTCCCAGGATCGCAGCCGATATCTCCCCCCCCGGACGGTCCCGATGGACCTAAGCCGTCCCGTAGAGATGGCGATTGCAAAGGGCGCGTCCCGCGGATCTCAGGGACGCCGCAAGTCCCAGATTGATCCCGGGAGAAGCTCTTGAAGCCGGCGGAGGAGAGGCAGCCAAAAATGGCTGCGAAAGCCGGGACAGCTCCAAAGGAAGAAGAAAGAGAGGGGTGTCAACCGGGTGAGATGGACCTTTACTATTCAACTATTTTTAGAGAACACCTTAAGTAACTTAAAGAGATTGTTAAAAGTGAAGAAAAATGGATCAAGCGGCGAGATTGAGCCTTATAAAAAAAAAAAAGGGGAAAAAATCTTTTTTTTTAACTTTCCCTTTTTAGTGGAATTGGCAAGATGTTTTTTCTTTTAAAAAAAATATTTTTAATTGGACTGGCTTTTTCTTTTTAATACTCAATAATACTTTATCTTAAGCCTCTTTTTTGACTAAGATTTCTTTATTGTTATAAGAAATTTATATTTTTTGATTTTGAAATGGGGAAAGTGGAGTTAAGAGAAAGTAAATGAAAGAAAGTTGCACTGCCATCTAGAGGCTCGATATAGTGCCTTTTTTCTTTCATTGTGACGCATGCTCAAGGACCCTGGGCTTTCTAAAAAGATAGTGGGATGTGCATGTTTATACAGGTGCCATCCGAATAACTATACAAGAAAGTGGAGTTGAAAGCAACTTTGAAAATATCAAGATGGAAAGTTTGAGTTAGTCACAAGAGCCTTGATTAGTGGCAGTAGCTCTTCTTTCTGCTAGAAGCTCTGCTTTGCTCTCTATTCCCCCCCCCCCCCCAGTTGGATTTTTAAAGAGATCCAGCCTTTCCTCTCCTCTCCTCTCCTCTTCTTTTTTTTTTTTTTTTGCCTTTTTTTCTCTTTCTCTTGGCAAGAACAAAGATAAAGAATCCTTTGACTCAATGAAGGTTTATACAAGATAATAGACTATACGAGAAACACAATGCAGAAAAAGATTTTTAAACTATCGAGGATGATTATAAAAAACTGGAAGAAGAGCTGCAGAAATTCCTGCAAAAAAAAGAAAAAAAAGATATTAAAGCTAAAATGGACTTAATTAAACATAAAACGGGATCAATGGAAAAGGAAGAAATAGCACAAGAAATCAGAGACATTAAACAGAATTATTCTGAGGCTTATAAACTGAGAATTAAAAGGGTTTATCAACTGATAAATGAAGAGGGACAGACTTGTTCTTGGTAAGATTATACAAGATTATAATGGAAAATCGTATTAAGAGAATGTATAAAAAGAAGAAGTAAAACAATATTGAAAGAAACTACTTCAGATGCTTAAAGAAAAAATGAGGGGAATACAACAATGATGGAACTGACAGAAGCTTCAAAAAGCAGAATGTTTGAAAGGACATTTATTATTGCTTTCTCTTATCCAATAATATAGAAAAAGGAATAAACAGCTAGATGTTTTGGGATATTGAATGAAAAGGGTGAACTTAAAATTATGCAAGCGCTGGAATAAAGTATAAAACTGAGATATATAGTTAAAAATTGTATTTGATCATAAATGTTTTAAGAGATTAGACTAAAATTTATACATGGTTGCATATAGTAACATATAGATTTTAGACTAGAGACATTTTTGTTGAAACATGTAGTGAAGAATTAAGTATGTTTTGATAGTGGTTAGAACTGTAACTTTTAAGAATTGGAAGAATGAAAAAGTACCTATGCAGGAGGAAGTTATTGAAAATTATGGAATGTGCAGAGATGAGTTAAACTGAGATTTGAAATTAGAATAAGAAGATAAGTAATTTTATATGACACGGGATTTGTTTTATTAATGATTGGATGAGAAAATATAGTAATGTAATGGATTAGGAAATTTTACAATAGAAATTTGATATCAATTATATATATACACATATAATCGATAGATGAAAATGTATCACTAATCCTATTGAAAGTTAAAATTTCTTGTAATAAATGATTCTATAGACTAGCTATGAATGATTAATAATTGTTAATTGATGAGTACACAAGTATATTTTGAATAGATATGAGAATTTAAGATTATGAAAGGGGCACCAGCGAGTTGGTAACTGGTTGACACACGGTATAAAATGGAAGATTTTTTTTTTATGCTTTTCTATGTTCTTGTTTGTTTATGTATGTTTTGTGTTTGTTGTAAAAAATAAAAAAAATTATTAAAAAAAACCAAAACAATAGACTAGGCTAGTTTCATAAGGAAAATAGGCTTTTATTACACCTGGGTCCCAGCTGCTTAGGGCTTTATATGTAGGAAAGAAAATCTGGAAAAGTCTTGAAAAATGTTTCAAAAGTAGAATTGTATGGTCTATAAAACACACACACCAGACACTAGCTGGACTGCTGCACTTTGCACCCACTAAACTGATAGTTAAAACAGTATGAAGAAGATGGATGTGGGAGATCAGAATAGGCAAGCTGTGTATGTAAGAAAATGGAGCACCTGAGATCCACTTCTGTTACATTTTTTCTTTAAAGAAACAATTCATTCTCCCAGCTTCCAGGATGAGCTTTAAAAGATCAACAGCATGCAAATAAGCTTGATTAATTTGGCTGTTCTTGATAGGAAATGTTGAGTGCTCCACCACCCAGCAACACATTCATCTTCTAGAATACCAGGAATTGGCCTTTCAAATCAACACTTGGAGGTTAAAGAAGCCAGATAAGGCTTTGCTGGGAAAATTGTTAGCCCACCACAATCCATCTAATTTTGGGTGGCGGGGAACAGACCTATCCCAAAACTGGTTGTAGCTAAGACTAAACTAAACTTGAAGACAGGAAAACGGAGGAAAAGGAGCATTACCATGGTCCAGTTCTGCTTCTCTCTGAGCTACATTCTCGTTATCCCGGATAACAGAGCCAGCAGTCAGACGGTGAAGTAGTTTCTCAAATCCTGTGCTGGGCTGTTGCCACTGGGACAGCTCCGGGCTGTCTTTGGGAAGGAACAAGGAATCCAGGCCAATGGTCACCTCCCAGGAGATTGGCTTCCCTGCACTGAGTGCATGGATCACCACCTGGCACTGGAGAGGCGGCCAGGGGTTGCTGTCACGCGTTCCTTGCTCCAAGGCTGGTGATGGGCTGAAAAGGTATGGGGGCTCCAACAGCATGTCCCAGTCAAGATGGGCAGGTGACAGCAAGTTGCCTAGAAAAGAATAAGCCATTGAAATGCAGAGCCAAGATTTTGCAACAGGATGGAATCTGCTCAGACATTTCTGAAAGCCATGGGCATTCCTGTTGGCTGCTCCTAGCACTGAAACTCATGAATATTCATTTCCCCATGCTTGGAACTCTGCAAGTGCTTGCATAGATGACTCCTGGCATGGTTGTCACTTGTAAACCCATTAGGAGATCCCTGCAACTAACATGGAATCTGCTTCAGCTTAAGCTGTAATGAAATCTGCCTTGAATTTTTCAAATGTTGTATTCATTTGTTGGGTTTATCTCTCACCCTTTCTCCTGTAGTTCAAGGTAGCTTACTTGGGGATCTTCACTTTTATCCCCATACGCTGTGGGGTAGGTTGAGCTGAGTGTGTGTGACTGGCCCAAGGTCACCAGTGTGTTCCCATAGGTGAGAGTAGATTTGAATGAGGGTCACCCTGGTCCTAGTCCAACACCTTAACCATTTCATCACACTTGCTCTCTTTCTGTGATGGAATTGAATTATGAAGGCCAGGCTCAGGGAGATAAACATGTTCTTAGCTCCCCAGAAGAGCGTGGGAGGAACAAGAGGATGAGACTGGCACCTCCCTGAGGAATTCACACTGTTGTGGCTGGCTGACTTTGGGAGCTGGGGTTTCAGTCTGGGAAGATTCTTGCTAGAGGTTGTAGCTAATAAACATAGCTGGACTGAATCTGCACTGTCTCTTGGAGTTCCTTGGGCTAGGCCTGACACTTTCTACTTTTACATGCTGGTGCAAATCTCAGCCTTTCCTACTTGTCCTTATCATCCTGCTCTTCTCCATTACCCAAGTCCATCAACTTTCTTTATCCTTTTCACTCACTGGAATCAGCAGCACCCTTGTGCATCTTCTGCAGCTCAGGCCCAATGTCATCCAGCTTCCCTTCCAGAGACCGATTGTGTTTCTGAGAGACTTTCTCTAGGGCCCGGCGCAACCGATGGGCATCCAACTCGCCATGTGGGGAGGAGAAACTACGTCCAGACATGGCAGCCCGGGCCAGGGCTTTCTTCCTACGCACCAATTCTTCAGAGCTTAGGGCAATGGATACCTTCAGAGAAGGGAAAAGAAAAGGGTCCAGATGGGAAAAACTCTGGAAGTGATGTAAGAAAGCAAAATGACTTTCCTGATACAGATCCAGTGTTGAACTTATCAAGAAGATTCAATTGATCATTGCTGGTTTGATATACACATGAGGAAAGATTCACCCTAAGCCTCATATCGGAAAAGAGCCATCATCTTAGGTCTTTTCTTCCCCAGCCTTGTGAAATCATGAGAATATGCTAATGAGCCTCAGCAGGTAGTAGCATCTAGCCTTGGCTGATCAAAGAAGCTAAGCAGAATCTGCCCTGCTTGAATAGGAGATCATTGAAAACTAGGCTGGAATCTTTAAAATAGCCCTGAAGAAGACAATGACAAGCTACTTCTTTAACAGCATTCAGTAGGAATCAAGCTTGATTTGGAGTCTTTACGATACCTACTCAAGGTCATTTCTAGAATGTTCTAATTTATATAACCCAGATATAATGTTCTTTTCCTCTTGACTGATGTTTTGAAGCTTTTAAACATGACTGTCTGTGGCATGAACCTGACATTGTCATTCCCAGTCCTGACACTTTTCAGATGTGCTGGACTGCAACGCCTATCATTATTCAGATGTAGAAGGATGTGTGCTACAGTTCTAAAGGGCACTAAGACAAGAAGACTGGCTTATAGAACTATTAATAAAGTCCTAAGGGACCATTATTTAATATTGTTTGGCTCTACCTTAACACAATAAAACAACTTTTGGACCCTCTTCTGATTGTTATCTGGTTTCACAAATAAAAACTTCTTGCTTGATTTGATCGTCATTCGCTGCCTTCATCTCACTGAAAATACCAAAAGGTTTTCAGCAAGTGGCATTACCTTGTGAGGTACAAAGTCTTTGGGGAATAATTATCCTTCTGAGACTACAGGAAGGGCAAAACTCCAGAGAAAATGTCTCATATATGACACGGCAATGACATAAATCTACATTATATTTCCATGGAGGGAAAGAAGAATTTGTGACATCTTCCCCAGCAAGGGATTGCAGCACTAGAAGACACACTCATTGGCAACTGTAGATGCCCAAGCTCTCCCTTTACAAAAGACTCCAACCCCTCACCCATAATTCCATTCTCTCTGCCTGTGAGAAGATGCTATGGCTGGGTCCATGTTTGCATCAGGTCCTACTTGAAGAAACCCTGGTATGATGGCCCATTCCTGTGGCCCATTCCTAACATGTTTACATAATTTATCATGCCGCTGCTGGCACAAATACTTTCCCTGTGAATTCAGAAACATATCATAACAATTTGTATTGGATATTAGGGCAGGTAGTATTTCAGATGGGTCATACATATGGTAACTGTCATTTGTAGACTAGCGCTCAGAGCAGAGCTCTTCACCTAAAAAGAGGAACAGTGAGGTGTTGACATTTTGACTAAAAACAAGCAAGGCAGGTTTAAGGAAGAGTCAGACTCATTGTTGGGTCTACTCGAAATCTGGTGATAGAAAAATCTCTGAATTATATGCTGAGTTAATAATAGATGTCTTAGTAGGTGATAGCATCTGGCCAACTTGTCTGGGCTTGGAAACTAACGGGGGTTAGGCAGCTGGTTATACTTGGATAGGAGACCATCAGGGAATCCCAGATCTGTAGACCAGCTGAAGAGACTCTGAAAGAAGGCAATGGCAAACCACTTCTGTATTGTTGCCATGAAAACTACTTGATTTTGTCCACGAAGCGACTAGATATTGAGCTTGATTCAAGGGTGATGATAATGATCATCATCACCATCATCAAGCATAATTGGTGGATAATTAATTCAGAATGCAGAGAAAGAATTAGAGCCCTCCAGAGGTTAATTGCACAACTGACTCAAGTAGATCTATCTCCACAAGGTGCTGGAGAAGTGGAGAATGTAGGAGCTTTGGGGTTCCACACCTTAGCCCCAGCCCCAGCCTGAGTCTGGGGAATTGGAGCAGACTTAGTGGAAGAGTTGCAGAGAGACACACTCTTCTGTCCTTGCTGAGAGCTGTTTTCAAGAGTCTGGGCTAAGGAGCCTTCCTCCGGAGGTACATCTCTGGAGCCGGTTGACTCACTGCTGGTAGTGCTGTGACACAACCCCTGGCTGTAGTCGGTGCTGACTGAGCAGTGAGTAAGCACATATTGTTCCTGGATGTAGGAGGGCTGGTAAATCCGCTTCCAGATGTCTCCTCCAGACACAGGATCTCCACCTGCCAGGAAGAAGAGTTTAGGTTGACTGGCATGGAGGAATTGGCAAGGTATTTTGTATCCTACACACCCTTCAGCTGGAAAGGCCAGGAAGGGAATTAGGTCTTCCTCTATGCAAAGGTGTGCTCTATTAAAAGCACCTTCCCCCACTGCACCTTAATTAATCTGAAGGAGTAGTTCACCGTGCAGTGCAGAGATACAGAAACAGAAGCCCCAGGGACACCTCTAGTCTCAGGAAGCCTTGGATGCAAGCCCTGGAGATCTCCAGATATTGTTAGTAGTAGGAATTAACATGGTTGCAATGTTCGCTTTAATGTGATCATTTATTAAATTGGCACGATACTTTTTAATGTGACAGAAAGGGAAAATATTGAATACAGAATGGAGAGTAACCATATTCACTGTAGTTTCATTTTAATGTCATGTAAGTGGACATAAGATTACATCAGGGGCTCTTTGTCTTTTTTATCCTATTACTTTTTGGAATGCGGATCCTGCAGCATGTCATTCCATGGCCCAATGTGCCCTCCGTCTGGAAAAAAATGTGCACCCCAGGGCAGTGGCTCTGCGGCAAATTCTGTACATTTTAGACTGGGCTCTACCCAGTTCCCCAGCCTCCAAATTGTTACCTTCTCTAAAATGGATTTCAATATTGCCTTCCAAGGCCTGTACTCACTCTTCATAGACTCATCAGTGTCCCCAGGTGAAAACTTCAGGGATATTTCATGGGAAATGTCATGAAGGACCTTACAGATATCTTGACTCTCTCCAGTTGAATGTGGATGGGCTCCTTCCTGTGCTTCTACCTCCTCCTGGGATGGACACGTTGATCCTGCAGATCCTCTAGAGAAGCTCCGACATATTTGCTCTCTGTCCTAAGGGAATATGGTAACCCAAAAACAATACATTCCTACAGCCATGAAATAAAAATCCCAATACAGAGAAAGAAGCAATAGCTCTTCCCCAAGCATGTGATAGGCCAACTAAGGCTTTGGGCATGTTGGATACCAAAGATGGAAACCAGCCTGATTTCCCACAATGGGAGAGCTCTACTTTTTAAGGAAACAGTTGCTCAACTGTAGCTTTCTTGTCCCGGAAGCTGGCAGTGTGGTAAAGGGTGCAGTAGCTGATGAGGCGGTCTCCGGGATAAAGGGCTGCAATCTCGTTGGGTGACAGCAGGGCCTCCATGGTGTCAGGCACATACCAGTCGATCGTGATATCACTCACAGCTGGCTCAATTGCTTTCTTCAAAGACTTTATCAGCTGGGGGAAAGCAGAGATACCTGACATTCACATACAACGATTCACACTGTACTTACTTACTTAGATGCAAGAGGCTGAGCTCTCATCAACCAGGTGGACCTCAAAGTATCATGGGCAACAACGAAAGGAGCTTCCCAATGGAGAAGCTTACATTTCAAGAAGCACCAGGAAAATTCCAGAAGATGACAAATGGAAGAGTATCATGTTTTTGCTGAACTTAACATACCTATGTTGCTGTAGCCTTCCTCCCATCCCAAACTCTCTGTGGCTTGGCCCATCTCTTTTGATGTTCTCACTGGCACAGCCCTTGCAGTCCTCAGATGCCAAAATAGGTTTTGGAAAGTGGTCTCCGTGCCTTCCAGCAATAGCAGTGACATGCTGAAGACAACATTTCTCACAGCTGATGCATAGTCCTATGCTGATGCTCTAAGATGGGCACGGTCTGATGACTGGGGTTAACTGCCCACCACCCAAGCTTCATGATTCTGAACCCATGATAAAATAACAGCATTTCCCACAGAATAAGAGCCCGTACCTTCGGCTGCAACCTTTCACCTGGGCTGAGGAATTCTGCCTGGCCTCTGCTAACTTTTGCCAATCCCCTAAGGAGCCGATGGGAGGCAGCAGACCCCAGGCCAAAAGTGAAACACCTGTAAGAAAGAAAGGGCTGGACTTCAGAGACAGAACTCCCACTCTCATGGGAGTGAGATTCATCCCATGTTAAATTGTGCTGGTTGTGTATACTGTCAAGTCACGCTGCATCTTTACTGCTGCAAAATGTTTCATCTCTCCTTACACTTCAGAGAGGATCATGTCTGAGTCGATGCTGTGACTTCTTAATTCCAATTGTTCTTCAGGCATGAATTGATTGAATGGGGGTGCACAATGACATCACGTGCATCACAACAGCATCACACAAATGATGCAGATTATGTCTTGTGTGACAGCCGTCTCACACAGTTGACAGCAGTGACATACTTTGCATCATTTGTGTGATATTATGATCCTCCCCTGCAGACATCCATGTGGAGTGGTTTGAAAGTGTACTCCATTGTACTCAGTACCCATATATTGGGGGGAAGATCCCTGTTCAATGTCTACCAAATTGGTTCTACAAGCTTTCAGGGTAGTACATTTTGAGCTGTAGGTGTCATGAGCCACGATTCAGAGTCTGACTCTGACTCTGACAATGTTGCTCCAGCTGAGCCTGTGGAATGTCAGCCTCAGCAATCATTAAGCCGTGATGCATCTGAGGCTGATCAGCCACAGGTATCTCCTGATCAGCTGGAGCAGTCAGGTGACGAGGCATAACCCCCAAGCCCCAGATCCAGACACACACAGAGGCGAGCAGAGCAGCGTCAATCCAGGAGACTCCTCGCAAGGCAAAGGGTGAGGCCTGAATAACTGCAGCCAGCTGCCAGCAGAGAGATTTACATAGCTTGCTTTGCCTTCACTCTCAGTTGGAAAACAACCACTTGAAGACCCAGCTCATGTCTTGTGTGTATCCTGTTCTTGAGTTCTTGGCTTCTGGACTGGCTGACTACCCGATTTGGCTTTGTGACTTTTGGCACTGTAACTAGGCTACTCTTTTGCTTCTCAGACTACAAACCGTGCTTTGCTTTGCTAAGTCTTTGTTTTGCAACTTGTCTGCTGTTACCCACTTCTGCTCCTTGGCGCCTGTGTCTGCTACCTTGAAACAGGACAACAGGTAAGTTGTTTCTGGCAGGTGCCTGTGGGCTAAAGCCCACGATGCAGACATTTCTCATCCCCAGGGTGGTTCTATGGCCAGAAATCTGGGCAGGTACATTTATAGCCTGGGAACAGAAAAGCCCAAAGTTTGAGGCTAGTTCACACAACTTGGTACCTGACAGTGCTGGCTTGCCTCCTGACCAGCTCGATAATCTTGCCTGGGTTTTCTACGCTGGAATCCATAAAGATAAAGAGCTGCCGCGGATATCCCCGGTGGAGAGGCTGTCCCAAACTCCAGTTCAGAGCAGCAAGGAGGCTGGTCCCACTCCCATCAGCCCGTAGCTTCTGAACATATTCACAGGCCAGCCTAAGGGTGTCCTGCGGAGATGAAGAACAAACTTTACTGAGACAGTATAAAGATCGACCCAGATTCTTGCAGTAAAGTAGGTCAGGCAACTGTTGACAGACAGCGACTGCCCTTATTTGGGGCCTTCCTGGTCTCTGAGGGCATAGCGGTGATGCTGTATGGTGAATGAAGACAACGTCTGAATTTTCAGTTTTATCGGGGCTCTACTTTAGTGGCTGGAATTTGGAGTTTTGTGGGCAGTTCTGGGGTCTGCAAGCAAAAGGCAGGAGGTGGCAACAGGTAGCCCAAGGCAGTTAACTGTTGCCATAAAGGAAACATCAAATCAATCTTGATAACAGTCATAGACCAGCATATATAGACTACTTCATCACAGACCATTTCCTGCTTAGCTTTTTTTTAAAGATTTTTTTATCCATCTTTATTATTTTTACAAATAACTCAAAGCGGCAAACATACCTAATACTCTTTCCTCCTCCTCTTTTCTCCACAACAACAACCCTGTGAGGTGAGTTGTGCTGAGAGAGAGTGCCTGGCCCAAGGTCACCCAGCTGGCTTTTTTTTTTAAATCAGCCAGATTATACTAAGCAGAATTGTATACGTTTCTGCAAATGTCAGCATTTCTCTGTTTTAAAACAGGCATTTACAGTTCCAAAGGTTAACCTGATTACACAGGCACTGGCTGACATGATCGCAAAAGGACGGACATGCATAACTGAACAGGAATTTCAAGGGATCGTGCTTTATATTCTAGCCCGTTGCTAGATGTCATGAGCCACGATTCAGAGTCTGACTTTGACTCTGACAATGTTGCTCCAGCTGAGCCTGTGGAATGTCAGCCTCAGCAATCATTAAGCAGTGATGCATCTGAGGCTGATCAGCCACAGGTATGACAGCTGGAGCAGTCAGAAGATGAGGCATGACGCCCAAGCCCCAGATCCAGACACACGCAGAGGCGAGCAGAGCAGCATCAATCCAGGAGACTCCTCGCAAGGCAAAGGGTGAGGCCTGAATAATTGCAGCCGTCTGCCAGCAGAGAGATTTACGTAGCTTGCTTTGCCTTCACTCTCGGTTGGAAAACAACCATTTGAAGACCCAGCTCATGTCTTGTGTGTATCCTGTTCTTGAATTCCTGACTTCTGGACTGGCTGACTACCCAATTTGGCTTTGTGACTTTTGGCACTGTAACTAGATTACTCTTTCACTTCTCAGATTGCAAACAGTGCTTTGGTAAGTCTTTGATTTACAACTTGTCTGCTGTTACCTGCTTCTGCTCCTTGGCACCTGTGCCTGCTACCTTGAACCAGAACACTAGACCTGCTCATTCCAAAACAAATGAAGCCAAACTAGAGTACTTTTACACTTTGCCCAATATGCACAAGCCAGCGAACTGAATTTATCAAGGCACAGAATTCAAAGTTACCCACAGGATTTGATTATAACGATCAAAAGGTTGATCGTTATAATCTCACAGCTGGTGAGAGAGAAGATTTGCAATGGGGCAGCCCATTTTTCCTATAAACAGTAACAAGCCAGCAGCAACCGGCTGATCCAGGCTCTCCTGGAACAGTCACGGAGTTCTGCCCAGATTCAATTAATGCCAGGTCAGCCATGGGATAGTTCTGCCACCTTGGGCTGTGTACTCACATTATTACAAGGCTTGCTCGTCTTGAAGACAGGCTTGATGTTGGGGCCGAAGCCTGCAACATTGAACAAGCTGCTGGAAGGAAGGCTCTTTATTGCTACTAGCAGAGCATCCTGGAGAGGAGAGATAGAAAGTCAAGGTTACTATCTGTTATTAGATTTATTTCTCGCTGTTCCTCCAGGAGCTCAAGGTGGCATCCATAGCATTCCCATGTACCCTCCATCATGACAACCGTGTGAAGTACACTGGGCTGAAAGAGAGCAACTAGCCCAAAGCCACTCAGAGATCTTCTGTGGGTGAGGGGAGACCTAAATCTTCCTGGTACCAATCCATTTTCACCACTTTACTACACTGGCCCTTGGACTGAGATGGAGGGAATGGCCCAAAGTCCCTAGGGCTCTCCACTCCTAGTCCAGCACCTTCACCACTAGACCACTCGATTCTTAGGCTGAAAAAGAGGGATTGTCTCAGAGTCACCCAGTAAGCTTCTATGGCTGAAGGAGGACTAGAACCTGGGTCTCCCTTTATGCTATGCAACCCTCATCCTGTAGCACTCACCTAATGCAGTGCCTTCTGACGACAAAGTGAGGGAGATAAAAATACTTTACCAGAGACAAATTATTTTTTAAATTCCATGTCATATGGCAGCACCCAGCTGCCTTGCTTGACCTCATAAGGCTAGGTAGGGCCAAACCTGGCTAGTAATCGAAGGGGGGCTTATCAGAAAAGGCAGAGATGTTGGAAAAAACATCATGGAAGCCAGCAATGGCAAAGCACCTCTGTACTGTTGCCAAGAAAACTGGGTGTGAAGCTCAGCTCCAAGGAAAATTGACCTTACCCTCACATTAGCATTCAAAATCACAATCCAGACCAAGTCCTTCAGACTTACTTCTGAGTTAGAAAAAAGCCCTATCATAGTTAGTATGAAAAAAGAACATGTCTAAGATGGTCCATCTGGGACATTTTCCTTCCAAGCTTTTAATATTCCACAAGAGAACTTCCAAAATTTGTCATTAAGTGGTAACTGTAATATGACAGAAGGGATAAATTATTGAATACATGATTGGGGAATAATCATATTAACTATATTAAATAATGCATGAAAATGAAATCAGATTAATTCATTCCAGGAAGAAGGCAATGGGAAATCAGTTCTGTAATGCTGCTAAGAGAACTGTGTGGATACAGTCACCTGGAGTTGAACTCAACTCAAGGATGTCTTTACTCAATGGTCTGACTCTCTAAAACACAGGTTCCCATGTGCCACTAATGCGGTGTTTCTCGACCTTGACAGCCTGAAGATGTGTGGACTTCAACTCCCAGAATTCCCCAGCCAGCATGAAGTCCACACATCTTCAAGTTGTCAAGGTTGAGAAACACTGCACTAATGTAAGATTCCATTTACTTTGATCCCATCAGTGCTGGAGCCACTTGTGCTTCCAGTCTGGTCAATGAGGAAGAGCATCTCCCGAGTCACAGTCTGAATGTCAGTAGAAATGCTGCCTATCTTGGGGCAGAAATTCAGCATCAGGACAGGATTGTAGAAAATGTCTTTGTGGAACCTCTTCTGGACAAAGGCAACCTAGGAGCAGAGAAAAGAAGTCCTTTAAAGGAGGTCTCACAACCTGAAACTTTGTTTTGCTGATACAGTCATGCTTTCCAGCTTTGGGCATTTCTGAAGGATCAAAATCTCTTGGCTTCATCAGGGAAACTCCATCGAGCCTAGCATGCTTCCAGTTGCCTCTTGGAAATTTACATCTTTATTTCAATCATCTACTTTGGGGAGTTGTATTTACCTTAATATAGAGGATCTGCCATTTATGTTATCATGGCTAATGGGCATTGAAAGACTTATCCCTGGATGGAACTAAGTAATCATTCTGAAGGGAAAACATTATAATCTAACATGCTAGAGAAAAAGCTAGATTAAATGTGGAGGTAAGGAGTTTTTATCATAAGGAAACATTTGTTCTTCACAGTATTTTTGGATTACCCCAAGAGAGATGCTAAAAATGCAAAATGCAATCAATATTAAAAATATCTGTGGCCATAGAAACACAGGCTAAGAATCAAGCCATCTGTAATGTGAGCAATGTGTACATTACAGCAATATTGATAAGTCTCAAAAGCCTAGCAGAAAAAAAAATGCATTTTAACTCAACACCTGAAATTCAATCTTGAGGAAGCTTGCTCTACTTCAGAAGCATTTTCATCACTGTGGCACCAGCACCCAAAAATTAAATCATATTTCCTCCATGTGCTTTCCAATGTGAGGTAGTTCCAGAAGGATTTTTCCACCGGTGTCTATATGTATTACACATACGCTCTATGTTAGCCCTTTCTGATTGTATTCATTGGCACTGCAAGACACTTCCTTTAATTTTCTCATTTTCTCCCCTCCCAGCCTATCCCTAGTCTTCCCAACAAGATACATCAGGCAGTCAAATGTGGTTCTAATTCTGCAGAACTCATACATGCTTTAGATCACATTGGTTTCTAAGCTGGCCACATTGTTAGTAGGGTTGCAAGGAGTGCTTGAGAAGGGCGAGAAGAGAGATCAGCGTAAATCCCCCCAACCTATACAAAAGGAAAATAGAGTGTCTGTACCCCCCTCCTCCATTTTTGAGACATTGTCTCCTGGAAAATAGCAGCAACTGGAACCAAAGGGGAAATGAATGCACAATCTGTCATTTTTACCCCAGCTTCCTTGGCCTGGGCTATTGGGCATGTGGGACAATTACAAGCGTAACAACAGTCTTAATGATGACAAACCTATGACATGCGTGTCAAAGGTGACACGCCATGATGTTTTGGGTGACATGCCAGCATTCAACAACACCCAACAACATCTATTCTCCCTGTTTGAGTTACCAAAGAAACTGAGTTTGTTTTACTCGTATTTCATTTTTGTAATTATTTGACATTTCTTTATATAATACATAGCACCACACATGACTGGATGGTATTTTTTTAAAATAAATGAATATGTAAAGAATTGTTTCTCTTTTGTTTGGGGTGTGGGGAACATGCCAGCAGAGCCAAGTTAGGCATTTTCTGAATTTTGGACACCCCGAGTCCAAAAGGTTCGCCATCAAAGGTTCGTCTTGATCAATCCCACTGTGTTTCAAAGTGTCAACAGCAAGGGTGGGTGCATTTGTCAGGTTGTATGAGGAAAACAACAATATCAAAACTGTTGTGAAGGGGGACCCATGAAGCCATCAAGCTTCCTTGCCCCTTTATGGACCTCTGAATAGACTGTTGTATCAGCTGAAGCCCAGGAGCTGGGAGGTAGGATCAGCAAGTGTTTCTACCAATGGGAAAACAGGCCACCCATATACTCCACAGATCATTGTTGCTGCAAATGGAAATATTACTTCTCATTTGAAATCAAATATTCTGCCATTGACATAATATCAGAAATAAATCAGCTCAACTATGAACCCAGATGAGGACAACAGATGAGTTTGGGGGTGGAGCCATACAAATAACCCATACGAAAGTACCCCAATACAGCAAATGTCTACGCTACTGCTGGTGTATCCTGATCATTTACATCTATCTTTACACCATATTTGCATGGCCCAGAGAAGAAATACCTTTCCCAACCACTCACCTGTCTCTCTCCATCACTATCCTTTTTGGCAATCCGAGCATAATCCCAGCGGTTCCTTAGGTGTGCCTCATATTCATGATAAGTCATGGCACCATCTTCAATGATTAGGTGGGGATGATGAGGTTCTTCAGGGAAGAAGTGAAGAAAGTACACAACAGTCAGAACAATTAATTGCCTACTGCTTTGGGCTAAGGACTTGGGTTTAAAATTCCTTTGAGGAAGGTTAAAGGAGATGAGCATGCATAGGGAATGGCTAAAAGGAGTGGTTTAAGGACAGTCTTAACCACAGAAGCCCACTTAGGGACTTTGGGACAGTCTCTGTCTTTTATACCAGCCTACTCCACAGATTGTTGTTGTGGGGGGGAAAAAGAGGAAATGTTCCATATACCACCTTGAGATCCTGATGGAAAAGTAGGATACTATATATACATCTAATAAATAAAATAAATATAATTAAAAGGGAAGACCTAGGGCCCATATCACTATGGTCTAAAAATATCTAAGAGGCTGTCACACTCAAGACAGAATAGATCTGTTCTCTCTTGAAATGAAGAGTAGAATAAGGACCAAGTAGTTAAAAGTGAGAAAGTAGATTCAGGCTAGAGAACTAGAAGAAATGACTGACCAAAAAATATAAACAGCGCAACAGACTGGAAGAGTGGTGGACAGTGTGAAGGTTAAAAATGGGGACTGGATGTCAGCCTATCTGGGATGATTTAGTGGGTTCCTGAACTGATCAGGGGCTAGATTAGGTGAAGGTGAGGTCCCATTCGACTCAATATTCCGTGATGCTAATGGCAGCTTTAGGTAATTCCTGATCTTTATACCTCATCTGTAAAAATGGAATAGGATTGTATGGTGTTTTGTTGCCAAGAAAACTCTGTGGTGGTGTCTATGAGTCACTTTGAGCTTGCCTCAGACTCTCTATGGTAAGAACCAGCTAAAGGAATTTCCAAATTGCATATAGCATATCCAACCTGATCTTTGTTGGGCTGCACCTCGAAGAGTCCTTCAGCTGTTAAATAAATAGCATAGACAGTCTCTCCTGTATACAGTCTGTATACAGTGAACCAGGCTGACACCATGTTTAACCACTGCATAAACTTTAGTGATAAAAGCTGTAAATGCACAGCAAGGCACAGACCAAATCTAGGTATGCACGATGAGGATTTCGGAGGAAAAGGATTCCACTAATAAGCCTGTTTTTCACAAATTTTAACTGGCAACTTGTTTTGCTCATAAGATCAATGAACACTTAGCATGATGATTATAAAACTTTATAAACTAGTTCTTGGTACGGATGTGCCATGGCAGAACACAGCATATATACCCGTTGTCCATCACAAAGGAGCATTGCATGTATAGTCCTGTAAGTATTTACCTTCAATAAAGCTTTTATTGATCACACTGGCTTTCAGCTCCTCTTGCATGAGAATCCCATGCAAGGGATACAGCATAATCAACTAGTTTTACCCAGAGGTGCTTCTTTGGGAGAAAACACCTATTTAGGTCCTGTTAGAACTCCAGAAGTTGGGTTCTTGGTGCTCTCTGAGCTTGGTTTTTTTCTTGCAGATGTTTCATTACCAAGCTAGATAACATCATCAATGCTTGCAGTTCAGCCTTGAGCTACCATACATACGTTGTCTTCTATTAGAATTCTTTCTATCATGAAATTAAGAGAACAGCTTAAGATGTTATTTCATAAGTACAAGATGATTTTTGCAGTATGTTGGATGGGTTACTGAATCTGGAGAAATATATTTGCACACATAATGGGAATTTATTGCAGGGCCTTATTGAAATTTGAAACAGAAGAAGAGCAAGTGAAAGAATGTATGGTAAAGTGGGCTAAAAATTTTTGTTATAATACACAGATGGAAAATGAGAAAATATGTGGTTGAAAGGGCTGAAATTTACACTGTTATAATCTTAAAGAGAATTTTTATAAAATGATGTACCGTTGTTGTTTGATGTGTCATCTGTACAGAGTCCAGGACTCACATCCATATAGAAGAGAAGGGATAACGACAGACTTTCAGCTTTGTGGAGATACAGAAGTTGTATTGATTGAGCACTCTAGTACAACCACCCCAGAGCCTGGCTGACCTTACTGATCCTGGAGTCAATTTCTTTGTCCAAAGACCCATCACTCAAGATGATGCTTCCCAAGTATTTGAAGCCGTTTACATTTGTCAGCTGGGTGTCATCAACAGCGATTTTTGGATCTACCAGGTTGGTATTTGGCACAGGCTGGTAAAGTACTTCAGTCTTGTTCAGGCTGATAGTTAGGCCGAAGAGCATAGCAGTGTCTGAGAATATGTTTGGGATCAGCTGTAGATCCCTGTCTTTGTGCACCAGGAGCACACAGTAATCAGCAAAGAGGGTTTCTTGGGTGACTGTATGGAGACACTTTGTCCATGCGTTCAAGCAGCGAAGGTCAAAGAGAAAGCCATCCAGTCAGTACCTGACGTATGCTCCCTCCTTCAGAACCTGGGCAGCATGTGACAACATGCAAGCGAAGAACAGATTGAACAGGACTGAGGCTAACACACAACCGCTTTACCCCATTGGAAATGGCAGATGCAGCTGACGCATCCCCATTGTAAAGGACCTGTCCTGTCATCCCGTTGTGGAGTAGCTGAATCAATTTCACAAATTTCCTTAGGCATCTATAATGTCTCAGGATGGTCCAGAGAGCCTCCCTGTTTATAGTATCAAATGACTTTGTCAAGTCAACAAAGACAGAGTAAAGAGGTTTGTTCTGCTCGATGCACTTTTCCTGGACTTGCCTCATGGCAAATATCATGTCTACTGTACTTTGTTCTGGCCGAAAGCCACACTGCATCTCTGGGAAGTTCCTTTCCAAGACATTGACAAGTTTGTTCAGGAGAATGCAGGCAAAAATCTTGCCTGCGATGGACAACAATGAGATACCCCTGTAGTTTCTGCAATCTGATTTGCTTCCCTTATTTTTGTAGAGAGCCACAATGTGAACCAGATGTCTTCCAAGATGTCTTGGAACTTCTGTAATGTGTCTGCTTCCAGTGCTTTGTAGATCTCAGCAGGAATGCCATCCTGTCCTGTTGCTTTATTTGAGTTCATCTGTGAGATTGCTTTCTTGATCTCATCGTAGAGGGAGGCAGGTCTAGGGCATCCAAGACTGGCCACTGAGGAATCTGCTGTAAAACATCATGATCAGCTGTGGACTGCCTATTGAGTGGGTTGGAAAAGTGTTCAGCCCAGTGGTTTTTCAGTCCTTTCTGGTCTTTGACCAGGGTCGACCCATCAGATGACAGCAAGAGGAGCATCCTGACTTAGAAGGGCCATAAACTGACTTTTTGGCACTGAAAAACTCTCTGGTGGCATGCATGTCTGCATAGCGTTCCACCTGCTCAGCCTTTCTCTGCCACCACTTGTCCTGCATTTCTTGCAGTTCTGCCTGTACTTTGGACTGCAGGTGTTTAAACTTGTCTTTCTTTGAGACAGATGATGGATCATTCTGCTAGCCTGCATAGGCCTTGTTCTTGGCCTGGAGGGATGCAGAAATGGCGTTGTGGTTTTCATCCAACCAGTCTTGATGTGCCTGGGGTTTCAGTCTGAGTACAGGTGTTGCAGTCTGCATGATGACATCTTTAAACTGCATCCACTTTTCAGAACAGGTTCCTACAAGCAGCAAATTGCCAGAGAGCTTTTCATTAAGTACATCTTGAAAACGTTGGACTTGGCTGGGGTCTTGCAATCTGCCAATGCTGTATGATGCTCTGACAGTCCTTGGTTGCTTACGATATAAAGGGGCTATGTGCAGGTTGAGGACTGACTGGACCAGCCTGTGATCTGTCTAGCACTCAGCTCCTTGCATGGCTCAGGTGATGGTGACATCTTTAAGGTCACACTGAAGTACTATGACATAATCAAGTAGGTGCCAGTGTTTGGATGCATCCAGGTTGTTGTGTACTTGTTTGCAGGTCTGGACATTGTGCTAGTGATGCATAGGTTGTGCTCAGCACACTTGCTCAGAAGCAGCAGGTCATTACTCTTTAGTTTTCCCACCCCATGGCTCCCAAGGACTCCATTCCAATTGTTGCTGCCTGTCACCACCCTAGCATTGAAGTTGCCCAGAGTGATGAATTTGTTGCTGGCGGGGGTTGTTCGAATAATCTGGTCCAGGTCCTCATAGAAACCTTCCTTGTCTTTGTCTGGACTTGTGAGAGTTGGTGCATAGATTCTGACAGTGGTGATATACTGGGACTTGCTGAGAGGAAACTGGAACTCTATAATACATTCATTTATTCCAGTGGGTAGAGTAGATATGTTCTTCAGCAGAGCAGTTTTGATTGCAAAACCTACTCTCTGAGCCCTGTTGGTCAGTCTGTGGTTTCCCTTTCCAAAAGAAGATATATGCATTTGCTGCTTCTTGTAATGAACCCTTGTCTGCAAGCCTGGTCTGAGCGCAGCAATGTCAATGCTATAATGGCGAAGTTCAGGCAAAGTTCAGCTGCTATGAGTGCTCTGCTGCCCCGGTTACTGAGATGAATGACCACTGGTCCAAAGGCCACTCACATGCAGGTTTGTGACTACAACTGCCAGTGGTCATCTCCACCAGTTGTTTTGCCATTCCCCCATCGCCGCAGGACAACAAATTAGATTTGGACTGAGATGAATTGCAGATGGGTTGTAGATGAATATGAATATGAATTGCACAACAGAAACCTGCATGTGATGGAGTTTTAAGTGGAGCAGCTTCTGCACAGGGGCAGTCCCACTCTCTCGGCAGAAGTGGCCTTAATCCAGTGGCATGGACAACCATTATGGCTGGAGACCTATCCTGCTCCAGTGGATGACCAGGAGGTCTCAGTGTCTTCTTGTGCTTCTAGCGCTCCACAATGCCTACTGGGCCTGCCTTCCTGTCCATTGGAACGTTGATCAGTCTCCTTCACTCAGTCTGCCAGGGCCAGACTTCACATGCTGGGATGGACAAAGCCCCATCTCACCAAGGGTCAAAGACCCATTGGCTACCCTCACCTGGTTTGGCCCATCTGCGAGGCGGTTTACCAGGGTGCGGCCGCTGCATGTGTTACAGCTACTTGGAGCCACAGGTGAGAGCTGAGCAACAGGTGGGGCCCAAAGGTGAATGAGCAACTCTAAAAAGCACAGCAGGCCCCTCCATCAGAGATGCTACCCCTCCCGGGGCACGCCATACACCCCAGTTTGAATATGGAGTCCATTGCAGGGCCGTAGTTCTGCAGCGTTATTTGGGAGGGAGGGAGTGAAATGTCCTACACTGTACATCAAAATATTGAGCCCCATCTTAAACTGGCTCTTTTGTTAGCATTTTGAGATGGACGTAAGGAGATTGTATATTAAGACTTTACTAATGCTCTCTTAGCAGCAGCTCAGATAAATATTTAATACAATTGAGATAGGGAACTTGAGTATGTGCGACACTTGATATCTTGAAAAAATAATGTATCAGACATGTTTGTCCAAGGGAAAAGTTAAATGGAGTTGTTGTTTTTAACCTACACATTTATTTCGTCTCTGATAACAAAATTATGTTTCCCTCATACTCTTATTATCCCTGGGAAGAATATATTCATGATCTATTATTTCATTGTCTCAGCAGATTGAGGTCTTGCACTATTATCATCATCACCTGTCTGTTTGGTTTTGGAGTGGCTTCATACCTCAGTGGAAAAAAGTGCCTAAAGTTTCTATGTTAGGACACATGTATGAGGAAAACGAGGAAAATATATTTTTGGGTGAATCTTTGGGTGAAAGAAGCAAGTTTTTAGAGGCCTCAGATGAACGGGATCACCTTAATAAAACTGAAACATAAAGGAATGTGCAGCATCCTTGAAGCTGGTGTGAACTTTCCTTGAAGCTGGTGTGAACTAGGCTGATTGTAAACTCCTTATCACAAACATCCCCATAGCAACGTAAGAGAGGATGCCTTCTTCCTGGCAGTTGGCACCTTGAACCAATTTGTTTCTTTCTCTCTGACACTATTGCTTTCCTTGATAGCAGTTGTTCCATCCTTGTAGATAGCAGAAAAGAACAGGGGCAGAAAGTAACTTGAGAAGTATTGCTCATTTAGGGATGCCTGCATCATCTTATGAATATGTATATGTATGCGTTCTTTTCTCTTCCCCTTCTTGTAGAACCGTATAAATATCAGGGCATCCATTTTGTCTACAGGGGAGTGTCTCCCACTAACCTGTAGTGAGGTCCCCCTCCAGTGCGTACTGTCTAATAAACACTGCAGTGAAGCCTTGATTATTTTACCTTTGTGTCCTGAGTTTTGATTCCACACATGAATAGAATTGCTGCTATACCACTCACATTAAAGGAGACTTAAAAAGCATTACAGAATGATAGCTATAGAAATACACAGAATTATTTGAGAAGATCAATGTCCTTCAGTTGGAAGTCTTCACTGGTGCCAGTTGCAGAACTAAAATCTGGAAGCTTAGTAGAGAAGTTCTCAGGGATAAGGGGGCTGACTTCCACTTTCTAGCTAGCATGTATCTTTAGTTTGTTATATAGATGTCCTACCTTTCCTCCTGGACTTCAAGGTGGATCATACGAGGGAATCTTCCTTCATTTTACCCCAACAATAAAAGCCCTGATGACCCAGTGGGTTTCCATGGCTGAGGATAGACTTGAACCTCTCCAGTTGCTACCCAGTGCCTTCATTGCTATACCCTAGAACAGTGTTTCTCAACCTTGGCAACTTCAAAATGGGTGGACTTCAACTCCCAGAATTCCCCAGCCAGCATGCTGGCTGGGGAATTCTGGGAGTTGAAGTCCACATATTGTGAAGTTGCCAAGGTTGAGAAACACTGCCCCAGGACCTTCCTTAGACCCCTGGCTTGAGGGATCTCTTACCAGAAGGATGCAAGATGATTTCCAGGTTCCTGTCATAACTGTGCTTATCTGCCAGGGTAATGCATATCGTTGATGCTGAACTAGCGTATGGATTTGCATCAGCTCGAAGAGCATGCGATGGGCTTTCTAGTCCTGCAGGAATGAAGGAAGAGGAGAAAGAGAAATGGCTTCATGTTAACTTGCTGGGATGTTACGTACTTGAAAACTGATCAGGTAGAAAATAGTCACTCTTCCTTTATGGACTGAGCAATGCTTGGTTCACCCAACTGCACAAGTGATGATTTGTAAGTATGGATGTGAAACTGTTGATGGGACTTTCCTATTAAGCAAATCTGAACATCACTTAAATATATTGAAATGGAGGCTGTTTCAAGGAGAGTGGTAAACATTAAGTACTTATAAAAGGATGGAAGGAGCCTTGCCCGTCTCTGCGTCTAGCTGGTATGAGCAGGGTCCAAGTGGCAGCACTGGCAACAGATGGACTGAAATGCAAAAGGAGGAAATGAAGGTGAGGTGGCCCTTCAATGTTGCTTGAGAGGAAGGAGGGCACAAGTGCAGAATGGCCTGGAGAATTTGCTTTCTGGTCTGTTTCAATCAGCAGAGAGAAGTGGGTGTCCTTTTCATTCTACTTCTAGTTGTGGGTGATGGCATTGTCCAAGGAGGACCATGGATGGAGTTGCTACCTTCACCACACTTCTCACAAAATTACAGAAAGTATGAATTGCAAGAGACCTTGTAAGGTCATCTAGTCACTTGGCCACCTGGACTCCAAAGAGGTAATTGCTGCCATGATTCTTTGGCTGCCTACTTCCTGGTCCTATCTTCTGAACATAGATGCCAAAGTGTTGAGCATCACACTCAGTGATTTGCCAGTAAGAATGGGAAATTAAATTTAATTTACAGGAGGAAATCAAGTTATACACATGGGTTAGGTCAAACTAAGTTTAATGTTGGGCCAGGTTATTTGCGGGACCATAATTGTTTCTGCCTGGGCCTCTAGATCTGGGATGGTGGGCATGCTCTGGGTCCCGTCTATTAAGCAGTGCCATCTGGCAGCACCCAGGAAGTGGGACTTCTGGGTTGCAGGACCTGCCCTTTGGAACATCATTCCCTCCAGATTCGTTTGGCCTGACCCTGCTGGCGTTTCATAAATCCTTGAAGACCTGGATGTTCCCTTGAGCAGGGTTCCTGCAGGTAGGTGAGCCTGTCATTGTGGCATTTTCTGACACAACTGTGGTTATGTGGTTTGAGTATGGTTGCCCTTGGGTGCCATTGTGCTATCATGGTGTCACTGTTGTTTATTATTATTTATTCTTCCTGTTCTGCTGGTCTTAATCTGATGTTCGCTGCCTAGAGCGATGATTGTGAGATGGGTGTCTATATAAACTGATAAAATAAATAAATGTAACTAAGTAAGCAACTCTATTTCTGTAATCCTTATTTTGCCCAGGCCCTAGCCTTTTGACTTGGAGCCACCCATTTTTGGAGAATATCCTCCCGATCATTCAAGGGTCAAAGCATTTTTCACCCAGTCAAAGTCCACCCATGACCTAAGCCACGTATTTATTACAGTGACTAAAATTCAGGACTGGCCTGGTTAGAATTTGGATGGGAGACCACCGGGAACAACCAGGACTATACGTCAACTTGGGAAACAAACAAACAAACAAAGAAACTTCCCAGAAGCATGGAATAATGAACCACTTCCATATTGTTGTGAAGAAAACTGCATAGTCCTCAGGATATGACTCTACTGAATTTTAACTTAAAAACGTTATATAAATTATATCTAAACTATATTTAAATTAATTATATACAAATCAATGACCTAATTTATAGTGATATGGGGGTGGCACCTGGTGGATCTTGGTGGATCTGGAAAATGCTAAGCGAAACTGGATCTGAGATGGGAGACCACCATGAGTTTCTATCAGCATAGGTTAGATAAGAGTCAAAAAGTGTCCTGAAGGAAGGCTATGGCAAACCACTTGTGTACTGTTGCCAAGAAAATTGCATGGATATATCCAAGAAGTCACCAGGAGTTGAACTTAACTCAAGGGTGTCTTTATCTTTAAGAGAAAAAAAATCAAAATTATAAAGCATTGTTTCAGTTTCTTTGTTTTGAATTCTACTTCCTTTGACTTTGACTGTATTTATACCTCTTTTCCCTAGTGGATCTACAGCCTTAAACGCTACTCAGTCGACTCCAGCCTGAGGGAAAGACAGAAGGCTTAGTATAATTTGAGTTTTGCTTATTTATATCCCGGCACTTTGCTTATGAAAATACAAAAGCCAAGGATTGTCCATTTACCTCTAGCTGAGCGTCCTGCCCATGGTTGCTGATCTTACAAGATTCATGTCAGTTATTGGCAAACTGTTCCCAAATGTCTAAAAACTTCACTATGCTACCACTCTGGTAACAATAATAAACATGCTAATTTACAGTGTTTTCATGGTGTGGAATAAACTCTCAACCCAACGTTCTGGGTTTTTTAACATTTTATCTTCAGTCCACAGAGAAGCCATTCCTCAGCCCAGAAGTATGTTTTGATTAAATTGAAGCACGGTGAGGCCACAAATGCAGCCTCTTTCAGAGGCCCGGGACCCAAGCCAGCTCCTAATGGGATTAATTCCTTTGTAGGTCTGAAGTGTATGTTCCCAGCTCGCAGAAGCGGCTGTCACGTCCTCTCTTCCCTTGCTTCTTTCTCCCCTGCATATATCATCCTTTCATGAGAGAGTACAGGCTCAGCAATGAAGCTTTTTAAAAAATCCTATTTATAAAAAAGAAGTCCTGTCTCTCCCCCCACGCCATCCCCGTTTGAATAAGCTACTCTATCGATCTTCCACATGGTATAGTTAAGACAAGAATTGCCAACATTTTTGGTCAGGAATCTCATTAAGAGTTTGAGGAGGAGGTTGTAGGCATGAGAGCTACCAGGGAGGGTCCTGACTGTTCACAAAATGGCTGCCATGGTATTGTGGCCAGGCAGAGGAGGCCAGGTATAAAAGACCCCAGGGCCAGGCCACTGGCAGCACCCTGAAACCCTCAGACCTAAGCAGGAAGCATTTCCGGAATGGTTTCACTCTTTGCCACTACTTTTCATCTTTCCTGTTATCTTAATGGCTAACTGTGAGGTTCTACCCACAGTTACTCATGCCCTGGTCACCTCCAGAATGGACTACTGCAACACGCTCTACATGGGGCTGCCCTTGAAGAGCATCTGGAAGCTTCAGCTGGTGCAGAATGCAGCTGCACAGACAGTTATGTGAGCCCCTGGGATAGCGCACGTTACACCTCTGTTCCGTGAGCTGCAATGGCTGCCAGTTTGCTTCCAGGTGGAATTCAAGGTGTTGGTTCTGACCTTTACAGCCCTACATGGCATGGGACCAGGTTATCTGAGGGACTTCCCAATTATATCCTGTTTTTTTAAGGTACAGGAGCCCATCTGACACTCAGCAAGCACATTGGAATATTGGCATTATGCAGGCACACGCCTATGGAGAAACCAGATGTCCTGTCTCTCTTGCAGCCCAAGTCAAAATAAACATGGAGGGCACTGTTGAATTGACAGGGATGGAAGGAGCATGCCTACAGCAGCCTAAAGTGGCTCGCAGGAACGGGTATATCTCACTCCTAACCATGTCATTGACTATATTGTCAATGAGGTCTTGTAGATTGTTCATACAGCATGCCTTGTATCAGGACAAGAGGGAAAACAATTTTTAAATTGGAATAACTAAAGAATGTAAGCTGCCTTTGTGATGGGTTGGGAATGAGATGAAGAACTATTCTTTAAGGACAGTTAGTGGTTAGAGGAACACCCCCATTTTAGGCTAGCCTAGCAAGTTTGTGGAACCCAGATTATGTATTGATAAATATCCACATGACTAAACCATAACCACAATGGTGATGCCAACACTGTTGAATACGTATCCTCGTTTACCACAACATTTAATTCCATAAATATATTTATCAAGAATTTCTTCACATTCCAATTTCTTGAGAAAGCAGGCACAATTTTCCTCTATGTAATCTACAACCTTATGGAATGGTTTTGAAATGTTTCTTTTAGTAACAGGGTTAACATAGCGTGACAGCAGACAGAAAACTGAAATGGGTAAACTTCTATTCCAGAATGAAAAGTCTGAAAACAGAAGCCTCTTCCTTGAATTCCAGGCCATGAATTCTGCCCAGGACAGTCAACAAAATATAGCAGCACTGATCAAACCACAGGAGTTTCCCATTCACAAACTACAAGGATTGCTGAATTTTGGAAGGAGAACTTTCTAGTTGCAGCCAGGCATCTATACTACATCTGTGGGAGAATCAGTCAAGCTACATTAACAGAATCTTGCAAATCTGAAAGTCCAATTCTCCTGCCTTCACCTTTACAGCTTGAGAACTTAGAGAGGGTCCCTTCTGAGCCTCTTGCTCCACCCACTGTGCAGCTGTGGGCTATGCCATCTCTTATCTGATTGTTCCCTAGGCAGCGTCTCTTTGCCCATCTCTCAAGGTCTTTTCCACATACCATTACAATAAAAGAAAACACCCCACACATATATTGTTGGGGGAAGAATGCCCTTAAGGGTAATTCTAACCCCTTTCCTAATCTCTTTGGGGATACGTCCCACCAGCAGTGCCAAGACACAGACTAGAGGAGAACAGATGCCATATCTTACCTGCCAGCAAACATGGTCCATTAACCAGCATCTTGAAGCTGAACTCGTAAGGGAAGGGATTATAAACGTCACCTCTGAAGATGTCGGTGTCCTTGGGAGGCATATGAAAAGATGGTTCACTCTTCAGACCAGTAGAGCCAAAACAACTGGTGGAGCTGAAGCAGAAGGAAAAGTCATATTGCTGACTATCATGTACCATTTGTCCTGTGAAACTTATGAACGACTGTTTAGGAAGCAAAACTTATATTTGCTACACGTTTCAAGGCCTCCTCAGAAGTTGCTTTCTTGGGGCGGGAGAAAAAAATATGAAAGCTTTTTAAATGAATGTCACCAGAAGAGTTTTATTGTTTGAAACCCATATTTGCCCATGTCCATTTACATTTATTTCAATATTGTGAAAGTTACAGAAGAAAACTGAAGAGTTTTTGTCTTCCTCTGAAGTAATTCTGGCTTTGAAACCATTACGTACTAGATTTGTCTGAGCAGGAAATTTTACAAGACATTTTCTTCACAGTGGTAAACGGTTAGGGTTAGGGTTCACCTAACCAATATTTAACGTGTTAGTTTGATCACTAAACCTTATAGAGAATTGGGGCTAAGATGGGAGGCAGAGGAAAACTAGTCTATTTGAGGATGAATCTGCAGATTAAGAATATACGCCCATTGTAGCATAAAGGTCAGAAGTTGCTTTTCAATCCAGACTTTTTACAAACTCTGTTAAAAGATACAGGTGGGAAAACTAAATATTAATATTCCTCACTTAACCACGCCCATGTTTATATTTCACTATCATGTTTATAATATTTCACTCATTCCCTCTTCACTCAGTTCTCTCCCTGATGTTTTCCTCCTACTTGGTAGCCAGAATTTCCTCCCTACTGGATACATACTGTCTTCCCAGAGCTGTCTAGAGCAGGGCTCCCCAAAGTGGCCAGTATTGACCCCCAAAGGTCAGTGGGATTATCTGTTGTTGTTATTTGTAGTACTCTTAAAATAGTATTTATTAAATTATTTTCATATAATAAATGGTTGGGGACTGATGAACAATCTGAAACTTCATGACGGGGTCGATGAGCTAAAGAGCTTGGGGACTCTTGGTCTAGAGGAGGTTTCCTCAACCTCAGCAAGGTGGGTGGATTTCAATTCCCAGAATTCCCCAGCCAGCATTGCTGGCTGGGGAGTTCTGGGAGTTGGTCCACCCATCTTAAAGTTGCTGAGGTTGAGGAACCCTGCTCTAGAGGTATTTTTTGTCCTGATTTAATTTCCTCCCCTTCCCCCAACATTTTTTGCTTGCATGAGCACAGGTATCAAGACTAGGGGAAATGATGCTGTAGGAATGATGTGATTGCCAGCAAATTTCCAGTTAGAGAGACTGAGTAACATTTGACTGGCATAGTTGCTACCTGAATGGTGTAGCACAGTGTAGCATGGTGGATTCCCCCCCCCCCGCTTTTTATGATAACCCTTGACCCTTCAGCATAGAGATTACAATCTAGTTGGTGGGCAAAATATTGTGGCTGGTTCACATATACTAAGTCATGGTTTATTTAAACATGGTTTGTTGAATAAACCACAACTGGCTAGACCTACACTATATGCTATATCAAAATGAAACAAACTATGATATGACTTAATGCAACACGGAACTCATTCCTGCAATCTCTTCAATATATCCCTTACCTCCAATCTATCAAGACGATTTTGAATCTTATTTCCATCTTCTAGGGCAATGTTTCTTAAAGTATGGACTGAGGACCCCTGGGGTTCCCCCAAGACCCTTGCAGAGGTCCACAAAATCAAAATTATTTGCAAATTATTGAAGATATTTGCAAAAATGTCAAACAATGTCACTGTTCTCATTAATATTTTTATTTATTTAAAAATATAGGTTTTTTCATGAAAAATATTTTATTTATGTTAATATCTAATGGATTTAATATTGCTATTTTTACATGATTCAATAAATACACATTCTATGAATGCATCAACTTCAATTTTTAATACAGTAAATATTGATAAATATAAGCCATACGAACAAAAGCTCTTTTGGGGTCCTCCATAATTTTTAAAAGCGGGAAGCAGTCCTGAGAGCAGAATGTTTAAGAAACACTGCTCTAGGGTTTTAGGTATCCTATCTAATTTTGTGTCATCTGCAAATCTAATAATCATTCCTTTCTCCTCATCCATGTAATCAGTACAAACACTGCAGAGTATATGTCTATGGATTGAACCTTGGCCACCCCATTCAATGCCTCTTTCCAAGTTTATAAGGAATCATTGATAGGCACTCTTTGACCAAGAGTTCAGGCCAGCTATGCGTTCACGTAACTGTCATTCCATTCAGCACATACTGAACTACTTTACTAATCAGAATGTCATAATGCAATGTAAAATCTTTAGTAAAATCAAAATACATGATATTGGTAGCATTCTCACAATCTACCGTTTAAGTTATCCTATAAAAAATAAGACAGCATTGTTCTATCTGCTTTCAACAACATGGGATCTTCTAAGCAGCTGTTTGAATGTTTGGAAATGAAGCTAATCCATTTTCTTACAACGCAAGGGAAAGCTATTAAAAAAAAAAGTCTTGGAACATGTCCAGGTAGGTATTTCACTTGTGAGAAACCTTTTAAGAAAGGGAGGTTGCATAGAACTGTTGAAATCAAAGCAAGCTGAGGAAAATTAAAAAAAAAAAAATCTGCTAGAACTGCTCCCAAACAGGTTGGATCTGCAAAACAGAACCCAAGGCTCACTGCAAATGACCTGAAAAGGTTAGCTGTCTTTGGGTACTGGTCTACTGTACAATGTTGCTTATACAGCAATGATCTGCATGGGAGAGTTTTCAGAAGGAAATCTCTTCTTGCCCTCATTACAAGAATAATTCTCTAATGTATACAAAAGAAAACTATTAAAAACCTGAAACATTTTACAACACACTGCTATTGTAAAAGTTTAGTTCTTTGGCCAAACCACCATGCAATACATTTGGAGGAAAAAAGGTGAAACATTTGATGACAAGGACAACATGGGGGTGGTGTATTATGCTCTGGAGCTGAGTAGCAGTCAATGACACAGGAAATATTAATGGGTGGAAGGAAGAATGGTTTCTACTATCTATCAAATGTCCTAGAAATGAATGTACCACACTCAGTGAAGATGTTGAAGCTGAAAAGAAGCTAGGTATTTCTTCAATAGAACGAATGAAACATTTCTCCAAATCAACCATGAATTGCTTATAGGGAAGAAAGATAAAGGGTTTGGAATAGCCTTCACAGTCCCCAAACCAGAATATTATCAAAAATCTGTAGTGAGATCTCAAACATGAAGCACAAGAAGGAGGCTTAAAACATTTCTTAACTAAAAAAATTCTGAAAGGAAGAGTGGGAAAAAAATTCAAAGCAAGATTTGGAACATTTGGAAGTAGTTATTTCTACCAAAGCAGGTGTTACAAACTACTGACTGCAAGGGTGTTTTAATTTTTGTACTTGCCTTATTTTGAATCTGAAAACAGTTGCATGTAAGTAGCAAGCATTCATTCAAATTTGCAGAAAGATATATTTAACTTTGTATACTATAAAAGTTGTGTCAGCTTCTGTTCACTAAGGGATTCTGTTCACTAAGGAATTGAAACACACAATTCGACCAGGGGTGTCTAAACGTTTGAATATAAGTGTAAGTTTGACTACGCTTGAGTTTTAGTTTCCATTAAAATCAAGAACTCCAGCATAACTTGATTACTTTCTCCCCTTGTTCCCCCATTTTCATTTCTTCAACTAAGTATTTTCTACTGGTTAATATTAGAACCAAAAATAACTCATGTCCTTGGGCCTTTCTCCACCCTCCAAAGGAGAAAGTTGTCAGCAACACAAGTCAGGGATGTTCTGAAAGAACCATGCTTTGCAGAATTGATCTTCAGCAGATATTGGAGTAATTAAAGTCTCCCTTCACTATTTCATGACTCTTTAAAAGATTCTGTAGATTCCACTACTATTGCTTTGTTTGTCCATCTCTTTTAATCCAGATGCTCTAGTATCACAAAATTAATTCAGTTATTTTTGAGCATGGGTAAATATTTTTAACATACAGTACATCTCCCTTACAGTGTATGTTAAAAATCATGCCTCCAGGTCATCATTATAACTATGGAATTGTATTTGCACTATGAGCTTAAGTTATCTTATTCATTTTTCATACTGAAACATTTACTTTATGAGCCACTGTTCTTCCTGATTTTTATTGAATGGTTTAACAGGCCCAATTATAGCAACATTCTGACTTCCTTCTGCAGTCTACCATATTTACTTTAGAAGTTTCATCTCCAATCTCCACAGGATTCAGTATAAAATCTTTCTGATGTGTCTTTCCAATCCTTATGATGTGCAATACATTTCATGTGAGTAGACCACCACTAGATATCTCCAATCATGGTCCTAGAAATTAAATCTCTCCTATCAACACTATTTGCACAGCCAGTCATTTATCTACATTATGCTTTCATTCCTAGTCTATGGACCAGAAGGACAGATCCAAACACCATTTGAGCCCTCAGGTTCTTGAGCTTCCTTTGAGATCTTTAAAGCCATGCTGCTACATTTTTATATATACTCTTGGAGAATCATTTATTCTTACACAGATTATCAGAAAGGGAAAACTGTCAATAGATTTGTGGTAGTTATTTTGTCACATCCCTGATTTTAGCAGGTAGCATATTTCAGGAGCCAATGGAGCTGGACAACACACATTTCTTTTGTTGCTTGTATACTTAGTCTTCATTTCCCATGACTTTTCTCTTTGTCTTCTTGCAGCTACACTCCCTCTGACCCACAGGGATCCACTATCTTATCAGCAGCGTCCCTTTTTCTCCTCTCGAAGGTTCAGAGCCTGTTTCTTCTGAGAGGCTCTTAACTGTGATGGCCTGACATCAAGTTTCAGAAACCAAGTAGAATTGGTTCCACTTTCAATTCCTCTTGTAGTGCCTCCATTGTTTGATGTGCTAAGTCTTCATTCTCCTGTAAGAGCTAAAGTGTGGCCATTTGCTCTTCCACTCCTCTGACTTTTTCTTCAAGTACTACTATACATTTGCTACAAGCATGTGCCAAATTGTGCTTAGACATTAATATAAGCATGCTACAAATACAGGTAGTCCTCACTTAACAACTGCAAATAGGACCGGCAACTCTGTTGCTAAGTGAAAACTCAGATGACTGAGCCGGACTTATGTCAGTTCTGCTGCAGTCATTAAGCAAATCACCATAGATTGTTAAGCCCAAAATCACATGACCGTGACTTGCTACTGGCTTCCCCATAGACTTTGCTTGTTGGAAGTTGGTTGTGAAGCTCGCAAATGGTGACCACATGACTGAGGGATGCTGTGACCATTGTAAATGCACATCAGTTGCAAAGCAACTGAATAATGATCACATGACTGTGGGGACACTGCGACAGCTGCAAGTTCAAGGACCTACTTTTTCAGTTCTGTTGTAACTTTGAACAGTTACTGAACAAGGCAGTCAATAAGTGAGGACTAACTGTATAACAGATCAGGACTGCAGCATCCTATCCATTCATCTGCACTTCTATTGCAAGGCATCATCACTAGCAGGGTTTTTATTTCTTTTTGTTCTCCTATTGAGCTCTCAGATTACCCACGTATACATTATTGAGAGAGGGAAAGCTTGTTTGGGCTTCCCAGCCAAACTCCTATTAATGTTGTTTGATCACTCAGCATTATGACCCTATCTGATGGCCAGACTCTTGAACTGGAGGAACAGGGCTTCACAGGTTCTGAACTGCCACTCAGAAGCCAGTGAGCATTCAGATATCTGCAGATGAAGCTCAGAAACAGTAAGACCTATTGGAAGATGAGCCTGTTCGGTTGAAGCAGTCAGGTAATCAGCCATCTGTTGCAGAACCCAGGCAGCAGCCTGAGATAGCTGACTCTGAGCAGAAAGAGAACCACAACCCTCACACACACAAAAAGGTTAAGCAAGTAGAACAAAGACAATGAGGTTCCTCAAAAAGAAGAGGCAAGACCCAGAAGAATAGACATGCTTGATTCAGTGGTAAAAGAGAAGGGCTTGGGAGTCTGGTTTCTGTCAGCCAACAAGTTTCCAGTCTTGGACCAGTTGCCTGAAAATGTGCTAACTTGATTCCTCGGCTGACCTCTGGACTGATACAAGACTAAGCTCTACTCCGATTCTTGGATTGATCTGCAAGAAACGTCAGCTTCTGAAGTAAGTTTGTTGTAATTCCTTAGCTTTTGCATCCCTGCACTGTGGTGAGATTTAGAGCTGTCATTTTATCTAGATCCTGCACTGGCAACTGCTGGCAACAGGATACTCCATAAGCTTACTTCCAGGAAACAACAACAACAACAACAACAACTACTACTACTACTATTTATTGGCCACCCAACTAGCTGCCTTATATTCCTTCTACAGTCTTTGCAGCAACTTCTGCTTGCTCAACAGGAAGTAACCACTCAGTCATCCATAACTGACAATCAGTAGCCCCCCTGGCACTCTTCTGGGACATTCAGGATACACTCTTGACAGATAACTAAACACACTACTATCTCAGAATACAGGGATCTTCTCTTTTGTCTTCTCAACCTGTTGAACTCTGTAGTCAAATACCTATCAGCTCTATTTGCTTGCTTATTTTGCCTTGCTCAGTACATTCACCTTATGTTCCCCATAGTGGCTGACTTATATTCCCCACTGTCTCTATATCAGTCTTTGCTTACTTAGCAGGAAGTAGTCACTCATTCACCCTTCACTATGGCTTATTCAAATGACTTTGAGCCTTAAGTTGAAAGTAATACAGTGAATTTTATGACTTAGGCTTAAACATTGAAAGTGGAATCATAGCGCCATGATGGCTTACTCAAATTGTTGAGAGAGCTTTCCAAGCTATCTAGGATGCAGGGAGATACCACAACCTTTTCTTTCCCCTGTTCCCATGGTTATTTTCTGGCTCTTAATGGCCTCCATAAACCCCTTCAACTTTTCTCTGAATCCCATAGACTCCGAGAAAGCCATGAAAATCACCATAGGGCCAACCTGTCGTCACACAAGCTTCTTGCCTCACTTTCACTTTCAGGCAGGGCTACAACAAAAGGCATGAGTACAGATGGGAAGAAGACATGCAGTGCACCACCGGGCAGGGTTGCCAGCTCCTGGCTGCTACTGAAGAGCACAGTCAAAGTTTCTGAGGGCTCAATGGGGCCTGTGCTGACAATGAAAGTAGACCGTGCCAAGTCTCCATCAAGGATCAAGTGACCTAGGTAGAAGAGAGAAAGTAGTTACCAATGTCCGACATCTTAAAAACACCACTCTCAATGATCCGCATATAGAAAACTGGAGTCACTACACACTTTCTTCCTGTTCCTATTTGAATACTACCATTACAGCGGCAAAATCTCAAAATTCTTGACATTGCAAAATCTCAAAATTCTAGACATTGCATAGGACAGTTAAAAACAGTGAGGACAAATATCCCTTTGAGTAGAGGGGATACCTTTAAAAAAAATCTTACAACAGGGCCAATTAGACCAACATTATCATCCATAATAGCATAGATCACCCTTCCTTTTACCCTGGAGGGACGCTTGAAATAATGTTTAACCCTGCATAAAAACTATTTTATCTACAGCTTGCATTGTGTGGTGATCAAAGTTTAAAAAAACAATATTTTTTTCCAATCATAATCTCTTGCAGAACCCCAGAGACGTTTCAGGAAACCCCAGGGCTCCATAAAACTCCATTGGCACAGATCAGGGCTTAAGGAGCATGTCTTGACTAGGATGGCAATTCATGTTGATTCATTTGTGTTCATGCAGGCATTGAGATTTGAGCTAGAAACTTCTGCTTTGCTCAGAAGTCACTTTTCCCCTATTCTGCCTCTCTAATGGACTGCTGAAATCTAGTGCTCTTAAGACAGAGAACCTATCTTAGGGACCTTTCGAAATCAAGAAAATGCTTTTGTGCATCCATCCAGAGCAGGTTCAAGCCCCATCTCACTATTCTTTTCAGGAGTCCTGGGTACAGAGCTCTGCTAGGCGATATGACCCCAACCAACCGTTACCGCAGCGGAGTGGCTGGTTGCAATTCATATTACAGTCAAGGCAGCAATCATCCACTTGAGGCCGGGTCTGGATCTGGAAGGTGGAGGTTCTGTTTCCCGTTGTTGCTTCAAAGCTTGAGACCACCTCCGACTCCTCCAGGGGATAGACAAATACTCCTGTGCCAAAGAAACCAGACAATTCAAGCTGACTGTGCACCCCTTACGCCAGTGTTTCTCAACCTTGGCAACTTTAAGATTTGTGGACTTCATCTCCCAGAATTCCCTAGCCAGCCATGTTGGCTAGGGAATTCTGGGAGATGAAGTCCACACATTTTAAAGTTGCCAAGGTTGAGAAACACTGCCTTACATTAAACTGATCCACCTTCTTGTTGTGAACAATGCTGAAGAGACTGCAAATGCCCTACACAGGAGCCATAAGGGCAACAAACTTTAACTCCATGCAATAGCTATTGTTCATTCTATTAGAAATCAAGGGTACTGTTAATTAGATACAGAGGTGCTTTCTCCTGAAATCAGAAAAAGTTGAAGAACACTGGCTGATGGATGGCAACAAAAAGTGAATTATATCTCTGTTAGAACTGGGCAACCTAAGGCCTGCACGTAGCCTACCGAGTTCCAATAAATTGTACTACATTCAAATGAAGTAGTGCTTTTTTATTATTATGCTGTCATGTTTTATGTTTTGCATTTTGTAAATTATTGTAGCTGCTCTGGTTGTTTTTACAAACAGAAAGATGGGGTAAACATTTCATAATAAATAACATTATTAGTTTGTGTCAGAAGGCTACAGGAGGCATATCCTGTTGATGCAGTGATTTTACTGGGAAGTTGGACTGAACGTTTTCAGCCCATTAGGACATTTTTTGGGGTGCAAATGGACTTAGACTAATTTGCAATTAAAAATGTTAAAAATCACATCACCAAGAAAAGATAATTTTTCCCAAATTTTAATGACATAACCTCAGAATGCTTTGGTGGATACAAAGTTTAAATTTTTAGGACTTACCTAAAAAATAAAAAACCCTAACTTCCAAAAACACACCTTCCCTGGAAATCCCAGCTGGTGATAAAATTATTTCATCCATCTTCCACTGCAGTGTTCAGATGCCTCTCTGGGGTAGGAGAGGGGTAGGAGTAGGGGAAGAGAAAAGTGCAGCTCCTTTCGGTAAATGATAGTCTACTCCTGATCTGTGCCATGTAGCGGCCCCCCAAAACAGTGTGCTGTGCTTCTTTTGGGGCATGCTGGGTAGAAATCATGGAGGTTGAAAGCTGCTGTAGATCAGGTCTGATGTTGCTGAACCTGAAGTTGAAGCGCTCTGACCAACCTGGCCACAGTGAAGGATGGTAGAGACCATAGTTCTGCTACATATGGAGGGCTACACGTTAAGTCCTCACTTTTGCTATATATTATGTCCCTGTCAATAGCTATTTACCTGATGCTACAGGAGGAGCTGAAGAATCAGTACCAGGAATTAAACCAGGAATACAACATATAAACTATGCTTATATAGCTTACCTTTGGAACTCTAAAAGAAGCTCACCTTCCACAGGTTGCTGTTCCAGATTGATATAAGTAAGGTTGGCAGTGATGCCCAAGGTATACCCATTGGCACAGGCCTTTACACATGAGCTCTGTAGAGGAAGGGCAGTCCAGGAGGGCAAGCAGTACAACCCTGGCATGATCTTTGGGTCAAACGAACAGGTCTCAATTTCTGCAGCTAAGATGAGAAAAGACAAAGAACACAGAGAATGCCTGGTGAATCTACACTAGAGTGGAGAACGGATTTAAACACTGAGGAGGCTGTCGTTCAAAAGCACCTTCAGAATGAATCCAGATGAAAATAGGATGTAACCTGATCTTTATTTCAAGCCATTGATGAAATGGCAGAATAATTGTTCCATCATTTGGAAACTTCCACAGGAGGATTCTGGGTCCGTTGGAAGGCAGCTCCAGATTTCTGGGATCCCACAACATCATTTGGGTGAGCCAAATTACTTCCAACTCAGCTGTGACATTGTTGAAACTATAGCAAAGTTCGTTTTTCCTTTTGCAAGGCTGTGATATGGAGACCACGGAGCTTTGGGAAGATCTGTTTTCCCATTCCAAAGAAATAGCACTTGACATCTCCTCCTGCTCCTGAACCTCAGCCATCTTAAGAGACCCTGTAAGGGACATGATAGCTTGAAGCTTCAAGCTCCCTCCTAGCCAAACAGGCAAAATCAGCAAGGGCAAGGGCTTTTCTTCTTGGCCACATTAGAAGTGTTTTCTTCCACCAGTTCCTGAGTTGGCTAAAATGTACGCTGGCATAGATTGTGCTGACCCAACAGCCAAGACCTATTCTGCCTCAGTGACAAAGCAAGTGAGTGGAGCTGGCCTTACAATTGAATGTGGGACCAATTAAGGAAAGTGGTAGATTCAACTAGCTTCACTTCCCCTCCCAAAAGAGTCACTTTGCTTAATTTGTGGAGGGATGGGTCTGGGTGAGTATAGTTGAACAGGATGGTTAGCTACCTGTCAAGCTTCTGGAGTAAAATGTTCTGGACATGCATTCCCCTCTGCACCTATGACTTTCTGAACACGGGTCTAACATGCTTTTGGAAGAGTGATAACCACATGAACAAAGAGCCCAGCTGGCAGGTCACGGGGCAGAGAAGGGGCACAAGGTGAGGTGGGAGGAGCTCTTCCAGGCCCATTCCAGTCCATATCAAATTTTGATAAGTTTTGACAAGTTTTAAGCTCATCAAGTGTTGCAAAGGAAAGACAGTGTGGTTGGTGAGTGGCCGGGACTGGCAGCAACCAGATGTAGTTCATAGAATCAAGTGGGGAAGCCCAAAAGTAAAAAAAAAAAAAAAAAGGTTTAAGTAGTATCACCAAATGATACTAAACCTCTTGTCAGCAGCAGCAGCAGAAAACCTGTAATCACACAGCTGGCTAAACTTGGTTAAAATGGACTTTCTGTGCAGCATTGGACTCTTTGAAAGAAAGCTAAACTCATGGTTAAACAGCGGGTCTAGTACTCTTTCAAAAGGGTGCTAAACCTGTGTGTCCATCCCATGTAATTTTGAGCAAGTACTTTCCAAAGTACCGGTTAGCTATTTGGCGGTCAGATGCCTCTGTGAAAGTCAGATCCAGCAGCCTGACTTTGGCCCTGAAAAACAGCTCCCAGAAACCAGAAGGAAAGTTGTACCACGGCAGCAACTGCATCTTAAAGTAACCGATAGGAGCTGAGCAGGTCTCAGGACTCACCTCTGTCATCAAGTGTGCGGTCAAGAATGCGTCCTAGATTGTGTCTATGACAAAAATTGTGTTAGGCAAAGAGGAAAAACTGCCTTAAAATTGGATCGGCTTTAAGACCCTTCTGCTCTTGGCCACAGATGAAACGGAAAGCAATGGCACAAGGATGTGCCATTTAAAAACAGTTACCCGGGAAGGCATCTATGGCCCTTGTGGATGAGCCCTGACAGTGACAAAAGTTTCACCCATTCCCTCCTTCTGGTCTGCAGGAATGAGCCAGCATGCAAAGGGTCAGGCTCCTTGAAAGCTGTGTTTTCTCTCTTTTTGGGTGGAGTGTGGGGGCGTGGAGGGGAAATGAGCGGATTCTCGGCCTTCCAGACCCACCACAGCTTGGAACGAGGCAGATGATACTCTTTGCTCCTTGTCTGCACTGTTTTTAGGTGATTGCACGCTGCTTTCACACTGCTTTTAAGGAAGTGAGGAATGGAAACTGGGGCTGTGGAAGTGTCCTTCTACTGGAATATAATTACAGGGACAACCTGAGAAAATGTGACTGAATATATGCTTCCAACATTTTTCCCATGCCAGTTATGTCTCCAGCGGGTCTTTTGTTAGCTTGCCAAGTTGCCTACAAAGGCAAAGATGTTATTCAGGAAGTAACTATTTTTCCACTTCTGCCTGACCAGGAAAATAGTCTTGTGCGCAATAATATTTTAAGTCAAAAATATGCACTTTTTTCCCAATTGTTTTTAATGACATGGAATCAGGCCTTCCTTATGTTGCCAGGCACAATGCATTTCAAAGTTGTGGTACTGTCAGTTTTACTTGTGAGAGGCTGCTAGAGGAAAGTGTACATTGTTAACCAAACTTTTTTTGGTTTAAAATAAGCCTTGTAAAATTGACCAGTTAAGGTTGCAAGACTGTGTTGTCAAACTATGAATGGGTAAAGCACCAAGAAGATGAAGTGAGGAAGACAGTTGTGAAAGCAACTTCTCCTGGAGTGAGCAAGAAAAGATTGAATTCTTACACCATCAAATGTGCAGGAACGAAGGAATGATGGTTTGAGCTTGTCTGTGTTCACAGAGAATTGGACTACACAGTCCAACAGGAGTCTGTACCTGCAGTACTGTTGATTGTCTGAAACAGACAGCTCCTACTGTTTTTCAGTTGCAAGGCATGTGTCTCGTGCTTACATCTGACACACAGATAATACATATGCACTTTACTATTTGTCAAAACTAAATCAAAACTCATCTTGGAAAGCTATCAGCCCACAGTTTCACACGTATGGAAGGGCTTCAGTGTTTATATTGGTTATACAGGCACTAGATATTTTGAGATGAATCACCTGGTCCTTGCTGAGTGCTGCAATGATTGCAAAGCATGCTGAACTGGGTGGAATTTGGCATTTCTATATTCCTAATTATGAATTCATACTCTGGTTGTGAAAAGAGAGGAGGAGAATGTCCATTAACCAATTAAAAATGTGTGTTGAAATATTGTTGTGTTCACCCCCATAAATGTGGGGGTGGAATCATATGTAACTCCTGATCTTCACATTTTTGGGGATATGGGATTTTTCTAAAACCTGTTTTTTTAAAATATTCTTTAGTTAAGGCTCACACGCAGGGTTAATGTGTTATGTGAACAGCATAACTCAGTCTGTGGAGCAGTTGAGGGGATTACTTTTAGCCCAACTAGTTCCCAGAATGGTTTTGGCTTAACTAATTGTCCTTGGTCAGCCATGTCAGACAATCTGGCTTTCTCTTCCTTTGCAAAAGACTTTTTTTTCTTTTTCATTCCCCCCCCCCCACCACCACACAGTGGAAGGAATGGGGTAGTAACTTTGTGCCACTGACCTGTCTAAAAAGAAAACATGGACAGATCTTATAAATACTAATTATTTGATGTGGTCATCTTTCATTAGCTAAGAGGTGGCTGGTATCCATTTTGCTTGGAGTTCATCTCCTGCCATTTAACAATTTCCCTTCTCTCAAATTTATTATGGATTTATTAACACATCAGCAGATATTATGGTACCTTTTAATATCCTAGTTACCTGCTACCCTTTCTCTCTCTACAAGCATGGCTAGATCGTCCAGGTGATCCAGGTGGGTGGCTTATGGAATTGGAACAGGTGATGCTGCCCTTGGAAACCAAGCCACTCTTTGTGATTTCAATCCCTTGGAGTTGCTGGGCCCCGCTGACCTCTCGAGCGAAATGGAAGATGATCCCTCTTCCGAAAATAATTCTTTGTTTCCAGGTGACCTTGACTATACCATGCACATGGAGCACAAAGTGCAGCTGAGAGGTCTCAGCCAGCTGTTGTTCATGTGAAAGATGGCATGGAAAAACAAACAGAGATACTGTGCAAAGCCACTAGTCAATTCTGAGCACGCAAAGATGTAGCACTTATATTTCTCTCTGCAGTGTAAACTCTAACTAGCTGGAACTGATTAGGAGAACTGCTGTTACGATAAGGCCGCTGTTATAACTAGACCAGCCTTTCCTAGTCACCAACAGCTATATTGGTTGAAGGTTGTAGACCAGTGTTTCTCAGCCTTGGCAATTTTAAGATGTGTGGACTTCACAGAATTCCCCAGCCAGCATTGTGGGTCACAGGATGCTGTAGTAAATGGTTTGTTGGTCCAATCCAGTCAGGGTTGTCTTATGTTCTCTTTAAAGATTGGTCAATATATCTTCTTTAAAGTGATGCAAAGCTATGCTGGAACTTTGCTAATAAGATGAACTCAAGGCACTATTGAGAGATTCAGTGAGATTTCCCTGGCTGTATAAAAAATTACTATTTAGAAATAATCATGAATTATCTGACCTGAGAATTTTTTTTTTGGAAGGGAAGACTATAGATATCACTCTCCATTAGAAGAAAAGGCCCTCTTGGTTTTTTGTTTGTTATTGCCTTTACACCAAATTAGCTTCCAAGAATAAGCAAGCATTCTTAACCTGCAGACAGCTTTATTAAAATTAAGCAATTCACATCTCAGATGATTAATCACTCATTTAAAGTTTGCAAGCTTAATCATAATTTAACTTTTTTTTTTGCATTTTGTATCATATACTCCCTTTTGCTTGTACAATACTTTATAGGGAGAGTGGGTGGGTGGGGAATTCTGGGAGTTGAAGTCCATACATCTTAAAGTTGCCAAGGTTGAGAAATGCTGGTATAGAAACTGAAGTCGGACACATCCTGTTAGATAGTGTGCTCTCATTATGAAACTTTGAAGACTTCAGGATAGAGGTTTTTTGGGCAACACCCAACACCCACATACTCTCCCCATAAAGTATCGTACAAACAAGAGGGAGTATATAGTACAAAATACAAAAAAAAAGTTAAATTATGATTAAGCTTGCAAGCTTTAAATGAGAGATTAATCATCTGAAATAAAACCTCTAAACTAAAGGCAACTGAGGGCAATGAATTTCACAACTGTAAAAGTTGATGCCTTCCACAAATTTGGGCCAATTCCTACAATCCTAGCCAGGCTGACATTTGGCTGGAAGTTTTTGACGGTAAATCCAACACAGGTATCAGCTTGGGAAAGGCTGAGGGCTTGAGACTCACTTTAACCAAAAGCCAAAAAACCCAAAGCTATTTCTGGAGCAACCATGTCTCACCAAACCTCCCTCTTGCCTTTATTTATTTACATTATTTGTATACTGCCACCATTGTAAGACTCCAGATGTTATACAGCTAAGAAGAAACAAAAACAATAAATTAAAACAACACAACACAGACATACCAGGATGGGTGCTGACAATAAATCAATTAAGACCAAAAGCATGGTGGAATAAAAATGTTGGACTTGCAGAATGCAAGGAAGAAGAGCACTGTATCTTTGGGGGAACTATGTTCCAGAGCATGGAGGGCACTACAGAAAAGATTTGCCATCTAACCCAAGTGTTCCATACTTCCTGAAAAAAGGGGGTTTTCAGCAGGCCCCCTTGGAAATGTTTTGACTAGATAGGAAGAATCGATTCTGGCAAAGTAGTGCCTGATGTAACATGGTGTTGTGCCATATATGGCTTTGCAGGTAATCACCAACATGTTAATTAGGCTTGGAAGTCTATTAGTAACCCGTGCAGAGACCTCAGAATTGCTGATAGCCTGCAATAGTGGCATTGCCCTGCCTGCAGTGTGGCTACTGTGCTCTAGACCAGGGTTCTCAACCTCGGCAACTTTAAGACGGGTGGACTTCAACTCCCAGAAGTCCCCAGCCAGCAAAGCTGGCTGGGGAATTCTGGGAGTTGAAGTCCGCCCGTCTTAAAGCTGCCAAGGTTGAGGAACCTTGGTCTAGATCAAATGCAGTTTCCAAGTCATCTTCAAAGGCTACATTCACACATAGGTATTGCAGTTGTCCAACTGTGTGGATGATTAAAGTGTGTGTCACTGTTTCCAAGACATCCTGGTCCAGACAGGGTTGCAACTGGGGTACCAGATGAATCTGGGTAAAGCTTCCCAGCCACAACCTCCACCAGTTGTTAAAGCTAAAGCAGGAGCTGAGGGTCCAAAAGATACCTAAGTCAAGAACCAACTCCTTTGGTGGGAGCGTGATCCTGTTGAGAGTAACTACTGGGACTAGCATTAACATGAAATTTATTGATGAATAGTAATTTGGTATTCATAGGATATCATCTGAACTTGTTTCACCCTGATCATCATAATAGTACTATCGCTCCTACCCAAAACTACTAATTGACACTATGAACTAGTAATTTCTAAACTGCTAGGGCATGACGAAAAAAATAAAGAATAATCCAGTGAATTCAGGCAAAATACCTATGAAGAAAGCTATAGTTGTACCCAGCCTGACTTCTGATCTTGTTTCTTTCCAAACAGCATCCAGTGGGTGAGAATAATTTTATCCAATCTCTGCCCTGAGCAATTAAGATGCAGTTATTACAGAAACTTAGCCAATTCCCTGCAAGGCTGCTGACTGTCTGTGCACACAACTTTGAAGATAGCTCCTCTGTCCAGAATGCTTCTGCATCCACATCAATGACACACTTATTATTATGGTATGGGGGGGAGGTTATATACATCGAAAAGGGAGGTTATTTCCAATAGAGTGGAAAGCAGTTGACTGCAATTCCCCTTATAGTGGAATCATTTATTAGTGCTTGGAACCACTCCAACTGGAAGTAAACCTAGATTTATCTCAGAAGCCTTTTCCATTCCTCTCCATATGAGCTGAATGCTCCTTAATGAAAATGATTCTCCAAGGACATCTTACCCAAACTTAAGTTGCACCAACAAACTGGTTTGAACTGAGCCTCCTTGGGAAGGTTCAGGCATTCAGCTATCTCCCCATTCTTGTGTTAGAAACCAACCTTTGGAAACTCCACAAAGCCACTGAAAGCATATCTTGTCCCAAAGCTTCTTGGGCAATCACAGGAACCTGTGCTTAAACATCCAATTAAACAATTGCCATGACATTGACTAGCTGCGACTTCAATGAATTGTTTACCAAAGCCTTATCAGGGAACCTCCACGGGCTGCTTTCATGTGATTTAATCATCACTACCTTTTACCTTTATCTTTTCAAAGTAAACAAGACCCATCTGGTCTTTGTATGTTTTATGTAGACAGTTGTGAGGCAGTTTATAATGAATAAATGCAAACCCACCGATTCTCATCCTGTGATTTTCCTCTCCCTTATCACTCACTGGGAATAGAGCACCCTGCAATCTTATTAATATTGTTATCGCTCTAGATCCCTATTTCCAAAGATCCTCTTTCACCTATCCAGTCAAAGTGAAGGGTCGGAACACAATGTATGTGTTCACCTGCAGAAGGCAGGTGGCATCTTTCTTAAAACCTTTCTCAGTTTGGCTCAAAGACAATGCAACATTGTTTATCAATTTATTTATCAGCATGATTTATCAATAATTTTCTCAAACCTCCTCCCTCTTCTAATATTTTTCCAGGAATTGTCATCTGTTAGTAAAAAAAAAAAAAAAAAAAAAGCAACTTTGCTTGGCACATCCTTTTTTTCCCCCTCCAAACAGTGATTTTTAAAAAACAAGGCTCGCAACACAGTGCCATTTGATTCAAAGTGCTGAATTAGGAACGTGAAGAATATAAGATGAAATCAAGAGAGCAATTGTCTGCAGAGGGATTTAGTTTTCAATGGTTTTTGTATGCACAGTTAAGAGAAAGATTTAAGGCAGATAATAAGACATTTGGAATTGAGCAGCAGAAGACAGAATCTGAAGCTGAACTATGTGCAAAAGATGAATATGTAATTGCTAAAATGTATAAGCTTTTATTGAAATTTGAAATGGAAGAAGAACAAATGAAAGACTGTATGATAAAATGGGCTAAGAACTTTGGACACAATATACTGATGGAACAGTGGGGAAATATGTGGTTAAAAGGATTGAAATTTACATTATGTTATAAGCTAAAAGAGAATTTTTATAAAATTATGTACTGTTGGTATATGACTCCATAAACATTGCTTAGAATGTATAAAGGTACTTCAGATTTATGTTGGAAATGTGAACAGCATGAAGGGTCATTTTATCATGCCTGGTGGACTTGTAAAAAAGCCAAAAATTTCTGGGTTCAAATACATATAATGATACAAAGAATTTTAAAGATCAACATTCAGCTGAAACCAAGACTTTTCTTGCTGGGATTAATGGACAGTCAATTAAAAAAGAGTCATGGAGGATTATTTCTATACATGATCACTGCTGTGAAACTCGTATCTGCACAAAAACGGAAAGACTCTGAAATACAATGAAGTAAGGGTTGGTGAAGACAACGGAACTAGCAGAGATGGCAAAGTTAACTTGTTTGATTAGAGAAAGATCAACGGCTACATTTATCAGTGACTGGAAACCCCTTATAAACTTTTTGCTGAAAAAAGAAGGAAATTATAATGTAACCTTAGAGACAGAGGGTAAAATATAAATGCATTTATATCCACTGTCAAAAAGATTGGAAGCCTCTTCTTTATAATCTTTTCTTTTCTTTTCTTTTCTTTTCTCTTTTCTTTCTTTTCTATTTCTTTTTCTATTTTCTTTCTTACTTATTCACTACTCTTCCTTATTTTCTTTGCTTCTTTTCTAATGTTTGTATTGTTTTTATCTTGTTAAAAATTTCTTCAATAAAAATTATATTAAAAAAAAAGAACAAAGTGCTGAGCTAGTGAGAGCTTGTTCTGGCAAGGTTAGCTTGAAGCCAGATGTCCATGACAATAATAAGGGACAGGTGACAACTCTTCCTCCTGCCCAACAGGAGGGAGAAAGAGGTGCAAAAATTAAACCTTGAACTCATTAGGAAGAGAGCCTGCATTTTGTACTGGGCAGTCCCCAGAATTTCTTCTGAAGACCTCAGTGTCCTTAAATCACTGTCTGCACAGTTTCCAGTTCTAGGATCAGCCAAGAGAAGCATGAAATATTCAGGCTAAGAAGATGAAATGGGTAGAGGCAATTGGGCTCTAAGCTGTAATGTGGCTTGATTAAGCAGAATGTGCAAACTCATCGATTGTGGTTTCTAAATCCCAGGATATGGCTAAGATTACAATGCAGACCCTGCCACTATTTATTTACTTATTTAATTTATTTTCAAATTTGTATGCCGCCCATCTCCCCCAATGGGTGACTCTGGGCGGCTCACAATAATAAAAAAGAAGAAAAAACACAGGACTCTCCAGACATGGACTGGAGGTTGTTCAACAAGTGACAATTAAAACAAACCGGTTTAGAGCAATGTGGAAGAGACTGATGTGTTAACAGCAGCACTACTGAATTACAAGATATTCAGAACCAGCATTTCGAATCCAGTTTTGTTGACTACAACACCTATTACTCTCCAACCAGTATGGCTGTTGAGTAAATGAATATTGCCTAGGTATTACCAGTTTGGGCAATAGCTGTTAGCATGTCGGCAATTGCTTCAAGCACATTCCTCAAAATCTGTGTTCCCAAATGGGCATTTTTTTTTTAAGTGTTGGCCAGTAAATTGCTTATATTACATACCTTTAAGAAATAAATCTCATACCATTAAGAATATTCCTGCTGTATAGCTGCTAGATATTTTTCTTTTAATTTTTAGGTAGTGTTTTGCTAAGCCGCCCTTGGTAAATTTAAGTTCCGAAGGGCATCTCCTAAAGTTTGAAATCAATTAATCAGTCAATCATCTTTGAAGCCCTGTATTTTGGGTCTAGATCTTTCTGCAAAATAGAATTTTTCCCGGTGGGGGTGGGGAGAGAAGAAATAAAATTCAGGCTAGTAACAAAAGGAGGACAGTGACATCTGAATGTTTTGTGATTTTTTTTTAAATAATATATGATCCATTCATATTAAAAGCTAGAAGCAAAATTGAAGTACCTTGCATACCTGGGTCATGGAGTCAAAAATTCCAAACTCTCTTAAATCCGTCTTCTCCTACTGTAATCCAATTTATCCAGAGAACACATCATTCCCTCAGAGCATTTGGTTATTTGTTCCTTCTTATGCTTTCATATTACAGCTGGGTCCCCTATTTTGATGCTGTTTTATTATTATGGAGCAAATAAGGATAAGAGGACATATAGCTACCAGCTTCTAGCACCATATGAAGTTATCACTCCATCTTTTCCATCCTGCTTTGTTGTTTTGCTTTTATATTTAGCAAATGAAATCAGGTTCATTGTCATTGCTAATATCTTACGACGTAAAGCAACAGGACTAAAATACTGAGGAGTTGAGGACAGAAGAACAACATACCTCTCCACGTTGAAGCAGGAGAATAGACATGTTTAAAAGAAATTTGTAAAATTCAGAAAGATTCAAAAAGAGGCCTGTGAATGGAATTCATCAAGAGTATTTTCAAGATTGATAGATTTCTCCCACAGTGCATGAATTTTATGGAATTCACTACCACAAGACGTGAGGACGTCCAATGGTTTTGAAGGCTTTAAAGGAAGGCTAGATCTTTCCTTCATTAATGCAACTCCATACAGTAATTAGCACTGATAGCAAAAGAGCGTTCCCATGTTCAGAGTCAATAATTACTCTGGATGCTGGAGGGAAACAAGGTGGAAAGTAGTCAGCTTTACCCTCATGAGACCCAAAGATATTCTCAGAATGAACTAAATGGATCTTGGTCTATCCAGCCAAGCAATTCCTAACTTCTAATATATAAATCCGATGCCAGATTTGTCGGATATCAATTGCATTTCTTTTCTTGGTAAGAGGGAAAAATTACTGGTAGAATGTTCAGAGTTATAGGGTAGTGCCATTTCATATCTGTTCTTGGACATTTTTCAGGTATAGAACAGGGTTTCTTAAACTTTTTCCTCTCAGGACCCTTTCCCTCTTGTAAAAATTATGGAGGATCCCAAAAGAGTTTTTTTTTTTGGTATGGGCTATATTTATTGACATTTACTGTATTAAAAATTAAAAATGACACATTCACTGCTGCTACCGCTTCTCACAATTGTTGGATGGGATTTTAATATTGTATTATTTTTCAACATAGGCTGGCAAATAATTTTGATTTCACAGACCCCTGAGAGGGTCTTGGGGGACCCCCAGGGGTCCTAGAGCCCGACTTTAAGAAACACTGGCATACAGCACTCATACTTGCTTGAAACTACCAATGACCCAGAGGTTAAGGTAATAATGCTACTAATAATAGAAATACATCTACCAATACATGAAACCAAAAGGATCTAAGAGGAAGATATAAGAACTTGGTGTGATTTCAACATTTGACATGAATTTGCCTCTCCTCCAGAGAAATGGAATAAAGAACAAAATTATGGAGTTGGGAGCATCTTGGAAGTCACCGAGTCCAGTCCCCTACGTCAATACAGACTCTACAGTGGCTTCTCTGGCACAGAGAACTCTGCTCATAGTTTCTTACAAATTGAGCCTGGCTCCTAACCACTTCATGGACACATCCGTAGGCAATAACACTGAATGGCCTCCATTAAAGGAGAGCTCATTATCTCCAGAGTTAACCTGCTTCACTGCTTCACAACTCTTACAGTTAAGAAGGTTTTCCAAACGTTAGGTCAAATCTGCTTCCCTGCAACTTTCACCCATTAGTTCCCTGGCACAACAGAGGAAAATATCTGCTTCATCTTTTATATGGCAACCCTTTGGGGTAAGTGTCCGTTAAATGACAGGCTGTTACCTGGTTGCTACTGGGAAGACAAGTCATGCAATGTGAATAAACTATGCCGCCAGAGGATCTAGCTTTGCTTGGCATAAGAACATCACTCTGAATTACCTTCCAAAGAATAAATCTCTCAAGCATCTTTGGACCATTTTGCAGCTTCCAAACTATTTGTAATATCGTAAACAAGCTTGCCCAAACAAAAATGTCAAGACAATGATAGAAGTCTGGTGAGCAGGTGGTCAGCATTTGTAGACACATTGTTGAATGTGTACATTAATGCACGCAAGCTTTTCAAAGTAGAGTTGGGAACAATGAGCCAAAGAACAAACAGAAGAGAATTTTTTCCAGAACTGTGAGATAACAATTACACTAAGTAGAGATGATCTGAGAAGTGTCACTAACTGTATCTTTATAACTTTCCCCCCTTGCACGGCATTTATCCTCCTTCCTAAAACTTTTTGATTACACTGATCGCATTTTAATACCTGCAAAATCCATCTCTCTTGATCACAGCAGGAATGCTAAATTGGGAAACAGGTATTGGGCCTGTTCCCAAAACAGGAAACAGGGCCTCATGATTTAAAAAATTGTAAGAATCAAATTGGATGTTAAGATAGAACTTCTCATCTGTTCCCAGATCTTCCATTCGGACAGTAACCAGTACGGCATAGTGGTTAAGGTGTTAGACTAAAACCAGGAAAATCCAGGTTCAAGTTCATCCTTAACAGAGGTTTCCAATATACTTCATAGGGTTGTTGTGGGGGGGAAACATGGAGAAGGGAATGCCATGTGTTGGGCTCTTGGAGAAAAAGTGGAATATAAATGTAGCAAGCAAACAAATTGGAATTTACACATGATGGATGTGCAACTCACAAACCAAAATGAATACCCACTAAAGTTAATTTGATTTGTGATGCCTTCAACAACCCAATGTGCGAATGAGCCATAAAGATGGATTCCCTTCACCTGACTTCCTGGAGTAAGTAAAAGTCCACCAAGGAAACAATCCTAGATAAAATTTAGAACAGTTACCCAGTTGTCAAAGGCGTCTGTGCCCTCAAACTCAGTAGACTGGACCATCTGAAGGCCTCTAGTCCATGCTCCCCTTATTTCGCTTCAGAAGCTGTGGATCAAAGCAATAATTTGTCCAGTCCTGTCTGCCTCTAAGTTGGGGACTTTTACAACAGAGACTCAGGAACATTTAGTAAGACGTTATATTACAGTAAATAATTAATATGGTACATGTGCAATACATAACTACATATCTATCTAGGATGCAGCAGCAGGAGTATTTCCTAATATATCCAACTATTTCATGGGTCATGTCCTTTTTCTTCTTTTCCTGTTTACAAAATATGGCTCACATCTGTATTATGAGTCTCTTGATCATTAACATACCCATTTTGTAATTAAACATTTTTTTAAAAAAGAAAGGCTTAAGCTATTGTTTGCTCAGAGTTTTCCCCAGGAATAGGCTAACCATAAGAGCTTATCCAAAAAGATCCAGGATCCCAATACTTTGTGTCTCTTCCTACAATGCAGACCCACTCACTCTACCACTCTTTTACTGTCCTCAAAGTTACTCAGTGGAACTGACATTTAAGGGCTTACCTGGAGAATGGCACACAATCTGCAGTCTTAACCAGCTTGATTTTAGATGAATTAATATGGCTTGAACATCATATCCCACTTTTGGACATGCTCCTTTCATCAATGGTGAGCAGAAGTCTAATTTTCCAAGCCCTCCGTTTCTGTCTCTTCCTTTTCAAGGGGAAAACTGGCAGATGTCCCACTTTTCTGTGCATTTGCTCGCTCATACACGCACACCCTCTCTGCTGCAGACTCTCTCTAGTACTGGCTTCCTCAGTGCTGTAGCACTACATCTCTGCTTCCTCAATGCCAGAAAAAGGGTATTGAGCAGCTCCAAGCATATCCCAGTTAAAGGGCCAGAACATCTGCATAACTCTGATAACAGTGAGAAGAGGACAGCTAATTCTCAGCAAGTACTAGTTTGCCTTTATCCAGATGATGAAGTATACCTGTCAGAATTAGTTCAGAAACAGGAAGAAAGTCTTAGAAGGGCATCTGGGCTAGAGACAAACCTCCCCCCACCTCCAAAATATACATTTTAGACCCAAAGACCAATTTTCCTTCAAAGAAAGGCAAACCTTGTGCCTGGAATAGTTCGTGCTCTTATGTTAAAAAGATGCAAAGCTGATTTACATACAACCATCCAGTATAGTTTTCTGCTAACTCAAGGAATAGCAGATAGCAATACATCTTGGTACTGGAGAAAGGCCCATCGTGTTAAAAGGAGAAATCGAAACCATCTCAGGCACTGCAAACCACAAATTCTTCTTTATCCAAAGAGGAAATGAAGATATGAATCTTATTTTCAGCTTTACAGACCACCTAGTCCTCCGACTCCTTATGATGCTGAACACTTTGATTATTCCCCAGCAGACAACTCAGTTTAAGCAAGGGAGCAATCACAGCAATTGGCAACTTAGAATTGCAGTTTGAAGTCAGAGCCTTGCAATAACAATAAAAATGGTTTCACATTCTTACAGGGTAAGCCACACACATCTATTGGTTCAATTTACTTTACTCAGGGTGATGAGTGTTTATATAGCTTTCTAATGATCTGCTTCCTAGTAGAACCACATCAACTTTTTCTCCCTTTGGGCTTCCTCTCCTTGAATGGTGGGTGAACGAAACACGAATGCTTCTGCCCCGTTTAGGTAAGAGTGGGCCTTCCTAACTAGACCTATTTGTGCTGTAAAACATCTGTAGAATCGCAAGACAGCAGCAGAAAATTTACAGAAAATTTGAATGCCTAGCGGCCACCTGGGGATTGCCCAGATTTTTGCAGCCCAAATATGGTGGACCCTCTTAAACAATTATGCACACAGCGTTGAAACTTCAACCCCTCCTATTCCTTATCTTGGTCACTCCAGGCAGTTTTCTACATCCTGGCTCCAGTCCTGGGACCAAGCCAAGAGCGAAGTGCCAGCATCAATAAAATACAGGAGGCAAAGCATGAGAATAGCGCACTTTTTGTAGAGGAAAACAAGCCACTGCTACTCTCATGTGCAGGTTGGACTTTGGCTGCCAGTAATCCAGCATGGAAAAATCAAATGAGGCTCCTGCAAAGTCATATGATACAAGAACCAGCGCAGGGTGGTGGTGAAGGGATTGGACTAGGAGTGGGGAGATACATGTTCTTGCCCATCTTCAGCCAGGGAAACTCCCTAGGTGACTTTGGCCAGTCCTTCTCTCTCAGCCCAACCTACCTCATCAAGTTGTTGTGGGGAAAAATATGAGGTGGTACAATGTATGCTATCTTGAGCTCTTTTACAAAGGGTGGGATATAAATCTACAAGATATCAGGCTGCCTTAATGCAAATTCTTTGACACCCTAGATCTGAACCTTCACATGGAAACAGCTTTTCTTTTTTCCATATTCACTCCCTTACTGCAGGCCCCTTGTTATATATGCTGTGGTCACATGACATACTTACCCATGATTAAATGAATCACGGTTACTAAATTAATCCAATTTTTGGCATTCCCAGAATAGAACTGAAGCACAGATTAACTCCCCAGATTGTGTTAGTACATTGCACTAGGCTAAAATGGGGTTGGCCAGGATGTGATCTTGTGTATTGTACAAACACAGGTAAAGTCACCAGTTGCGTGATGCGGGAAATAGGTAAGAGCTTCTAAGGCCAGAATCCAATGTTGCTTTACAGCATTGTAAACCCTACTTTGGGTTAAACATCTCAGCGGGACTTGCTTCCAAGAGATATGCGTAGGCTCGGAAGGGACTTCCTTTCTTCCCGCTAGTCATGCAATTTCAGATGAAGTATCAAAGTCCAAAAATTGTTTTAAAAAGTCAAATGGTTTTAAAGATGCTCGTTTTTGCCTTCTGCAGAATTATGAGATTTCCCAATCTGGGTACAGGAATGTTTATTCTTCAATTGTGTTATGCTGTGTCTTTAACAAAAATAGCCCACAGTGTTCCTTTTACTTTCAGTTTTCCCACAAGCATCTGCAAAAGGAAATCGGAATAAGTTGCTTGCAGACAAATCAGCCAGTTCATTTATCAATAGTCTTATCTCTAGCCTTTGTTCCTCTCAACATGCCCAAAATTCCTTCTTCTTATCTTGCCCACTTGTCTGTTTCCTTACGCCAAGATACTTCCTGTTTGCCTTTCCCAAATCATTGGTTGCCCCCTTACCCTTCTTGTTTCTTCATTTTAGTTAACAAATACCGGTTTGCCGAAGAAATGTTTGCTATGATTTGGAAAGGATTTCTGCTGCGCAGCCTTGAAGATAATTATTCAGAGAATTATTTCCAATGGAGGTGAACAGGGTTTATTCCTCATTAATTTTTTCAGGACAGCAGCCTTAGTTTCTCCAAAGGCTGCAATTCAGCCCTTGCTCATAACTTCCCTAAGGTCTGCCTGGCACGTTCATTGGCACTGGGTAAATTCTGACTTAGAAGAGTCTTATCTGCACCATCACGGTTGCCCTGTTGCCAGAACAGGCAGGCGACTTCCAGAAATGGATGATGTCACCCTCTATTGATCTACCACTGTACCAGCTGTCAGCTCAAAGCAATCTGAGGGAGCATTTTTTTGCTCCACTTCTGAAGTGCATCGTTCCATGTTATGTCCCCTCAACTGCTCCTTCTTGAGAGGGGGTGCCTCAATTTGTTGCAAAGTAACCCCAGCAGTTCACTGACTACATTGTGGAGAAAGGAACACACCTTCAACTGGGTCAATTCTTAGCATGTACTCAATAGCTTCTATGCCAACACCTTAGGCCAAGATCTGTCAGGTTAAGCCCAAGAAACTCCACGAGACAGTTCTGGAACAGCCCAGTTACTTTATTAGCTCGCACCTGCTAGACAGAATCTCGCCAGACTAACTCTAAACTCCCCAAGCCAGCAACTAAACACTACGAATCCCTTAAGGTGGTGCCAATCTCATCTTCTTCGCTTTCCCATGCTCACTGTGGGCTGAGGAGATGCTTCTGTCCTTGACTCCTCTCATTCCATTCCATCACACGATCATACTCGTTATTTATTATTTATTTATTTTATTAAATCAATTTATATAGCCGCCCATCTCACCACAGGCGACTCTGGGCAGTGCACAACAAAGTTAAAAAAAATCAATAAATACATTAAAAATATAAAAATAAAACAAATAATAAAAGAATGTTAAAAATAAGGGAGCCGCCTCACTAATTCCCCTGTCCCTTGGGGTCCCCAGGCCTGCTGACATAACCAGGTCTTGAGGGACCTCCGGAAGCTCAACAAGGATGAGGCCAACCTCACCTCAGGGGGGAGAAGATTCCACAGTGCAGGTGCCACAGAAGAAAAGGCCCGCTGCCTGGGGCCTGCCAAATGTAGCTCCCTGGGCAAGAGAACCCATAACATGCCTTCTCTGCTGGATCTGGTAGGATAGGCAGATGAAATTATGCTATTTTAGCACTGCTGGAATGGTGCTATGAGAATGGAACAGCATGGAAAGAAGGAAGTCCTTACTTTAAAGGTGCTTGTTGTGCGTGCACATATGTGCATCCTGATGCTTTAACAATGCATATATAAATTTAACTTCATATTATATACGCGCGCACACACACATACACAGAATATATATGGACTGACAGCTGTGCTCATAAAATTTTAGAGCTTTGTTCTTAACCACTGAATTAAACATATTTTCTTCCTCGTCTTGTGTTCTATCTACAGCAGTGTTGTCCAAACTTGGCCACTTTAAGATGAGTGGACTTCAACTCCCAGAATTCCCTAGCCAGCCTGGCTGGGGAATTCTGGGAGTTGAAGTCCACTCATCTTAAAGTGGCCAAGTTTGGACAACACTGATCTACAGTGAAAGCATTTTCTCCATCTTTTCTACAACTGGATTTCTAAAGCAGATGGTGTTCATGGTAGACAAAGAGGTAGAATGCATCATGGCACCATGGGTTCTATTAGCATTCTTAATGATTTTGCACATAGTAAATTCACCCAGGTTAAAAGCTTGTCCTCGAGCTGAGGATCCTTCACACCAGCTTTGGGGTGACATAACACGTCCAACTTTGTTTCTAGCATTAGAGAGATCCCTTTCTTTTGGAATAAGGGGGTTGGAAAAGATGTTGATGGCTGTTTTGACCCCAATAGCTATTGCAGGTACAGAAATAAATGGGAAACAGGACACACAATTAGAACAATTGCACAACATGATGGTAAAGGTCTGAATGAGGGCAAAAAGTTGGGGTAGCTGGGAAAACGTTCAAGCAGTTTTGGTTGGGAAGATTTCCAGAACTTTGGCGCAAATTAACTATATTAGTACAAACTGATATTGTAATAGTGTTTTTTTTTTTTAACATAAAGTGAATTCTTGGATGAAAATAAGCAATCACATAATAGCAAAATGGCATAAAATGAATTCTCATAAAGGGAAGCACACCCACACAAGTAAATATGTCCAGGAAGACCTGCCCACTGGAAGGAATGAAATGGCCAATCACCTCTTGAAAGAGAAAGGTGGGCGGGCAGAGCAGCAGAGGAATTGTCCAATAGGGGGACGTGGTCACCTGCAGTCCAGACTCAAGACCTTGCAAGCCTTGCCAAAGTTTCTGAGCCCAGACAGGGCTTTCTTAAGGCAGCTTAGGATCAAATCGGCATGAGCGCAGGACAGAGGCGGCTTAAACAGGACATGCGGATGTGCCCTAAACAGTACAGAAGCCTGCTCTGATGAGAATTGGTTCTGTGCACGGCAGCCCGCATGTGCTCTGACTCACTTCTTGCCCTTGGAATGCAGATGGCTGAACAGAGTGCTCTGCTTCACACTGGTGCCAGGAGAATGATGTCCCAACAGCACTCACAGCCATGCAAGACCTTTTGGTGCCCGAGATGAAGAAGAGGACCCTCTCCCTCAGTTAACCTACAGAAGCCAGTCAGGTTGGCAACTCAATCTTTTGCATTTTCCCCAGTACTGCCTGAGTTAGCTACCTTGCTTTATCTAACAGTGTACTGGGGAGGGGGGAGGAGAAATAGAGAGAGAGAGAGAGAGTTCTCCAACTCTCACTGATGCCCCTTCTTCTGCCACTCTCTTTTTCCATGTCAGGGCAATGCCACCCCTCAATATTTGAAGTTCTACTTTGACTATATGGCTTGCTGCCACAGCCTTCCCATAGCCACCTGTATGCTGATGAGTAGGCAGATTAACAAACAAATGAATCTTCAGCCTTCAGAACGTGGAGGTGGATGAAGTGGTTAGAACACAGCTGCGGCTGACCTATTGCCTTCCCCTGTGCAGTCATACACAATTCATGCTCCTCTCTCTGAAATGAGAACAATTCTGCTGACTCGAGTAGAAGGAGGCATTTGTCCTTTGCCTGCTGTCCCTGATGAATGTACATTTAATACGTGCATGTGGCCCACCAACACACATACTGCATATACAATCACATTAGAGTAGCTTACATTAGAAAAGTAACTCCACTTACCTGCTGCACAGCCAGACTCCTGGCATCTGCTCTAATGGTGCGGCTCAAGGAGGAAACCACAGATGAGATTACACAGATGTTTCTTCCTCCACCCTTCAGAAATTAATTTAAGAGTTAGGTCCCATTAGACATTAGCATTTTGCTCTCCTAGGTGTATGCTGTTATATATTTCTCCCTCATCAGGATATAAATTACTATTGTATTTTAGCTGATGTTAGAAAGGTAATATCTGCCTCTAGTTGAGCTTGACTCCTGGAGTCTACATGGACAATGTTACACCACCACCACTCCCATTTCCCAGTGTAGTTTAAATCCCTGGGGTTTCCTGATGATCGTCTGTCCAAACACTAACCAGTTCCAAACCTGCTTAGCTTTTCAAAATCAGCCAAAGTTGGCTAGGTGCTTCTACTAGTGGATGACACTTCAACTGTTAACCATTTTTACAGACTGATCACATTCATGACTTTGCTACTGCATATTTTGAGATTTCATGCAGTATATTTCAAATGCAAATGTAACAAACAAGAGATTCCTCTTCAATCCATTACTGAGAAGGAAGCAGGGCAATGATGGGGAACTTAAAGACGACCAGCCTTTTAGTTTTCTAAACTTTCTCAATGAACTTAAATCCAAGTTAGTTTTCTTCAGTAAACTAAATGTACTGATCTCCAAAGGCATGTCTGTATTTTTACAAGTCTAGAGGTTGCACATAAAACTTTTTCTTGCGTCCATTGCTGACCAATAGCTGAGTGTCCCACCACCTATGCTCCCACAAATCATGAACAGATCCTGATACACACCCACCTATTAAATTAAATCGATTGCCAACATCCCTGACTCACAAAACACTCACACTTGTGTAGAAAGTTTGATATGCAAATGACAACAAGCCTCAATCAGCACAGTGCCACATTTCTGCTATATCTCGAACCCTGTTGCGGCTTGGGCAAAGGTGGCAGGTCTGGTTTTGTATGCTCACGAGTCTTTCCTGCTACAACTCTGGCTGGGTGATGGGATTGTTGGGAGATACAAATAATTGTAGGCATCACTGCTGAAAACCTGGACTTTGAAGATGAGCCAACTCTTAGAAGGGGCTGCTTGCCTGGTGAATTTTATCACTATATGTAATGTCTGAACACAGCTTCTCCCTTTTTTCCTTTCCTTTCCTTTCCTTTCCTTTCCTTTCCTTTCCTTTCCTTTCCTTTCCTTTCCTTTCCTTTCCTTTCCTTTCCTTTCCTTTCCTTTCCTTCCCCCCCCCTCCTTCCTTCTTTCTCCTTTTTCTGCTAAATGGTGGAAAGATATGTTTGTTTCAGCAGACATATTGCGCACAAACATATCAATTTTTCTATGTGTGTCAGGAGTTTGGGTTTGTAAGACCGATATACACAGATGGAGATCAACTAATTTTATAAATCTAGTAACTTGGGTTTTTTTACAGGCATTTAATGTTAATCAGTAGTTCTTAATAGCACTTACTTTTGTGCTGGGGTTCTGCCCTTTTGTGTAATGTGGCTTCTGATAGGCATATATGTCGAAAGATTTTGCCGACTGTCACAAATAACCCGTTGGAGACAAGTTGCTTCTGAAGATGGAATCTGGGCGGCTAGGGACATTCTTGGAGGAGGCTGATGATCTCAGATGTTTTCTGTTTGAGTTGTGACCAGGGTTTGGAATGGAATCAGTCATGGCTGCTGTTATAAATATACTTCTAAGGGACAAATACAGAAGGGATGTGACTCTTGATTTGCTTGACCCCTCGGTGGCTTTTCATACAATTAACCACAATATTCTCTTCCCTGACCATCTTTATGAGTCGATTGCTCTGTGTTGTAGAAGTTCTGGGCTGAGAGAGAGTGACTGGCCCAAAATTCCCCAACCGGCTTTCATGTCTAAGGGAGGCCTAGAACTCACAGTCTCCTGGTTTCCAGGCCAGTACCTTCACAACTACACCAAACTGGCTCGCAGGTATACTATGGAATTTGGCCTAGAGCTGCAGCGTAATCTTGTGGTTACTCAAAGGCATTTTTTCTCAACAATGGTATCTATACTGAATGATACCTACTTAAAATGTGTGAATCTGTTACATTTTTATATGTCTTTCTAGGAGCTCTCTCTTCATCTAGGGCTTCGGGGTGAGGTATCATCAATATGCTGATATCTAGCCATACATCAGTATCCCAGGCAGAGCTGGAAATGCTGTCCTGATGCCTGTAGGAGATCTGGATATGGTGAAATAAACTGAAATGCCTCCAAGGCAGAATTGCTGTTCATCAATAAACATTGGGCCCTCTATTAACATTAGTCCTGGTAGTTACTCTGGATGGAGTTGCATTTCCCAAGAAGTTGTTTAGGACTTGGGAGTCCTCCTGGACTCTCAGCTCCTCCTTAAACAGCAGGTAGAAGCTAGTGCTATAGGGGCCTTTGCTTAGTTTCAGCTCTATCTGAACCAAAATGTCCCAGCAGTAGTAGCTCATACCTTAAGCACCACTTGGTTGAAGCATAACATGGTCCATATGGGGCTGTCTTTGGACAAAGCCCAGAAGCTGAGCTGGTACAAAATGCAATGGTGAGGATAAAACCTATTTTAAAGTTGCTATACTGGTTCAAGTAGGCTTCCAAGCTGAATTCAGAATGCTGCTTGTTATCTTTAAAACCTGACATAGTACAGGGGCACATGAGACAACATCATGTCAGAATAAACTTGTCCATCCGATATGATCATCTGGAGAAGGCCTGCTGAGACTCCCATTTCTTGAAAGATGTATGGGGTGTGGATAAGACAACAGGCCTTCTCAGTGATAACCTGTATGGCTCCAATCCTCCTTAAATTATAAAAGCAAATGAAAAGTGCCCTATTCCATCATGCCTTTAGCCCAAGATGACTGACAACATGATAGACTTTTAATGAATTTATTGCATTCGTTTACTTATATAATTTTTTGGAATTTGGTTTTTGCTGTTTTGCCACCTTTGGTCTTCCAGACTTGGGGTAGGCTAGAAATGCTGTTAATAAAATAAATAAAACTCCTACAATTCCCTGGTCAGCATAATCACCGCTGTGAATATTGACAGTTGAAGTCCACATATTAGGAGATGACCCAGAAAGCCTCCTAGATTTTTTTCTGGGAAATCGATGAACAGAAATACTAGTGGTATAACACAGATATTCTGCACCTTTGGAATAATATTGGCTCAAAGACCAAACAATATCCAAATTAAAAAACTTTGTCCCTATTCATTTATATTGAGAAAACACAAATTAGAATGGGATTGTGATCCAAAACTTATAGCAACATTTTATCCCACAAAATACCAGTGTTCTACTTTCTCCAATGTTTTGAGGCCAAATTTCGAATGGTATATTGTGATAGAACCAAACATGACCTCTTCAACAGCAGGGCATAGATCTTCTCCACCGATTTTTAATACACAGCTGTTCAGGAGTTGTCCTAGCAACTGTAATCTTGCATTGGAATATTAAACAGTAGAAGGTGCAAAATGACAAGGATCTGTTAATCCATAGCTTGCCCAAAGGGAATAAGGTGTTCTACTGGAATCACGTGAGTTCCTGGGATATTGTTTTAGGTGTAAAGTGACAGTCTTCTATCAGTGAGTCGGAAAACAATCCAAACCCAACCCAAACTCTACCATAAAACACGTACATCCAAGTAACCAGGTAGTTCTGCTCTACTCCAGGAAAAGACTATTCTGTAAATATAATATAAATATGTGTATACACACACACATTACATGCTTGGATGTAAATTTTTATATAAACATAAACCTGCAAATACATTTTAAGGTATGAATATTATTTATTCTGAATTTATAAACTGGGGGTGTTTCTGGATGAGGCTGATAGTGCACCATTATCCTGACTTGTTCATGAGATTCAATTTCTGCATTTCTAAACCTCCCACTGTTAAAAAAAAAATAGAAGCAACAGAAAGGGAGCATTTGCACTATATGTTAAAAATATATCTTCCTAGTCAGAATTCAATTTAATGAACATGGCAGTGCGGTAGAGATATCTGGGTTAAAATAAGTGAAGAAATAGTAATATCACTCTTTCAACCAAGGAGAAGATGCAGATGATGCATTCCAAAAGTAAGGTGTAGATCATTGGTTCTCAACGGGGGCGGTACCGCCCCCCGGGGGGTGGTGGGAGGATGCTGAGGGGCGGTGAACTTGTTTTGGGCGGTAGGGGGGGCGGTGGGCATGTTTTGGGCGGTAGAGGGGCCATGAGCATGTTTTGGCATTCGAACTTAATTTTAAGACTCCCCAAAAAATTTATTAAATCGATTATCCGGTTTACACCATTTGTACCAGCAATAAAACGAACTTACGCGACGGCTGCCCTCACGCACTTCTAAGAATGGTGAGACGAATTTGTATTCTAGGTAGGATGACCTTGAAGAACTCGACACTACGATTCTTCTCCGATCCCAACCAGCACAGCGCGTGCGTCAGCTGTCTTCCCGCGCGATTAATCGCAGTGCGTGCGTTGAGCGTCCTTTCAACATGAATGTTTGATTTGACCTGTGTTTCTTGAGTTGCTTTTCGTTCGCTTCATTTTTTTTTTGCATTAGTCATTTTAATTTTAATAAAAGGAATGCAATTACCTTCCAGGGCAAAAGTATTGAGTTAAATCGAACAAATTTGGTGTGTAAGTCTACTGAAAAAAATTACTTAAAATTTTTGCCTTTTATAATTCAGTAACTCCCCCCCCCCAAAGGGTGGCGTTGAAAATTTTTCTGCTCCTTAGGGGGGGCGGCAGCTTCAAAAAGGTTGAGAATCACTGGTGTAGATCTTTCAAAGATCTGGGTCCTCACATAATGTGTCTGAAGTATGATAATCTGAGCCTTGAGTGAGAACTCTGAGTTGATTTGTTTGATCATCTGTTTGTTTTCTTGACTGTCCACAGTATTCTCACGAGTCTTTTCCAACACCAAAGTTCAAAAGCATCAAAGTTCTTTCTGTCCAACTTCTTCAAAGTCCAACTTTTGCTTCCAGAAAGTATCATGGGGAATGCCATTGCCTGTACTATTCTGATCTTTATAGGGATAGACTTGTTAGGCATCTGAATATCTTTTCCAAGGCCTTCATGGTTTTACAACCAAATGTTAATCCACAGTATATTTCTTGACTGATGGTTGATTCTAAAAGGAAGAAGCTATCTGCTACTTCAGTATTTTCATTGTCAATTCTAGAGCTGGTTGTTTTACATGTTGTTATTAGTTTGGTCTTCTTTATGTTTAATATTAGTCATACCATTTTCACTGTGGTCCTTGACTTTTATTACTAGAATATATATCTATATCTATATAGATATATATATTTTTTAATCTGCGCTCAGTCATTGCTGACCCTGCAGTGACTGCTTGGATGAGTCCTTGCAGTTTTCAAGGCAAGTGTTTCGAAAGTGGTTTGCCAGAGCCTCCTTCCTAGAGCAGAGCCCAGCTGGCATGTGCAGGAGGTGGGGTTTCCGTTGCTTCGTGCCCTTTTCGGGCGCGCGCGGTTTTTCGCGCTTACCAGCAACTGTTCCTGACTCCTTTTTGCAAGGAGTCCTTGCAGTTTTCAAGGCAAGTGTTTCGAAAGTGGTTTGCCAGAGCCTCCTTCCTAGAGCAGAGCCCAGCTGGCGTGTGCAGGAGGTGGGGTTTCCGTTGCTTCGTGCCCTTTTCGGGCGCGTGCGGTTTTTCGCGCTTACCAGCAACTGCTCCCGACTCCTTTTTGCAAGGCGCCGCCAGCATTTTTCCTTCCACCGGAGTGAGAGTACCCATTTATCTCCTCATGTGAGTTTTCGAACTGTTGGGTTGACAGGAACTGGGGAGGAAACAGGAGCTCACCCTGCTAACGCGAAGGCTGGACTCGAACCGCTGAAGCGTCGACCATTTCTGGCCAGCAACTTTCAGCGTCATTAAGCCGCTGCGCCACCGCGTCCCCCTATATATCTATATACATACACTAATAATAACAAATTGACTACTAACATATAAGAGAGAAATTATAAAAATTATATAGTATATTATATTACTTTAAACCAGGGGTCCTGAAACTCTTAACTCACTGACCCCATCATGAAGTTTCAGATTGTTCCTCAACTCCCAGACATTTGTTATAATGAAAGTAATGTAATAAACACTACTTAACTAATAGTACAGTACTACAAATAATAATGTCAATGCCTTGGGTAGTCCCATTGACCCTTGGGGGTCAGTATTGACGACTTTGGAGAACCCTGCTTTAAACCATCAAGAAAGGAAATCAAACTGAAATTTGTAAACCAGTTTGGAAGTCATGACTTGATTAAAAAAGAAAACACTTCAGACAAAAAACACTTTCAGTTTATTGATATAGAACTAAAAAGATAACTGACTAAACAGCACCTTCTGATGGCTTCAAGCAGTGCCAACAAAAAACTAGCTGTTCAACATTAAGGGAAACAATATCTGTCATGGAATTTTTGCCAAAGACAGGAGCACAACGCTGAGAAGAACCATGTTTATTGCAATGATCATTGGGTGCCTGCTTTCAAGAAAGAGGGACCCTGAACAACAGGAAAGCATAGAATTTATACACTTTTGAGGTTGAGAGGCAGGAAATCTGAGGGATCTGATTGGAGGATAGGTTTGGGTAGGTGTTAAATGGGGGGTAAATGGCTTTTCTATTGTGAGATAAGAACCACGGCAAACCCGTAAGCAGGCAGGTGATGGCCCTCCCATTGTTTCAGTGTTAAGAGGGCTATTTTTGGCAGCAGAACATGGTCACTCTTGGGCCATGAAATAGCTTGGAGCTAATCCAGTTTCGAATGAGCAAAGAATGGCAGGAGGAAGTGGAGAAAAGAGATTGCAGGAGAGGCAAGGAAAAGGCAAGAGTATGATGGAGAGGCAAGGAGGGGGGGAGAGTGTCCAGCTTTATTTTATTATATTTCCATCACAATATCAAATGTTGAGTATGTCAGGAAGCTCTTCCCACACCTCCATCCTTGTCTCCTAAACTTAGGACCCACAGGGTGAACTTCACTAGAACTCATGATAGTCCCCTGGCCCATGTGCTTGGCCCCCTTTCCCATGCTTAAGGAAAAATGCACCACTGGATTTTAGTATGGCCGTAGATGCTTTTAAGAACCCCCTCTCCCAGTGCCACCTGCTAAAAACCTTCCCTAGACAAAAACAGCACAAAGGCCCAGACCCTCATCCCATTCCACCAGGCCCATCTTTCAGGGCAGTATGGCCATAGATGGCAAAGAAGCTGCTTGGTGCCGTATTTAAGCAAGCCAAAGCGCCACCTGTTCAGCACCTTGCCCGGACTCCGGCCACTCTCTGCACGCGTTGCTCCGGGTCCATCTTTGTTCCTGTTGCTGCTGCGGCAGCTGCTCAGGCTTCCTCCAGAGCACACAGCTGCTCTGGAGCCCTCCCTCTCGGGATCTTTCTCGAACTGCCTCTTCGTCCCCTCAAGCCGGAAGCCGTGGCCTTTTTTGTGCCAGCCCTGCGCAGGCCCCT